>NW_023458564.1:14805246-14805656 GCF_013731165.1 Rhagoletis pomonella | reverse complement strand
AAATAGTCGGGTTTCAGCGAGCCCGAAAGAACAACTGGTACGATGAGGAGTGTCAGGAAACTGCAGTGGAAAAAGATGCCGCCTACAGAGCCAAGCTGCGATCGGGCGTAACACGCGATATGTGGAACCGCTATAGGGATCTGAAGAAGGAAGCGAGACGTTTTTTGTCGCAATTAGAAGAGAGAGGCCGAAATACGTGAGTGCGAAGAGCTTGAAATGCTGGCCGACAGGAAGAATGCCCGAAAATTTTACCAGAGAGTTAGGCGACTTACGGAAGGTTTCAAGACCGGGGCGTACTCCTGTAAGAACAATAATGGCGACCTAGTTACCGATGTTCAGAACGCACTTAAATTATGGAGGGAACACTTTTCCACGCTACTGAATGGTTTGCGTTATTTATTTATTTTTTT
>NW_023458564.1:14803046-14805236 GCF_013731165.1 Rhagoletis pomonella | reverse complement strand
AAAAACGTATTGTAGCGGAGAAAGAACTCATTAAGGACGAGTAAAGAAACAGCGTACGTGCATACATAGATATGTATAAATGCATGTTTATGAATGCTTAAAAACTATACCTATACAAATATATGTATGTACATATGTAAAGGCAAATGTATAAAAAATCTTCAAAGGTTACTTGTAAAAAAATCCTACAAATGCACATTTTCGGGTTTCGGCGCTTTTACATTATTTATTTATTTACATACAAGCATACATATATATGTATGTATGTATATTTTTTTTTGCTCAGCAGCTAATGAAACCCCCAACTCATTCAGGCGACAGACAACTGGTTTCACTTTCATCTCTCACCATATCGCATCTACCCTGCAGAAAATGTGACTAGCTCAGAACTAGCGTAGAACTAGACCTTTTGCCGACATTACTAGTTCTAGCTCAATACCCAAGCGATGCTTTCAACTGTCCAGTTTTACACGGCGATCTCATTGGCGGTGGCAATTGACCACAGTGCATTATTTTGTAACCAGTTTCTAACCGGTTCCGTTTAGGAAAGTTTTTTTTTCATAAGAAAACGTATTTGAGATTAGATTTTTCGATATTTTTTTCGTTTTTTCTTTTCTTTTACAAATTATAATAAAAAAAATATTGTAAGCTGCACGCAAGAATTTAAATTCATTAAATTTGAATACTCACATCTGCCCCCACCGCGATTTGAACTCGCCGACGCCAACGATGGTTGAGTCGGATGTCTTCTCGCTGAGCTACTTTCGTATTGTACGAGTAAATAGTCAGCATTTGCACATTTACACCGCAAGTTTCAACTGTCCCGCTCTGCATTCCTTTTACACTAGTTCAGAGATAGTTCTGAAATATGTAGTTCGGAACTAGCGCTTTGTCAGATTGTCTATAAATTTTACTGCAGGGTAATGACTCAACTCTTCTTCATCCATTTAACGCGCATATTCACAAGTTTAGTCGCATACGAGCAATATTGTGCATCCTGTTAGTGCCGTGTTTGGTTTTATCCTTCAGCTGCCTAACCCATCATCGGATATTCATCTGTTACATATGCAAATGATTTTTTTCACTACATTTTTGCCCATTAATTTCACTGATTTTTTGCTGCGTTTGTTGAAATTGAAGATGTTTGCATTCTGTTGTTTATTACACGCTCATCTGACACTGACATCTCGACATCGACAATTAAATGAACAGAAAATTCTTGCTGATGCATCAAATAAGTTGTGTATGGTAAAGCGGTGAACAATGAATGCAGCTGGAAAGATATCTTTTAATCCAAAGAGAGTTTGTAATTGATACTGCACTGAAGTGGATACATACATATGTATACATATGGCTCATTCCACAGTAATCGATACCGAATGAAACAAAAATAAACTTAAGGATTTGACTGTATTATTTCAAGTAAGTAAGAGTAAATAAATCTAACTTTCAAGACTGAAAGCCAAAATTCCGTAATTTATCTCAAAATCAGATATTTTTTACTTTAGGTTTTACCATTTACAAACCCATATGAGAGGTTAATTTTTTTCAAAATTTACAAGACTGATTTTCGTAGTCTATAATCTTTTTTGCATTGTTTAAGCCGTCAGTGTAGAAAACAATTCACTAGCATTGTAACGGCGTAATTGTCAAATTTTTCGGGCAAGTCCTAAATATTTTATTATATATTGAAGCAAAGCATATTTTAATGTCACGCCCGTCCCAAAATAGTTATTTTTTGAGGGAAAACACATCTTGGGCAGTGTAGAAAAGCTGACGAAAGTAACGCTATGACACAGGGAAATATGTGCGAATTGCTTTTAAGTATTTATATGCTTTTGTTTTTGAAAAAAAGAACCGATTATGTTGGTCACGCCCGTCCCATGTCACACCCCCGTCACAATTTAAAGTTTGACAACTTCAATAAATTCGGCCAGGGACTACTACCGTTACTTATCTGCTAATCTGAAATGTTTCATATATCTGTTTGTGATCAGCGATGATAAAGCTAATCATAAATATATGTTGCTCGAGCGATGGGAAAACTTAAGCACGGATAAAAAGAAACCATTACTTCGCTTGTGAGGGCAAAAACAGTATCTAAAACGGTTTTTACATGTAACGGCCTCGGTTTGACAGGTAACACCTTCATACTATTTAATAAAGTAATGTAAAAAAAATATTTTTTTT
>NW_023458564.1:14773583-14793046 GCF_013731165.1 Rhagoletis pomonella | reverse complement strand
GTTACTGAGTCAGCACACCAAAATTTACAGAGTTACCCACCCTTAGCGGGCGCTGGTTTGGCATTGCCTGCCGGGAAGCAAGTGCTGCTATAAAAAACCTTTAATGTTTTAAATGTTGCTCGGACCAGGTATTGAACCTAGGTCGCACAGAGTGATAGTAAGCACCTCTAACCGTCGGTAGCAGATTCAGTAATAATATTATTCAAAAGATTCGCAGAAAGTAAATTTGTTTGCTTCTTGGGAAATTCTCCTACTCTTTTATACGTGGTATTTCATTTAGCAGATATGAGTTATTGTGCGCCAAGCAATAATATCCATTCACTCTTTTTATTGTTTCCATTGTTTCTAGAACAAAAAAGAGATATCTGACGAGCTATTTCTGTAACATTGAGCGTAGTCGGTCCCGCCGATTGGATACAGAATTCCGAAAGTTGGGCTGAGACATCTGCGGAGAGGCGGCCAGCATGACCAGTGATCTTTACTATTCGCTATCAGTTTAGATGCCATCTGGTAGTCGTAGACCTAACCAAATTATAAAGCTCATACAGCTCATCGTTCCGTCGCCTGCGGTATCGCCAACGCGTAAAGGCCGGTTCATCTTCTGTATTCTTCCTGCGCCACATACTAGCAGAAGCATGATGAGTGACTCATTGAGTGAGGCTTTCGTAGACCGTATTTCTGAATTTCCTACTCCGTCCTAAGAAGCTCTTTTTGGCAAGGGTGATTCTGCGTTGGATTTGATGTTGATAATAGATAATGCTTGCGTTAATACTGGTTCCCAAGTCAATTAAATTTTCTACTTTCTGGAAACTATAACCGCCAAGGGAGTCGTGGGTGCCAAGCAGCGTTGCCGCTTTGGTAATTTTTAACCAAAATTGGTAATTTTTTTCATTATAATTATTTGGGCCAAATTCTTATTTGTTATGTTTGCTGGGTTGGAGCTGCTTCGGCCGATAGAGTTAAAAAAGCGAAAAAATAAATTTTCCTATTACCCTCCTACGCGTTTCAACGCTCTCGCGTCTTCATCAGGGAGTCTTTATTCGAAAAATAAAAACAAATAAACAATAAACATGATAAGCAAGTAAAATTCGCTGATGCAAAAACAATACACATAGTTAACGACAATTACTTTACACTAATTCTGACTTTGAACTCACATTTACATAAATATTATTGGCAAAAATTGTTTAACAAACGATAAACGTTAGCACCATTTTAAGTATCTTTTCAACAATATTACCAAATTCGAATCCTATATTCTTATTTATATTTGTAATTGATTACAGCTGCATATATGTTGTTGGTGTTATCTAAGTCCTCTTTAAAGTTGATCGCATTCTCAAGTCTTTGTTGTATACGTAGGCTTTCTAATGTCATTCTCCTTTTTACCCCTCTTTCGATGTCCAAAATTCTCGTATTCCCGAAGTCCGCAAAGTGTTCGTGCTTCGTCAAATGTTGTGCCAGTGCTGTTGTCATCTTTTTGTTTCTCTCATCCGCTTTATGTTCGCTTATTCTTGTACCCAATGATCTTTTTGTTGTGCCTACGTAGCATTTGTTACAGCTTTCAGTATCATTCCCCTTACATTCTATTTGATACACCACATTATGTTGTTGTTCCTTCAGAATTCTGTCTTTTGTTTTAGTGTACAGTTTGCTTATTGTGTTGTGCGGTCTGTGAGCATATGTAATATCTTCGTTCTTTATTGTTCTCCTGAGCGCCTGGTTATTTGTTAGTCCTGGTACGTAAGTTACTCCAATGTACTTTTTATTGTTGTAAATAAAGATACGGCATCAAATGATATTAAAATCTCGTCGTCCTCAACTGTCATATTTTTTAGTTTTTCTTTTAGTTGAAATGAATTTCTTATGTTATATTCGTCTGATATTAAGTTTTTTAAAATGTTTCCAATATGTTTCGACAGTTTGTAGCAAGGTAAATTCGTGGATGAAGATATTGGTCGAAGTGGTGTGTTTGTCTTATGAATTTTTGGTAGTCCATATAGTCGAGGTGCATTTGCCGCTGCGCATGTCAAGTAGTATTTTTGTTTGATGTCAATTTGTTTCTGCTTATATAAGTTATTTATTATATTGTTATTTTTGCTCAATAGTTGCTGAGTAGGATCGTTCCTCATAGTTTTGTAAGTATTTTTATCATTTAGCAGTTCTCGCATTTTGTCTTCATATTCTTTTTTATATAACATAACCGTTTTATTGCCTTTGTCCGCCTGTGTTATTATTATTTCATCCTTATGTCGGTTTATAAATTTTTGGGTGTTCGCATATGTTTGCAATATAAAATTTTCTTTGCTATTGTTTTTAATTTTATTCTGAAATTTGTTTATTTTTGCTGCGATGTTGCTTCTAGCCATATCCTTTTCCCTTTCGTCCATAATCTCCTGTATGCCTTGTTCCAGGTCGGCAATAATGTGTATCGGGGTAATTTTTTTCTTTATTTATCAAGTTTGGTAATTTGGTAATTTATTTTTCAATTTGGTAACTTTTTCTCTTCGGTCTTACATGTCAAATAGGTTAATCTTGGTTCTGGTTCCACATTAGTAAGTGGCCCGTAAGCGTTTCCTTTTATAGAAAAACCAGGGAATCCTGACAGTTTCGCAAGGTGAAAGTTGTTCCAGCGTTCCTTTGCTAATAGAATGGTGTGTTCTTTAAGAAACCGCTTGAAAGTTTCCTACCTTTCCCTACCTTTCCCTGTCAGTTCGCCAGCTTTTCAATTACTATAAATTTTCCGGTGTACCCGGCAACCATATATATGAGTAGAATTCTACGTAAATACGTATGTTCTCGTTCAAAAAGGTACGGCATTCAGCGGGGGACTTCACTCTGTCTATGTGTGAGTCGAAAGCTTTCCTTCAAGCGTTGAATTTTCGATATATTTACTTGTAACTTGTTTACATACAGTGGTCGAAAAAATTATAGCCGCACCATATTTTGATAAGTTTTAACATGCTATCTCTTTTTCTTGTAATTTAGTTTTGGTTATTTTTTATAAAAATATTGTTCTTTCTTCAACAGAACTCAAAAAAATTCAAATATCAAACTTTGTTCAATATTTAAAAAATTCAACAAACTTTCGTAAAAATTTTATGTTAATGGAGAGCTGATTGCCTGAAAAGCTTGGTATCTTCGGATATACATATCGTTACCTTTATATAGAAAGGCCCTAACTGATATTGTCGATGAAATACAAAAAGCCGTAACTAAGTAAAAATCCAAAATTTCCCTTGATGCTTTCCATTTCCAGACAACCGGTCAGGTACGAGCATGATTTTTAATTTCGACCAAACTCAAATACATTGTTTGTTGGTCCAAATAATGAGACACGTATTTTGTTCTTTTGGCTCGGAAAAATTTTCGGCCGAATTAAACGCGATTTTGTTTTTCAGGCAAAAATCGATTATTCGAATTGACAGTGAGATTTTTTTTTTAAATGCCCATAACTTTGTCAAAATTTAATAGATTCCAACAATGTTTTTACTCAAATGTCAGTAATTCTTGTCACTTCAAGATAGAATGATATAATTATTGATTTTCATTATTTAAAATTTTTTATTCAACAGTAAACAAAAGGTGCAAATTTTGTTTTCTCTCTACTCAAAGCCTAGAAGCTGACCTCTTAAAACGCTTTAAAACGCTTGATAGTTATCTAATACATTGAAATACATTTTTAACCATTAGAAATATATTTTTAACCATTAGTTTCAGCTTACCGTCGGGAAAGAGGTAAAATTCAGGGACCAAAAATAACTGTTATCTCGAATTTACAAATTTAAAACGATGCCCGAATTCTGACATTTATCGAAAACGTTGTTTCATAACAGTTATTATGTGAAAAATGTTTTTTATTTCACCGACCAGACAACGTGAAAATAAACGTTGGGTAATAACTGTTATCAAGCAATGTAAAAAATAAATGTTGGGAAATAACTCTTATTGGCGACGGAAAACATATTTCTCCTGCATAACAGATATCAGGCAACGTAAAAAGTAAACGATGGGTTATAACTTTTATCGGCGAAATAAAAAATATTTCTCATCTAATAACTGTTGTGGAGCAGCGTTTTTCCGATAAAATATAACTGTTATGTCCCTGGTAAAACTACACAATTTTTTATTAGCCTCTTACAATGTCATCCAACTTTTACGTCTTCTAAGAATTTTACCAAATATTTGTATGGAAAAAATAGCTTTTATCACGTTTTCTAAACATTTTGAGATTTTTCTCCCGAGTATTTGATACCTATAAAAATTAAGCCGCAGGTGTCCAAGAATCTAACTCGCTCGAAATTACCTACTTTTCTCCGACGCCTACAGTACAAGGTTGTTTGCATATTCTAGTTTAAAGCTTAGTATCCAGCTCTTAAGAAAACGGTCAAGAAAAAATTGCCATTATTTCGCGTGTGTGTCCAAGGAATTTTGACATTTTTGATAACGCACAGCCTGTTGCCTCACTCTTTCCTCAAGAAATAATGGAACGGGCATATATTTCTGTTGCAAACCTGGGTTGCCTTGTGCTCTTTTTTCACAAAAAACTTTAGAAACCCGTAGTAGAAAGCGTACTAATTTTCTGAAGAACTGCGTACTGCCTTAAGGAAATTTGACTCAAGAAAATTTCTTAGCCATTTCTTGTACGTCATTTTATATGGAGTTTTTGCTTTTCTTAAGAGCTGGATACTAAGCTTAACGTTGAAGTACGAATCTTGTTTATAAAGAACTTTTTGAAAAGTGTCCCAAATTAAATTAAGGTAAAATAAATTTTATAATTTTTTACCCTTCGGGTCATAAATAAAACATTTTTGTAATCAGGTAGGGCTGAGTGGGGCGAACCCCCCTAAATTCCAAAGTTTCATTGTAAGTTTCTTTCGATGCATTTCATAATCAATTTCTTTAGGAGTCTTCACACCCACTTCCGTATTTTGGTAAACTGCTAGTTGTTACTCGGCAAAGTAATGAAATGTGAACTTATTTTTCCGCTTATTTTTGTTAATCTGATAAATTGTGTTTATCATCAGCTGATTCGTACCTTTTTTCTATGCAAAAAATAGTCTGTTCCTTTGAACTTCGGACTAAAACCTGTGGAACTGTCAGACAACAATATTAAAGCCATGCCAGATAAAACTTTATGGCTTTAGGTGACATTTGTAACTTTGCTAGCAAAGCGCAAGGCGCAAAAGGTACACCACTATGAACGCCAAGGCTTAAAGGCTGTTTCCAGATCTCAAGAAAAATTAAAAATTCATATAAAATGACGCACAAGAAATGGAAAAGAAATTTTCTTCTATTAACCTTTCCCAAATTAGTTTGCACTTCTCAACAAAAAAATTCTGGTATATTTATTTCTTCAAGAAAATTTACAGCAACAGCAAAGTACTTTTCCCAGCAACAGAAATAATGAACAATATTTCTTGAGAGAGATTGTAATAGGCTCCATAGACGGTGCGTCTGACTCGCGAGTCATCTGTGTACGTGTTGACTCGTCTTCCGACTATACACAGTTGAGTGATTCAGAATCATGTCAAAGTCATGTCGGTGTAACAAACACATTTATTTTCACTAATACATCCAAACCGACTCACGAGTTAGGCGCACCGTATATGCCGGCTATAAGCCTTACTCGAGAAAATTACTGTGTATTTTAAATCAAATAAAACACCTCTTGAGGTAAAATTTTCGAGTGACGAAAGCTGAACTAGAAACACAAAATTATGATATCAACTTCGTCACGAAAATTATACGATTTATTTTTAACTGTCCTGGAAACTGACCCTAACCTTATTTGACAAGTTGACGCAGTACTTTCGAGTTCTTCTACGTTCTGAGTACTTTTGAGTTTTTTTGTGAGTACTGAGTACTTTCGAGTTCTTTTGTGAGTACTGAGTACTTTTGAGTACTCAGTATCGACACTTTTAAAAAACGGGTTCTGTCGATCGAGTTCTGAGTACTTTTGGTATAGAATTACTTATCAGAACTAGAATTTACTATTTAATTGCAATGTCAAAATTAACATCAGTCATGATAGAATTATCCCAGATGGGTTGTAACGTTACAAAGTAGTTTTTGTAAATATTACAGATAGAGGGTATCTATTGAATATAAGCCCTCGGTATATTTTTAACATTGAGTTATTTCATAACACTATTTGGTTTTAAACGCCCTTGTGGTCAGCTGATTAAACGTTTTATATTTTTTTTATAAAACTCTAACGTACGACTTAACCACCACAAAATAAATCCACATCATTTCCAACTTCTAACAAATATTGTAAAAATTCAACAACTTTTAACAATTACACTAAAAAATTTAAAAATTTTTAGTCAGAATTGTTGCAAAGTGCAAATTTAAGACGCTAAAAAATCGCGTCGACTTTAAATATTTTTTTTTTTGCTGACGGTGCTAGGCATTTTTTTCGATATTTAAGAAAGAAAATCGAGCATACTTTATATGGAAGAAAATGCCTAGCAACGTCAGCAAAAAATTATTATTAAAAATCATCGCGATTTTCTAACGCCTTAAATTTTTTATATTTTTATACCCGAGCGCACTTGTGCACAAGGGTATTATAACTTTGTTCACATAACGGTTGTTTGTAACAGGCAAAACGAGTCGAGATAGATATAGACAAATGTATACATAAATGATCAGGATGAAAAGAGAAATCGATTAAGCGGTGTCTGTCTGTCCTTCCGTCTGTGCACACGATAACTCGAGTAAAAATTAAGATATCTTAACGAAACTTGGTACGTGTACTTCTTTCGGGCGTAGTGGTATTGAAAATGGGCAAAATCGGACAATAACCACGCCTACCTCCCATATAACGGTAGTTTTCAGAAATACGAAAACTGCGATATTTTAGTTACTACTGAAGCTTACTCACTCAAAATTGATATGTACAATAATTTTTAAACGAAAAATAAGAATATTATAAATTTTTGTAAAATGGGCGTAGCCACGCCCACTTATGGTTACATGTGTATGTCTTAGCAACCGCTACACCGATTTCTTCCAAACTTGGCACAGTTATTGGCCTTGGTACAGGATACCAAATGGCCAAAAATTTTTAAAATCGGACAATAACCACGCCCACATCCCATATAACGGTAGTTTGGAGAAATACGAAATCTTCGATAAATCAGTAAATATTAAAGCAAATTTATTCAAAATTGATGCTTGCAATGATTCTTTACCAGGAAATACGTTTATGATAAAATTTTGGAAAATGGGCGTGGCACCACCCACTTATGATCACATTTATGTATCCCGGTAACAGTTCAAACCAATTTGTACCAAACTCGGTATGGTTATTGTGCTTGCCACATAAAAGCAAAACGTTCATAATTATTGAAATCGGACTAAATTACGGCTTTTCATATGACGGTAAATTTTAGAAACGCTTGAAACGTATTTCGAAATTTAAGGACGCTAATTTACTCAAAATTGATACATCCCCGGCTTACCAGTAGCGGTAGCTTTCGGAAAGGCGAAAAACATAAATTTAATTTTTGCGCCGGGTATTTAATGTCCGGCTTTGCCCGAACTTAGACTTTCTTACTTGTTTCTACATACATATGTCCCGAAATCGATTAATGCAAAAATTGTTTAACCTTGCAATCATTGCGGATACTACTTCGTTGTTTGGTTTTGCATTAACCAAAAACGTCTGAAGAGCTGGTGACAAATAAAGAATTTTAGAAAGAGTTATAAACTTTTCACCACAAACATCTTGAGTTATTTGGGAAAAATGCAGAAGGGAGGGCATTGCTTCTTCAATTATTTCCCAATCCAAAACGCTCAATGTCAGGTTCAGGTGCAGAATCGAATAAGTGGCTATTAGAGCATCCTTTAAATGAATGACTCGTTAAAGCATTAAGTAGCTGGAATTCCACCTAGTAGGCACATCTTGTTTGAGTTTTACCTCAGGGAGAACCATTTGCTTTTGTATTTCCAACAGCTTTTTTAATGCAGATGGACTTCGTCGAAACGTTTAACTGTTGAGAGAGTTTCATCAATTGTCTTCATGCCATCCATTACAATGAGATGAAGTGAATGCGCAAAACAGGAAATTCCCCTCCAACCTCCAACCCAATAAATAGCTGCTTTAATATTAGCAGCATTATCACTGACAATAGCAGGCACCTCACTGGATATATTAAAATCTTCGCAGGTTGTTCTGATGAAGTTATATAGATTTGATGCGGTATGGGTCTCTATAAATTCGTCACATCCTAGCAAATAACTTTCCAGCTCAGGGCTATCATTAATGAAATGAGCGGTAATGGCTATAAAGCTAATTGTTGTTCTGGATTGCCATCCATCTGTTCTGAGGCAGACGGCTGCAGCCCCTTTAATTCTAATTTTTATTTTTTCTAACAACTCATTGTAGGCTTCGGCCATGAGATGGGTTGACAGACTTTTCCTGGAGGGGAGCTTATAACCAGGACAATGAGAAACCATTTCCAAAAGGTTTTTAAATTCTGGCTCTTCCACTATTCTTAAGGCGTGGTGACCCTTCGTAATCATCTTAAGTACCTGCTTATCAATTTTTTCCACTTTCTTTATTGGTGGTGGCCTATGACAGAATTCTATTATATTTACTTGAGTATTTCGACGAAATGATGAAATCTCTTCAACACCCGATGCTGTTGTATTCTTTGTTCGAGGATGTTGCGGAAAGGATGAAACTTGTGCAGGTGCTGGTGCTCCACCTTCAACGTCAACGGATGGTAAAGTTTGCAATACAATAAATCTCTTCAACAACGTTGCTTTTGAACGGCTGTTTCATTTGAATTCCAATTGTACGATTATATTCACCGGGCGTGACCAGTACTAACAAACGATAGTTACATCAAATGTCACTATCGATTTGTGTAGAATGAACGATTGAAAAACGTAACGTCGTTCACAAATAACATGGCCGTTCACTGAACGACATTTATCAACACTGAACGAGTTAGTTGGTTAGTTCAGTGAACTGAATCGTTCAATTGAACTAGTTAGTTCGCGAACTACACAACTCTATTAAATATGCATGTATGTACATTATGGTGGTCCAAAAACAGTAAAGTCGGAATTGTAATGCTCTCACCCCATAGGATTGTACTATATCGAAAAAAGTATACCCCTATTTTTTTATTTTGAAATCAAAAAAAGTTTAGAGGTCGCTCAAAGCGCTCAAAGTTTTTCATGTATTTTTATATGGGAAAAATGAATTTTTTCGTTGAAATGGTATAGAATTCTTAAAAATCAATATTTTTCGATCAGAAAGCCCTGGTTCTCTTCAGGAAATTTTCAATAATAATACCCGATTGTTTATTTGAACATTTTTTAATACAAACGATTTTTTATTGGTCCTCCATTGCGTTTTTCGGAGTTTTTGGGGTTTTTTGCGGACCTGTCAATTATAGTTACGATGAAAGAATAGTTAAATAGACAACTGGGTATTATTATTGGGAATCTCGTGCAGAGAAACAGAGTTTTTCGTTCGAAAAATATTGGTTTTTAAGAGTTCTATACCATTTCTACGAAAAGATGTTTTTTCCTATATAAAAATACATGGAAAACCTTGAGCGCTTAGAGCGACCTCTAAATATTTTTTGACTTCAAAACACAAAGCAAGGGTTATACTTTTTTCGGTATAGAACAATCCTAGAGGGTGAGAGCATTAAAATTCTGAATTTACTTATTCACATGCATTTTTGTATCACCCTAATGTACATACCGATTATTAAGTAAAATCTAAATACCTAAATACATACTTATGTATGTATAAAACTGATCTATAAAAATTTTAATTAATTTTAATCTTTTAAGACAATCTGTATTTTCGGTTTTCAATTTAATAAAAATAAATATGTACTTATCTAGGCATTCTACATTAGTTTCTCTGTAAGGCATTATTTGTTCGCTTCTCTGGATTCTCTTTATCTATGCGTTCTCCCTTCGTTCGAAGGCAATGCTGCGGGTAGGGGCTTACCGCCAATGACATGCTCACGTTAAAATAATGCCTTCTTGAAGCGAAAGGGTAAGCGATTTCCATCGCCTAGCTCGTTTCCACTTTCGTTTCTGTGGTAATCGTGTTTTTTGCTAGGCAGTTTTATAGCCCATTAAATTTAATAGGTCAAAATAGGAAAATCGCATTGGTTTTTTTAAATTTTTTGGCAGACGGTGTTGTGCATTTTCTTCCATTAAAGTATGCTCGACCAAGCTCAAAATTTATTTTTATATGGAAGAAAATGCCTAGCAGCGTCAGCAAAGAAATTATTAAAAATTCAATAGCGTCTTGAAATTTGCACTTTAACCTATTTAAAATTAATGGGCTATAAAACTGCATACCCAACATTTTTCTAAAAATTCTGAATAAAAAGTTTGAAATTTTTGGGGGATTTTGGTAAAATTAGTTAAATTTTTATAATTTTTGTACAAAGTTTGAAATATGGATTTATATTATAGGTACGTATTATAAATGCGCTAGACTTTTATAAAAAAAAAAAATATTAACCCTCGAATAAACAAAAGCAAAACTGGTAAAAATAAAAAGTTTCAATTATTTCTTCGACCATTGTATATAGTACTGACGAAAACCGTTTTTGTCTTTCTGCAGGTTGTCTTTTGAAACTAGATCTCAGAATTCTCCAAGTATTTGGCAAGGTAGAATTAAATTTCAACCCACAAACTGTTATGAGACAAATAAAACGATTAGCAACTGCTTTAAACGAAGTTACTGGTTCAAAAAAATTAAGCAAATTTATTAAATTTTCCGCAAAATAGGGTGGCAATGATGAACGATGGGAGGCGAAATGAATTTACATTTTCCCCCTCAACATATACTTATTTATGTATAAATACAATACTCACCCGCAAGCATCTCTGGAGAAGTACTGCAGTTGTAAGTTTTGCCTTATCCTGTCGACGTTCAAAAAGGTACGAAGAGATGAAGGCACGTTTAACGAGAGCATGGACGAGTGAATGCACTAACTCTCACGTATGCGTGTATGTGCGTTCGTTCTAAGGGTAAATGTATGTAGGTGTGTATTTGCCGGTGCGGACTTTCAAACAGCTTACGTTTTGCTATTACAATTCTGTCTTGTTTTTGTTGCCGCTACTGCTGATTCCACTGATTCCACTGATTTGTCATCTGCAAGTATTTGGAAATGTCAGCGGTTCAACCGTTCGTTTTTTGTAGCCGCTCCTTTATATTTTCATATAAATCGAATTTCCTTAATTTAATATTTTAGCAAACAAGGCTGTATGTACATATGTATGTATGCAACTCCAAGCCAAAGTAAGCAAGTCGCAAGTTGGGTTTGGGCTAGCCAGCAATTGGATGGATGAGGTTGCACGGAAAGCAAGCAAAGGCACATCTACGAAAAAAAAAGTCTGATTTATACAAGAAAAATATGGATCTGGATTAGATTTGCTCGTGCGACGTCTCCTAAAATGCACATACATACATACATAAAATTACTGTATTTTTTGTACCTTATTATTGAGTATGAATGAAAAGGACTTCTGCGTGAATCGCCTTTCGGTCCTCCACCATCTTTTGCAGACAAATACTATACAGTAAAGAGAAGCAATAGGCTTTTTGAGGGCTTTAATTTTTATCGTTACTAGAATTCTTAAGCCGCTCGTGTCTTGCACATGCATACACACTTGCATTCAGTACGAAGATAACAAAACAAAGCCTATATATGCATATCAGATGAATGATAGGAACAATTAGGGCAAGACTGGATTTTTGCATAGCCCTTCCTTTTGTGGATTTAGTCAACAGTTTTAACTGTAAATTACAGTTTTTTAGATAAGCTAACAGTTTTTAAATTTTCAAAATTTCAGATTTGAGCTAAATAGGTATTTCTTACAGGTTTTTGGGAAAGCAGCTTTTAAAACAAAAAATTGATTCAGCTGCTCTTTGCATTCCGGTAGCCATGTAGTAATGAGCGGAAGCCCATTTTTTAAAAATTTATAATACTCTCATTTTTCGCCAAGAAATCATTGCAAATATCAATTTTGAATGAATAAGCTTCAGTAGTTAGATACTAAAATATCGCAGTTTATGTATTTCTGCAAACTACCGATGCGGGGAAAGTAGGCGTGGTTCAATTTTGATCATTTTCAATATCATCCGTCCAATAGAAATACACGTACCTTTTTTCGATGAAAAAGGGAAAAATACCAAATAAATGGTAAATACATACCTTCACCAGCAAAATCCATGACACTTCAAGAATTAACTACAGTTGAAAAAGGAACACTTGCTCCCGGGGGTTCAGCGTCAAACGCAACTAAATGGATTAGTCGATATCTCGACGATTCTAGTGTTCGTAGCGAGGGGGGTGAGTAAATGGTGAAAAGTTTTGCATTTATGACTTTTTTATTTCCCTCTGTGTCCAACAAGTTTTTTTATCAACTGTCATCATGAATTTCATCCACTTGCTCCATATATCTAGTCGAAACACTGTGCGATGTTCTGTGAACATCTTTTTCAAACTCTTCTAAATCCAAATTTTCAGCCACGGGTGCAAAAGAAGCAGCTAGAGCTCTGATTAAATTGGTCCAAGGGATTCGTTCTGATACAGAATTCGAAAGAATTTTGAATGGGTAAGTGTCATGCTGACGGAAAAAACTACTGCGAAATGCTAGACTCCAAAGGAGTTAAGAGATATATTAGATCACGAAGGTATACAAATATATCACCAAATGAAATAATGTTCACAAAAAGGTTATAACAAAAAGAAAATAATATTTATACAAAAGTGTATCTCACAGATATTCAACTCGACATGATCTCTGCAATGTATTGCGAAAGTGTTATTTGATACTGTTTGTTTGATGATACATACATAACAATGAACGGTGGAGTGCAATAAGACCCGCGGAAATAACGCCTATGGGCTTTATTTCCTAAAAAAAATCTAAATCTAATCTAAACCACACTTTTCCAAAGGAAATGGTGTATCGTTCGGAATCATGGGAATTCTTCACCTTTGAAAGGCCACGTAAAATCTTTACTTAAACTTCGTTCTTCATCAATTTCTTAACTGCGAGTCGCGTGCCGTTGCCAAGTTTTGGCTGATTATTCCGCAACGTGATAATTGGCATACCTATTTTCAATTCAGTATGTGGGGCCATCCCTGGAAGATCAACCGAGTTCAAAAATTCCGTTGGATAATTAACTGATTCGTCTTCTTCCACAACGGTGTTTATCGACGTACATACATATATGTTATTGTTTAAGCGACTTATGCATTTTCCGCTTAAACAAAGAACAAATATCTCTTCGCTGAACTTAGTGAAGTGATAAGTCGCTGGCATTTTCAGCTATGGTCAACGCTAACCCAGCTTGGCTATCACACGGTGCTTTAAGCATCACCCGCACTCCACTCCGGGAGGGGCTCTGCACGAATTCAACCCTGGATGAATCCTAGCTCATTTCCTAGCAGCCTAAAGTAGCTACAGCATGACTTCTCCAATGGAGTCCCCCAATGAATACACGGTGAAAGGATCTCTCTCTCTTTCTCTCTCGCATATCAGGCATATGAAGTGCGTGGCAGACTTGATACATAAAAACTCGCAAAGGTAATCCCTACCTCCTCAACAACTCTAACTCGACCACAACTCTAAACCTGGTGTCCCGCTCTGCCCCAGCTAAATAGTTATTTCCTCACTTTGAATGCTGGATTGAATATCATTAGTGGAATTCACCAAAGTGAGCAAGTGGCCTTCCAGTTAAGTAAAAGAGCAGACCAACTCAAGCAACGACTGTTGTCAATATCACTCTTATTTAGTTCATAGACATCCTTATTCTTCGCAGCAAGAATAGCTCGTTCAATGAGCCCATAATTAATTTTCTTAATTAAGAAACATTCTTTCGATCAGTTCTCCTTTCGATGGTGCTTAGTTACAAAAATTATCAGGCAATAAAATTCGTCTTAATCTCTCGTTGGCTGGCAGCTTTCCTTTCCCAATGTCCAGTACTTGCCGCGATAATAACTCGGCTGCAGTGTATATATGTACGTTCGCCTTGCCACAATGTTGACTATTTCAGGCAAGCATTTATCTAGTGTTGATCAAGAAATTACAGACAATGTTTGCGTAAAATCTCCTGAGCGCAATATCAATACATTCCCGAATGGTTGAACGTTTCCATGCAAATCCCGCGACAATGGGTCAAGGACCTCAAGCAATTTTTTATATGCCATCGTGCACTGATCTCAAATAATTAGTTTACATTTTTGTACTACTTTTTCCATACCGGATGTTCTGGAAATATTACAAGTAGGAGTTTCGATGATGTATATGTTCAATGGCAGCTTAAGTGCTGAATTAGCAATGTTTCCACTTGGTAGCAATTACAGGCGAAGCGAAAGCTAAGGTTATGTAATTGTTTGAACGAACCGTTGCCATAAATAATCAATCTGATAAGGAATATTTTCCTAGTTCCTCCTGGCGTATCAAAAAGAAGGTCCCCCAACTCCGTCAATTATCATTTGCATATTCTTCCTCTTATTTGGCGC
Organism: Rhagoletis pomonella; assembly: GCF_013731165.1. Lineage (NCBI taxonomy): Eukaryota > Metazoa > Arthropoda > Insecta > Diptera > Tephritidae > Rhagoletis > Rhagoletis pomonella. The sequence continues at coordinate 14,778,518 of NW_023458564.1, read as the reverse complement.
TGTAAACGCCTAAGCCATTTTGGCCGAGATCGACAAAGAACGCCAGTCGTTTCTCTCTGTGCCAACTGACGGCAATGGGAAATGCCACGTGAAGCCTCCAGCCGTGAAGTTCTTCTCCACTTGGTCTCTCCCTCTTCCTCTGCTACCACCAGCGGATTGCGGGTTTAATACTTTCAGAACTGGAACGTCGCTTCCCATTCGAACGACGTGGCCAAGCCAATGGAGCCGCTGTATTTTCATTCGCTACACTATGTCCATTTCGGTGTAAAGGTCATACAACTCATCGTTCCATCGTCTGCGGTACTCCCGTCGCCAACGCGCAGAGGTCTGTAAATCTTCCCTAAGATCTTTCTCTCCAATACTTCAAGAGCCGTCTCATCGAATGTTGTCATTGTCTAAGCTTCTGCGCCTTTTACCAGCTCGGGCATGATGAGTGACTTATACAGTGTGGTTTTTGTACGTCGAGAGAGAAGTTTACTCTCGAATGGCCTATTCCCCTGCAAAAATCGCGACTACTCCATTCATGCATGTAGAGAGTACTCCCTAAGGGCCATGGAGTACTCCAAAATTAACCACAATTCATATAAAAAATATGGTCCAATTAACATTGCGATGTCCTAGGGCAGGACCATATACTCCATCCCTGCATTACATCAGAGTAGCACAAAACTACTCCAACATATTAACAGTGGCATTGTTGTTATATTTTTTCGTTTGTACACGCTTTTGTTCTTCACTTCTCAAATGCTTTTTCGAAATTAATAAAAACCAAGACAAAAATTAAAAATTACATGTTGCCTCTGACGGCATTCGAACCCGAATATGCTGGGAGCTAAGAAATAACAGCGAGCATCTCTATACGTTCAGCTACAGCCAGACATGCAAATGTGCTTTCAAATGCTCCACTTCAATCACATTTCGTTAAAGCACGAGCAGTGATCGGGTAACAAACAATAAGCTGGCGCAGAGACACGAGTTGGTCCGCTACAGCATGACAGAGGAACAACTTTTGTAAGTACTCCAATATACCACAAATAGACTACATGGTCCAATGATTTTTTCAGGGTCAGTCCAAAGTTGCATTTGTTGGCTAGAGTGATTCTGCATTATATTTCCATACTGACATTGTTATCGGTGTTAATGCTGGTTTCCAAGTAAACGAAATTCTCTACTTTCTCGATATTACAACTGGCAACAGTAATGTGGGTGTTAAGGCGGGACTGGTCTGACTCTTTGTTTGATGACAGGAGATACTTCGTCTTGTCTTCGTTGATCACCAAACCCAACCGCTTTGCTTCTTTATCCAACTTGGAAAAGGCAGGACAGACTTCGAGGTTTTTGTTACCGATGATATCGATGTCATTGGCATACGCCAGAAATTACACGCCCTTGTAAAAAATTGTTCCTGAGTGGTTCAGTTATGCAGCTCTTACCCTGCAGTGAAAATCCAAACCAGTTAGAAAAAATACTAGTTCATTAACTAGTATGTGCCTACCAGTTCGACAATTTCGAAGAACTTAGGCGATCAGCGACATCTGCCTTTGAATTGCCAAAGCCAACGCAATTAATTGCTTTTCTTAAAAATGTCGGCTGTGGCGTCACGTGAAGACTACTGGTTCTGGTTCTGAAATCGCAGGTTCGAGGCCGCTTGGAGATGGTTAAGATTTTTAAAGTTAAATAAATGTAAGTAAAATAATTTATTCAATTTATAAATAAATAACAAATTTGAAAATCTAATTGCATTGCAAAAAAACACTTAGGAAGAAATGCTTGTGCTATAAAAACAAAGAAATTAAACAAACATTTTTTTTTGTTAAATTTAAAAATTACAATAAACAGCATAAACAAAAAAATAAATATATAAAAAATAAAAATAAAATAAAGAGTAGAAAATAAAAAAAAATTCCCTGCGCCAGGATTTGAACCTGGGACCTCAGGCTTACCACGCGAGTGCTTTGCTCTGTCGGCCATTGTGACTGCTGGAGCGTCGCGAGCAAAAAGGCACACTTATGCTTTTCACGGGGCATGAATTGGCAGACTATCTCATCAACTGGTATGATGCTACTAGTATTTATACTAGTAGATGCTGATGCATAGCCTGACAATTGACATCTCGTAGGACATCGCAATGTTAAAAATACCAGTCGCTAACATTGAAAAAGGATAGAACGTGAACTAGTTCGGCTGAATCGCAAACCGGTAGAACTCTAGTTCACAACTAGTAGCTTTCCCTGCAGGGTTATTATCTTAACACTTGTATCATGCGATCGTAAATTCCCTTCTGAGTTCGCTTTAATTTGGAATGTTTGTTTGGGCATATAACGGGAGTTCACAATATTCAGGGCTATCACAGAATCCATCGTAGCTTCGATTTTCGTGAAATCTACGAAAGTGCTATCACAGAATCCGTATGGCTACGAACGTAAATTCGAAATTCGTAGAGAGCCTTCATTGAATCCGTTCGTAATGAAGATTCGTACAGATATTCTACGACGAGATTATGCTGTCGGAACAAAATTTAAAAGCACTCAATCTTAAAAATAGTGGAAGAAAGCTGCATTATTTTTAATATTAAATATTTATTATACTCTAAATTTGTTATAGTTTGATATAATTCCATATATTTGGGTAAACGTAGACGTAAAATACCAATGCCATACATACATACATATGTATACACACGCATTCATCTGCTAGACGCTATTTAGTGAATTAATATTTAGTATGAATCGGGGAAATAATAGTTTAGCAACAATTTATTAGGAGATAAACCTAATTACTTTAATATCATAAAAATTCATTTAAAAAAAAAAATATTTTTCTATTTAAAATAACAAAATCTAAGCTAAATAAAACTAAAAAAAATATATTTATTAAAAAAATCAACAAAAATTAAATAAAAAAAGAAAAAAATCTCCACTGCCCCACGACTCGGACTCGAACTCGGCTCTCTCAATTGGCAATCTAGTGCTTTGCACACTCGGCCATTGCGCCTGATGGGGCAGCGAGAGCAAAATGACATACATAAATGTCTGTTGTTTCCTTTGCACTAACTGATTTCGAATCAGCATTCGAAGCTGGCAACGATATTTTCGAGTTCACTCGGATTCAGTGATAGCAATTTTTTTCGTATTCGTAGCGGGCATTTGAATTCGTAGATTTTCTACGATGGATTCCGTGATAGCCCTGATTAATAGTAATCATAATCATAATAATATTATCTGATGTTATTCAAAATTTCTGTACTCGCAATATACTTAGGCCAAAAACATAGTGGAGCGGCGAGTAAAGCGTCGATTTCAAATGCATATGCTTCAATGGGAGAGCGCATAGTGAAGAGCAAAGCGTACATACACTTTTAATGCTTCCATTTCCGGCATCCAGGTTGTCATGTTTTTTCTAAAGTTTAATACCCACATTGCAATATTTCATTTATTTTATCAATTTAACTGAGTTAAAACTTTCAAATAGGTTGCAAGCCTCCTCAAAAATATTTCCAGCAGTCATCTTTTTTAAACCTCTTTAATTTGATTTCTACATTGTAATATGGCATTTATTTTATCAATTAAATTTAGTTAAATTTTCAAACAGGTAACAACCCTCCTCAACAATATTTTCGGCTGTAAGATTTCTTAAAACACTAAAGTTTAATACCCATATTGCAATATTTCATTTATTTTATCAATTTGACTGGGTTAAAATTTTCAAATAAGTGGCAACCCTCCTCAAAAATATTTCCAGCAGTTATCTTTCTTAAACCTCTTTAATTTAATATCTATATTGTAATATATCATTTAGTTTATCAATTAAATTGCGCTAAATTTTTTAACAGGTGGCAATCCTTCTTTAAAATATTTTCGCCTGTGAGCCTTTTTTAAACTCTTTAGCTTTATACCCACATTGCAATATTTCATTTACTTTATTAATTTAACTGAGTTAAAACTTTTGAAATAGGCGGCAACCCACCTCAAAAGTATTTCCAGCAGTTATCTTTCTTAAACTCCTTTAATTTAGTATCTATGTATATTTTAATATATCATTTAGGTTATCAATTAAATTGCGCTATCTTTTTTAACAGGTGGCAACCGTCCTTTAAAATATTTCAGACTGTAAGCCTTCTTAAAACTCTTTAGTTTGATACCCACATTGCAATATTTCATTTATTTTTTCAATATGACGGAGTTAAAAATTTTCAAATAAGTGGCGACACTCCTCAAAAATATTTCCAGCAGTTAGCTTTCTTAACCCTCTTTAATTTGATACCAATATTGAAATTGTTTAGTTATTTTATCAGTGTAATTTAGTTAAACTTTGAAACAGGTGGCAATCCTAATCATATATATTTTCGGCTGTAAGCCTTCTTAAAACTCTTTAATTTGATACCCACATTGCAATATTTCATTTACTTAATCAACTTAACTGAGTTAAAATTTTAAATTAGGTGGCAACCCTCCTCAAAAATATTTCCGTCAGTCATCCTTCATAAACCTCTTTAATTTGATACTCATATTGTAATAATTCATTTATTTTATCAATATAATTAGGTTTAAAAATTTTCAAATATGTGGCAACCCTCAAATGTTTTGCAATATCATTGGTTCTGGTATTACGCCGAACAATACAAAAGATAAAATTATTCAAATCGGTTCAGCCGTTCTCGAGTTTTGACGACCGTGACATACGAACACAACATTTTTATATATATAGATATATAGATATATTTTGCAAGCCGTTTTTCTTACGTTTTTTTTTTTGTTCGAAAATCTACAGAACAGCTGCACCGATATTTTTTAAATTTCGGACATCGACTCTAGACCCTCAAACGATGATAATAGAAGAAGAATAATTTCGATATATCAAGGGGGCGTGGCACCTCCCATACAAACTAAAGTTTTCACACAACATATCTCTGGAAGTATTCATCGTAGAGTGCTG
>NW_023458564.1:14743513-14773483 GCF_013731165.1 Rhagoletis pomonella | reverse complement strand
CGACTACTGTACATAAGTTGGCTATGATTACTCGGCCGTGCTATCATGGTAGCAAAATGCCAATATGATTTGACTTAGAAACAAACTACGAGCAGGAATTTCAAGATTTCAACCCTGTTTTTATGAAAAATTTTATTTTTATCAGCATTTTTCTTTTAATCGAAATATGTTGAAATAAAAGTGAAACTAAAAAAAAATTTTGCAAGAAATCCCAAACCCCCCCCACCCCCGAAAAAAAATGCTGGAAACGGCCCTGTTTGTATGTATACTTAGATGAGATGCCTAACGGTTCTTCACTGACTAGTATGTTAAACAAATACCAATTCAGACTGTTAATACGTTTTTCGATTATATTGGTCTGAGAGCCCCTTAGAAGGTTAAAACTAAATTGCCAACAATCGCATAACCTCCTCTTTCTTTTCATCAGAATCGGTGGAGGTTAAGTACCTCGAAGGTATAAAACAAAATATAATATTTCCTTCTCTAACGGCGGTTTTACACGGGTTTTTGCCAAGATTGGGCCTTAAGCCCATTATTTTTGCATCACATGATTGGGCTACCGAGTTGCACCAAATTTTATGTTGCTATTATGTGTTCTAAAGAGGAAGCAAATCTGGCCATACATTTTAAGGATAGTTCCCAATTAGAAATGAGCACAGAATATCGGGACCCATGGTACTGATTTCAAGATGGGCCGTAACGGGAAGGTTAGTAAAAATTTTACGGACGGAATGGGATCTAAATCCTTTCCCGATACTCCCGATAAAACCACAACCTTCGCAAATTCAGAAAATCGTCCTTAAAAAATTTGTATAAAATATGAATTTTTTATGTTTTATTGAGACGAAAACGAACAGCAAAGCAAAACAAAATAATTGGAGGATGCCAGATCTTTCATAAAATTTTTTTATTTAAATTTAGTTTGAAAGACATGTGAATTTTTTTAGAGATAGAATTCGTGTCCCCCGGGCCCGCGGTACAATTCTGAAAAACCTCGGGACGAGCGTGTTCGGAAGTTAAAAATTTTATTTCGGGATGGGCGGTATCGGGACTTGATAACAATCATTCAATGCGATTTAGATCTGGTAGAAAATGGTTCCCAATTGAATGATTCTTGCCATTCTATATGTATATAGATGTAGGTGTATCAAATTCCATTACCTTATCTTCCAGATATAAGCGATGTGGACATTGAATTTTGTATGCGAGGTGCCCTTTCGAATACACACCACTTTTCGCCATAAGTTCGGTAATGATAACATATGCAGCTGTGGCAAATTTCAGAACGTTAACATACGCGGTTACACAGATAAACGAAATGAAGAGTTCAGTTTGTATGGGAGGTGCCTCGCCCCCTTTTTCAATACCTACCGCTTTTCGCCATAAGCACGTTATTGATACGTAAACAGCTGTGTAAAACTTCAGGGCTTTAGCATAAGTTCCAGAGAAAAACAATATGAGAATTTCAGTTTGTATGGGATGTGCAACACCCCCTTTTCAAAAATCTACCAATTTTCGCCGTAAGTACCTTATTGATAGCATATGTGGCTGTGTCAAATTTCAGGACGTTAGCATAAGCGGTTCCAGAGAAAAGCGGTATGAGAATTTCAGTTCGTTTGGGCGGTGCAATGCCCTCTTTTCCATTTTTCACCACTTTTCGCCGTAAGTACGGTATTGATAGCATATGTTGCTGTGTACAATTTCAGGACGTTAGCATAAGCGGTTCCAGAGAAAAGCGATATGAGAATTTCAGTTTGTATGAGAGGTGCCACGTCCCCCTTTTTAAATACCTACCACCTTTCGCCGTAAGTACGGTATTGATAGCATATGTGGCTGTGTCAAATTTCAGGACGTTAGCATAAGCGGTTCCAGGGAAAAGCGATAGGAGAATTTCAGTTTGTATGGTAGGTGCCACGCCCCTTTTCCAAAATCTATCACTTTTCGCGTAAGCAGGGTATTTAGAATCTATGCATCTGTGCTGTGTGGTTTTGGAGATATAGTGGTTTTCAAATTTTAGTCTATATACATTATGTCAGACGCCACGAGCCCTATGTATCGGGATTAACATTTCTGGATTAGAGGAAGTTATATCCTTTAAATCGGTGTATGTTTCATTGAAATCGAGCGAACGGATGCCTTCTAAAAAGGGAGTGCAAAATTTTCTTGTGGCGTATATATATAGACTAGCAGAGCACCCGACGTCGTTTGGGGTGATTAAATCAAAATATAAAACAGTAATACAAATATTCAGATCAGCATAAATTAGAGCAGACAAACTATTTTCTTTTCTTTTTAAATTATGGCATCCTTATAAGCCATACTTTAAGATTTATCGCACTTTAACTAATATATATTGATCACCACTTTCGGTACCAAAAGTCTTGTTCCATTATTAATATTAGCTGGATTAAGGTAACGATAGTATTTTTAAATTAAAATTAGTCCGATATGGTACATCCCGTTTAGCTTCCTATCCGATTAGCTGTTTTAGGGCCGGTTACTCAATGTCTGGTTAACACTAATCTGCGGTTAAACATCGTTGTCCGGCCCTTAGTATATCTGCATTTTTCCTGTAGAATGCTTGTTTCAGAAAAAATTTTAATCATTATACATGCACATGTTTCGTTTAACAGCAACGCGGGATCAATAAAATGATTTAATCTTTCCATTTCAAGATGGTCCAAAGACTGTAAGGTTTCAAAAAACACAGTTTTAAATATCCGAGTTTTCTAATAGTTGAATACATATTTATCCCCCTTTTACAAACACATTTATATATACTTTATTCTAAACCAGTGTTGCCGCGAAGCATTTTTAGTGGTAGCCAAATTCCTTTAAAAAAGGGCTAAAAAAGAGCTAAAAAAAGTCGTTGTGGCTAAAAATGGTAGCTAAAATTGTTTACTTACATATACATATATAAGTATACGCGCAAACATTTTCAATAAGTAATGGTATAGAAAAAGAATGAACTGTGGCAAAAAGCTAATATTTTATCCAATGAAAAACCTTTTTGTATAAAAGGGGAAATATACGACACCAGCTTGCTGGCTCCATCAAGTGATTGTACCATCAGGCTCGACGCATACAACTTACCAGCATGCTGGTACAATATTTATTTCTTTACAAATGAGGTCGAGGAAAGATCGAAATGATTTGAGCCGAAATTTCATAATTTTTCTACCATTTTGTTAAACATTTTTTTTTATTCACAACTGCAAATCGTGAACTTAATATTCCACAAACACGGCTCTGAAATTTCCGCGTAAATATTTTTTACTTAGAAAATTGAGCTAATTTCACCACTCACGCTCATGCTGGTACAATCATACAATTTTCAAATTGTTTTTGAAGCCGCACCAGCAGCTGGTATAATCACACCACAAGAACATACACGGTCAATCGACTTGATGGGCCATTTAACTAATGAAGCATATTAGGGGCCAGTTTTTCAGTGCACGGCTGTGGTTCAAACTAAGTTTAAACGCCCGGTCCTGCTGGTTTAAACTAAGATCAGCCAATCAAGTGTAAGCCAGCTGTTCAATTTAAACCCAGATTGCTTAATCTGAGTTTAAACTGGCACTGAAAAACTGGCCCTAAGGGCCGTAAACTTATCTATTTTAAACTATAGTTAAATCGTTAACAGATATGTAACCAAACAGCCCTAACACTTATACAGTATGTATGTATAAAAACGTAAGGAACATACAATACATATGTATATGTCAGTCTTTCTTAGTATAAAAATTTATCTCGTACATAAATGCAAAAAAAATAGATCGAATTTAGCGTATACAACTTTTTCATGCCCAGTATGAATAAATTCTCCAAAGGGCTAAAAAAAGGGCTAGGGGCAATTTTAAAGTTATGTGGCCAAAAAAATGTGGTTAAAAATTCCACGCCTATGGGATGTGACACCTCCCCTTTTATAAACCCATTAATATATATCTTACTATAAACACATACCAAAAATATGTCTGCATACGACATTTCAATTTCATGTGACTTATGATTTTAAAGTTATAGCTTAAAAAAACTGCCACACCTATGGGATGTGCCACGCCTGCTCACTTATATATATCTTTTTATAAGTGCCTACCATATCTATACCTGCATACCAAATTTAAAGCTTGTGGGGCTTTTGGTTCCGAAGTTACAGCTGATAAAAAATTTCACGCCTATGGGATGTCCCACGCCCCTTTTACAAACACATTTATTTAAAGCCTACTATAAGCACCTACCATAGCTAAGCCTGCATACCAAATTTAAAGTTCATGTGACTTATGCTTTCGAATTTATAGCTGATATAAAATTCCACTACTACGGGATGTGGCGGGCCACGCCTCCTTTTACAAACTCCTTCATATATACCTTCATATAAGCACCTTCCGTAGATATGCCTGTATACCAAATTTCAAATTCATGTGGCTTATGGTTTCGAAGTTATAGCTGATAAATATTCCACGCCTATGGGATGTGCCACGCCCCCTCTTACAAACTCATTTATATATACCTTATTATAAGCAACTACCATAGATATGTCTGCATACCAAATTTCAAGTTCATATAACTTATGATTTCCAAGTTATAGCTGATAAAAAATTCCACGCCTATGGGATGTGCCACGCCCCCTTTTTTAAACTCATTCATATACACCTTATTATAAGCGCCTACCTTAGCTGTGCTTGCATACCAAATTTCAAGTTCACGGGGCTTATGGTTCCGAAGTTATAGCTGATAAATATGCCACGCCTATGGGATGTGCCACGCCCTCTTTTACAAACTCATTTATATATATCTTATTATATGCACCCACCATAGATATGTCTGCATCCCAAATTAAAAGTTCATGTGACTTATTATTTCGAAGTTATAGCTGATAAAAAATTCCACGCCTTCAGGATGTGCCACGCCCCCTTTTATAAACTCATTAATATACACCTTACTATAAGCACCTACCGTAGCTGAGTCTGCGTACAAAATTTCAAGTTCATGGGGCTTATGGTTCCGAAGTTATAGCTGATAAATATTCCACGCCTATGGGATGTGCCACGCCCCCTCTTACAAACTCATTTATATATACCTTATTATAAGCAACTACCATAGATATGTCTGCATACCAAATTTCAAGTTCATATAACTTATGATTTCCAAGTTATAGCTGATAAAAAATTCCACGCCTATGGGATGTGCCACGCCCCCTTTTTTAAACTCATTCATATACACCTTATTATAAGCGCCTACCTTAGCTGTGCTTGCATACCAAATTTCAAGTTCACGGGGCTTATGGTTCCGAAGTTATAGCTGATAAATATGCCACGCCTATGGGATGTGCCACGCCCTCTTTTACAAACTCATTTATATATATCTTATTATATGCACCCACCATAGATATGTCTGCATCCCAAATTAAAAGTTCATGTGACTTATTATTTCGAAGTTATAGCTGATAAAAAATTCCACGCCTTCAGGATGTGCCACGCCCCCTTTTATAAACTCATTAATATACACCTTACTATAAGCACCTACCGTAGCTGAGTCTGCGTACAAAATTTCAAGTTCATGGGGCTTATGGTTCCGAAGTTATAGCTGATAAATATTCCACGCCTATGGGATGTGCCACGCCCCCTTTTACAAACTCATTTATATATACCTTATTATAATAAGCGCCCACCATAGATATGTCTGCATCCCAAATTCAAAGTTCATGTGACTTATGGGATGTGCCTCGCCCCCTTTTACAAACTCATGTACATATACATACCTTAATATAAGCACCTACCGTAGCTGTGCTTGCATACCAAATTTCAAGTTCGTGGGGCTTATGGTTCCGAAGTTATACCTTATAAAAAATTTCACGCCTATGGGCGGTGCCACGCCCCCTTGTCGAATCCCGATTTTTTCTCCCTAATATAGGCCCAGGTGTCATGGTAATACTCTGCCCAAATTTCGTTCGATTCTGTCCGTCCGTTTAGGCTGCAACCTAGCACATACATACCTACATACATACTTCCACAAATATATAGTAGATATCTATCTTTATCTTAGCGTAAAATCATTTTTGAGAATATCCCGACCCCAGCACCTCCTATCGTGAAATTTTTTAGTCCAAATATTCCTTTTCAATTGGCTAACTTATGTTCAAAATATGAGCCAAATCGGCAAGAAAATGCAATATTTAGGAATATCCTGACCCCAGCGCCACCTAGCGAGCAAATTTTTGGTAGAAATATTTTTTTTCATGGTGCTGATATATGTTTCAAATATAAACCAAATCGGTCCAGACATTTAGTAGTTTAGTGACATTTAATGTACAGAAAACTCTATGAAACTGTGAAATCGTGACGTCTCGGCATTCTTCATTTTTCGGCGACAACAAAAAATTTCAAATTTTTTTAAATCGAAAAACCTTCCACACAGAAGGTTCAAAAAAGTACTTTTTAAGAATTGAAATCGGTTCAGCCGTTTGGTCAGGCATCGCCGTCATACGAAAAACATTTCATTTTTATGTGCCACGCCCCCTTTTACAAACTCATTTATTTATGTGACTTATGATTTTAAAGTTATAGCTTAAAAAAACTGCCACACCTATGGGATGTGCCACGCCTGCTCACTTATATATATCTTTTTATAAGTGCCTACCATATCTATACCTGCATACCAAATTTAAAGCTTGTGGGGCTTTTGGTTCCGAAGTTACAGCTGATAAAAAATTTCACGCCTATGGGATGTCCCACGCCCCCTTTTACAAACACATTTATTTAAAGCCTACTATAAGCACCTACCATAGCTAAGCCTGCATACCAAATTTAAAGTTCATGTTACTTATGCTTTCGAATTTATAGCTGATAAAAGATTCCACTACTACGGGATGTGGCCGGCCACGCCTCCTTTTACAAACTCCTTTATATATACCTTCCTATAAGCACCTTCCGTAGATATGCCTGTATACCAAATTTCAAGTTCATGTGACTTATGATTTCAAAGTTATAGCTGATAAAAAATTCCACGCCTACGGGATGTGCCACGCCCCTTTTATAAACTCATTCATATACACCTTACTAGAAGCACCTACCGTAGCTGAGTCTGCGTACCAAATTTCAAGTTCATGGGGCTTATGGTTCCGAAGTTATAGCTGATAAAAATTCCACGCCTGTGGGATGTGCCACGCCCCCTTGTCGAATCCGAATTTTTTCTCCCTATTATAGGCCTAGGTGTCATGGCAATACTCTGGCAAAATTTCGTTCGATTCTGTCCGTCCGTTTAGGCTGCAACCTGGCACATACATACATACATACATACTTTCACAAATATATAGTAGACATCTATCCTTCTCTTAGCGTGAAATAATTTTTGGGGATATCTCGGCCCCGGGGCCACTTATCGTGTAAGTTTTAAGTCCAAATATTTATTTTCAATTGGCTAAATTGCATTCTAAATATGAGCCAAATCGGCAAGTAAATGCAATTCTTAGGAATATCCCGACCCCAGCGCCACCTAGCGATGAAATTTTTTAGTCGAAATATTTCTCATCAAGGTACTGATATACGTTCCAAATATTAACGAAATCGGTCCAGCCGTTTGGTAGTTTAGTGACATACAATATACCTAAAACTCTATGAAATTGTGAATTCGTGACGTCTCAGCATTCTTAATTTTTCGGCAACAACAACAAAAAATTTCAAATTTTTTTAAATCGAAAAACCTTCCACACAGAATGTTCAAAACAGTACTTTTTACAGAATTGAAATCGGTTCAGCCGTTTGGTCAGGCATCGCGGTCATACGAAAAACGTTTCATTTTTATATATATAGATGCAGAGCATTCACATAAGAGATGCAAGACTGTTTCCTCTTCGTCGTCCTTGCAGCTTCTGTAACATCTGTGGAAAGGCCGCCGAGTCTTTCTGCATGCTTACCTGTTAGACAGCGCCCGATTAAGAGCCCCCACAACGTTCCTAATTTTCAATTTCTGCATAAACAAGTTTAGGTATAAATTTCGAATCTTTATTGTTTTTATATTCGCACAAAGTGCTGGCTTACAATTTGGATCATATATGACTCCTAAAAGATTCATATACATAAGAGTAAAATATTTTTTGTTTTTGAAACTCCTTTCGGACTCATATATTCTGAACGCGCAGAAAATGTTTGCAGGGATATCACATTTTTTGGTTAATTGTATTTTTGGAATAATAAAGTTCTTTTTCCTTCTGTCAGTAAACTGTTTTTGTTACAAATAGTATAAATAAGCGATGGAAAATAAGGCAAAATTTGTTTTATTTGGCAACCTTTGTTGGAAATAAAGCAAAACTCGGATTTTGGTATTATTTCCCATTTAAAAGTGAAATAAAGCTGATTTTGCGTTATTGCCGTTTGTGCTATTTCACTATCTCTAGTACGGAAATAGATCTAGTACGGAAATAGGAATTTAATTCACTAGTTCGCGGTTTCCCTGCAGGGAGCGTAAGCTTAGTAATGAGAAAGAAGTTTTTTACAATTTCCCGTGTGCCAGCATGTATTTTATGAAATTGATAGATGAAACAATAATACAATATAATATAATAATAATATAATATTCAAATTAATTAAAAAACAAATATTTTTTCATCACTTGACATTTTTGCATCTTTTACTTTGACGCTTGGAATTCGCTTCCTGCTCAGATCTTAAGGCGTAGAGGAATCGTCGCTGCATGAAAATCGAGTACGCGTCTAAACCTATACGACCCGTGTGAAGAGTGTCTTAGTTATTTTGTTTATGAATTCGGGTATGTGGCCGTTATGAAAGTTTCGTAGTGAATCGAAATTATAACAATTGCTGAAAACGCTTTTGCGATAAATTTATTAACACACCCTTGTGGTCAGCTGATTAAGTTAAGTGACATTTTGAAAAGTTTTGGCTTTTTTTTATTTATTTAATGATTATAATTTTTTTTTTTTAGTTCTGGCGCATCACATTACCAGCACCACATAAATCCAAATGTCAAACTTCTTATAACATTTATAAAAATTTATCAAAGTTTGTTTTTTGTTATTTTTTGGCCTTATAACAATTATATTCAACAATTTATATTGAGCTCGAGGCCGTTTTTTAAATGAAAATTTATTGTTGAAAAGCAACAATAAATAAATTTTCATTTAAAAAACGGCCTCGAGCTCAATATAAATTGTTGAATATAATTTATCAAACTTTAACAATTATACCCAAAAATTTTAAATTTTTTATCAAAATTTTTTATAAAAATTATAGCCCATTAAATTTTAGTAGGTTAAAGTGTAAATTTCAAGGCGCTAGAAAATCACATTGATTTTTATTATTATTATTTTTTTTGCTGACGGTTTTAGGCCTTTTATTCAATATTAAAGTAATTGTCGAGCATACTTTATATCAGTGATTCCCAAAGTGGTCCAGGTGGACCCCCAGGGGTCCATGGAGCTGTCAGGATTCCGACAGCTAATTTACTTAATTGCGTGCTACCACAAATTCCTTTCCACCTCGTAACTGGAGATATCTCAGACAAAGAGCTCCAGACAAAAGGTTTTGCCCAGAAACCATCTTTGGCTTTATAATTGGCAAAATCTGGCATTACTTTTATGTTCAGTGTCTGCGAAATCGCTTAAACAAATTCTAATCCGTCTAACTCTTCAGACTAATCGAGGTCACTTCCTTGTGCCTTAGGGTCTAACAAATTTGCAGCTAAATGTATCGGTTTTATAGTTTTTTTGAATCGTGCATTGAATATTTTGTAAGCTCGGTTTTTCGGCATCATTCAATATCGAAGTTGTCGATAACTCCAACTCAAGATTACTTTTGATATCTTTAAACGCGAAATATACCCTGTGTATATTGTATTCATTTGACTCGAGGTTACAAATCCATCCTGCAATGCAGCCAAAAATGTTTGAGCTTAAATTCAATTGCTCGCAGAACACTTCGCCAAGTAGCTCTCATTTTATATTGGCTTGTATATTAACGTTTTCATGTACTGCTAAAATCTGAAGGGATACTTTAGTTTTCATTATACTATTCACTGAATAGAAGAAGCTTCCACATCTTGTTTTTGGCTGACAGTTTTAATTGTTCACCGATTCCTTTTTCTTCCACAATTTTAGCTAAAGTTGCTGTAAGGACTTGACTATTTTTTATTGTTTTGAATATTTTTACAACTGAAGAGTAACTCTTTTGCAAGGTATCGAGCTTTAAAAACTCCAGGCAAATTAAATGAAGGCTATGTGCAACACAACCCACAGGCACCACATTTGGATGAGCTTCTTTAACTATTTTGAACGCCTTTTGCACATTTGCAGCATTGTCACCAATTATCACGAAAAACTTTTGCTCGCCGTATTCCTCCATGATTTTAATAATTTCCTGTGATAGCTGTATGTCGATTTGCCTGTGTTGGCAAACTTTTCCCAAAAACAATTTCAGGCTTTGATATGAGGAAGTTTACAACACCTTCATTGCGTATGTTACTCCATCCATCACACTGAATATGCAAAAAGTTTGCTACCTTTAATTGTTGATTAATGTACGTACTCATCTCCTTATAGATTTTATCCAAATATGTGGAGGAATTAGCTTTTCTGGTCGGAGCCTTTAAAAATGGATTGAGGTCCTTAAAAAGATCATTCCACAATGGATGTCTCACCATAGCCAAAGGAGCGCCGGTTACAAAAATGGCTTTAGCTAATTTGTATTGTGCCGAGTTGGAAGGAAGGTGCCTAATGAAATCAGATGGTGTTGGATAATCTTTTGCTGTCCGTATTTTGGGCGTTACCAAATCGGTTGCAAGCATGTCTTGAAATCGCTGCTTTAATAATAAGAGACACTTAACACTAGTTGTTAAATGTTTTGCCATTTTGTTTATGTTCGAAAATTTTTACCACTTTTCGCAATGTGAGCATGAAACTTCTTTGCCACTTCCGCTGCTTTCTATTTCTGATATTTAAGTTTTAAACATTTTTTGATATGAAGAATGCTCCGTAACTTCGAAAATACTTCTGGCTATATTTTTCATATATACTCACTACTTTGGACATATATATTGCCCGGTCTACTTATTTATACATAATAATAATAATAGATTGGCGCTTACACATATGTTAGTGCTTGGCCGAGCTTCTTCTCCTAATTGTGACGTGCGCCTTGATGTTGCAACACAAAGGGGAGGGACCTACATTTTTACGCCGACTCCGAACGGCGATTGTATTTTTATGATAAGCTGTTTTTCATGGCAGAAATACACTTGGAGATGGGCTATTGCCTGCCGAGGGGCGACCGCTGTTAAAAAAAAACCTTTTTTCTATATTTTTGCGATGTTGCTTTGACCAGGGATTGAACCCAGGCCCTGCGGAGTGTAAGCGCGCACTGCTTACCACTATTCCACAGCGGCCGCCATTATACATAACTTTCATAAAAATTGTAGAGTTTTTAGATCCAGGCTACACAAATTTTATTCAATGAATATCTACCCGAAATTAGGTAAATACCCGGGTACGAAAATGGGTATTAATGGGTAAATACCCAGCGTTGGGTAAACCCATCACTACTCTTGACGCACTGCTGCACTTACCGTCACTCTGTGTTTTCATACGTGGGAAACCTTTAAAGGCCACCTGCAAACTAAAAAGAACCGGATGTTGGTATAACACTGAGTAGGGCGCGGCGGAAAGTGCTGGCGGCAGAGATTTAAGCACTTGTGTATTTTCAATGCTACAGGATAGTATTACCTTCGTTGAGGAGATTCTATAATGTGGAGTTCCCTGAGACTGAATGCTGGTTTACTTCCATCACTGATATCGGACTCACACATTGTCGAATCTTCACTGATGGCTCCTAAACTCACTCTGGGTCATGATCTGGGGTCTTTTTCGAAGTTCATGGGGATAAGCTTCACTTTTCTGTTGGGGAATATGCTTCGGTCCTCCAGGCTGGGGTAATTGCAATCCTCAAAGCCATAGACTACGCGGTGGAACATAGGTGGATGGGAAGGAGTTTACGTGTCTGCAGTGACAACCAAACTGCACTTAAGGCATTGGCCAGCCCTCTCACTACTTCCAAACTAGTTCAGCAATGCAAGTATCGACTAAATTACGGTGGTAAACATAACGAGCTTGCTTTACTCTGGGTACCAGATCACTCAGGAGTACCTGGTAATGAGACATCTGACCATTTGGCCAGAATTAGCTTAGACTAGGCACTCTTCGGCCCGCAACCAGTTTTAGCACGCCCACTTTCGGCCATCAAAGCAACCATCAGAAACTCGGTGAATACTTCGCTCAGAAATGACTGGAAGGAATCGAGGGGATGCAGGTGGGTAAACTCATCAATCATTCAATCTCAGAAGGTCTATCTAGTTTTTTGCTTTCACTGAGCAGACGACACCGCAGACAACTTGTTGGACTGCGGACTGGTCACTTCACGTGGCACAAACACCTGACTGTGATAGGCGTAAATGACAAGTCCATTTGCCCATCCTGCCTTGAAGAGGATGAGACGGTGGAACACTTTTTGTGCTTCTTGCTTGCTTGGTTGTTTGTCATCAATTTTTCTAGACTCGTTCTTTTTTCTACTCTCAGTTTCTGAAGTAAAAGTTTGGCCGTTTTGTTGTTTTAAGTTTTCTGTTTTAAAAATGTGAGTGATAAATATTTTTCGCCTTACTTTAAAACTCGGAGCTATAAAAATATAAATGATGCCATCAACACAAACAAACTATTTAACAAATACTCCACGTACAAAGTCATGAGTGAGACGAACATTTGATAAGTTTATGGTGAAGATAATGTAAATAACGCTCGGGCTCGAAGTGCTCTTAAAAAATATAACTCCTCAGAGCGAGAGAGTATTTTGATGGAGTTACGAGTTCTATTTTTCAAAACCTGGAAGTGTGTAACCGCATAATTTAAATAAATAGAAATAAAAAATAAAAGAAAGAAAATATTTTAGGTTTTCTTTGGCCACTCCGAGTTTAGTTTTTGAATTCACCGCGATGCAAATTTACATAGTTAGATCTAATCTTCACATTCATTTATTTACGAGCTTTGATAATATTTAGAAATGTATCAGCAGGGGTTACACCGTAACCAGTGAGTTGTTGAAAGGAGTATACGAAAAAAAAAGTTTGGGAACCTCTGCTTTATATGGAAGAAAATCCACAAAACCGTTAGCCAAAAAAATTATTAAAAATCAATGCGATTGCCTAGCGCCTTGAAATTTACACTTTAACCTACTAAAACTTATTAGACTATAAAACTTAATACCTAAACATTTTTAATAAAAACTTTAAAATTTTTAGGTGTAATTGTTAAATTTTTGTAATAAGTACATAGATGTACATATATATGTATACAATATTTGTTAATTTAAAGCTTCGATAATCGCTTGAAATGCGGTGTCATAGGCAAACTTCTTGATACGAGAAGCCGTGGATGCATTAGCTCTATATAGCAAAGCTAATAACTACATCACTGAGATCAGTTCGTTTAACTTCAGATAAGCCAGTCTGGTTGAGCAAGCTTTGAATATTCGCCTCCAAACGTCTGTTAGCTTCGTCATAGTATCTTCTTTGATTCATCTCATATTCTACAAAAACAATATATGTATATATAAGTATTTTTAGGATAATAGTAATATGTATACATATATATATATACACATGCATATCAAATTTCTGCACAAGCCCATTTGGTTTCACCTGAAAAATAAGCGATTTGTGGTCTACACACTTTTTTTAGAAAAAAGCTTTTTTGTTGATTATTTTTTGATGTTGTTCGGAAACTGGTAGTGATGTGCTGAGTTAATACTTTTAAGTATTGATCGATATTCGGTACCGATTTAAAAAGTATCCAATACTCTCGATACTCGGTACCGAAATATTTAGGTTTCGAATAAAAGCGCACATAGGCCAAAAATATGGAAAAAACCGTTCAGGGGAGACTCGCCTATCAAAAACCGAATGTAGGAGCCAATAGAGCTTTTAATACTGATTCAAATGAAAGATGTATATATGTCGGTTCGAGGCCATAATGTAGAGAAACTCTTACTTGTTTGAAGCATTTTTGTTCCAGCTGAATCGAACGATATCATTTTTGTAGGCCTGGGGGCAGATTCTGTAACCAGTTAGCGACAATTTTCGAATCGGTATCGGTTTTGCTGACGTATGATATGAAATATTTTTACGTCAACAAGTGCGATATCGATCCGAAACTTGTCGCTAACTGGTTACACAATCTCCCTCCTGAAAGGCTTCTTCATCCGCCAAAGCATTTTTCTTGAACCTTGGATCGACTAAGGTTAAAACTGATAAAATAATATTTCTCTTTTGCGATAAGTTCAAGTGTTTTAGCCGATGTTATATAAATTAGTAATGAAAGTTTTTTCTAAACTTGAAATGCATACAATGGCGAAGGTTTAATGTAAAGGATCGGTATCGGGTACCGAAAAGGAAGTATTGGGTACCGAAATCTTTTAAGTATTGGGTACCGACAATTCAGTACATCACTAGAAACTGGGAACCCAGGTCCTGTGGAATGGTAGCGCGCACTGCTACCCACTAGAACACAGCGGCCTCGCCTTTATTTATAATGGTGCTAATTTTATTTTTTGTGCCAACCCCTTTGAGAAAATGCAAATTTATATGTAGGTACTATTGTTAGAAAACGATTGATTCCTTGGTTTCTTTTTTTAACGTATGTATTTATTGCCTCAGCCAATGAACAAGAATTTGTTTGAGTGTAGGTCCTCCGATCTAATTTTTGCTTTAGGCACCTTTTTTTCGTAGAATACATCTTACGTTTCGGTATGGTTGCCTTGCTAAAATGTTGTATTTTTAATTCAAAATCCTGTTGAAAAAATTATCTAATTTTTTTATTAGCAAAATGATCGAAAACCGCTCGGCTGATTCTGCTTTTGTTTTCTTTAATCAAAAACTGAACGTTATTTCCTTTCGTGTGGTATATGGGCCCTGTTCCACGGTTAGAATTTATTAACGTGATCCAAGTATCGCGATATTCATTGACGGTGTAGCATGCAATTTTGAAATCTGGATCGCGGATTGCAATACCGGCAATAAATATTGAACGTGTACCATTTTCAAAACGCGATCCATGCATTTCGTTAGTACATCTTTTACATTATGAGATAATGCGAACATCGAAAACGTACTCGCCCTGGCTTCGCTTTGGTAGCTTAAAACCTCTCAAATCAAATTAACAGTATTTAAATTAACTTTGGAAATTTTAAAAGAATTATGGAATGCATTATCTGTAAATTATTCGTACAAAATAAAAATATTTTCTTGCGCCATAAGCGTGCAGCACAAAAATTATGCAAATACTGACGCGATAAATATTGAACATGTAAGCAGTCGTGCTCGATCCATCAATCCATCAATCTGGATCGCGATCCAAATATCGTGATAATTATTGACCCTGCGACAGGGTCCTATAGGAAGTATTGGTTGGTCTCTTCTAAGTATATTTGATTGATTTTTTTTTTTTTTCGTTGGAGCGGGAAATGCTTTATGCACTGGCCGGGGGCACTAGTCTCTATACTACCTTCCCCGAGTGTGGGACTCCCACCGAAGCGTGTTGGGCTACCCACTAAAACCCAAACATATATGGAGATGAAGATATAAAATTTTATGCCTGGAAGGGATCATACGGGCCCATGGATATTTTATATAGTGGAGTTAACAAGTAAAATCACTAAACCTTTTAAGTTCCTCTACTTCAATCTCCAACGCACTTCTATAAACTTTTGTGATGGTGGCGAGATTGCAAACTAGCTGCACGTCAAAATCTAGAGCGTTGGCGAATTGGGGTCTGTCAAGGAATTTTCGGCCGAGATTTCCATTGTTCGTCTTTCCTTTAACTTGTATTACTTGATCCACTCTGATTGTAAACGCATTAAGTATAAAATCCATCTCTCACTCACTACATGCCTTAGTATCTCAATAACCTAATCGGTCGATGTAATAAGTAATAATTGAAAAAAATGCTAAAAGCTATGCACCTTCTAGGTTTTTGGTGACATCCCCTTTTCACTTCTTTTTTATAAGCATTATGAAGCAGGTGATCACAAATATTTATTTTACAGTGTAAAAGACCAAAACCATGGGATAGTGAACCTTTCTTTGGCATGATCATTTTCATTGTTGAAATTATGGGAGTGGCTTTGTTTCCCAAAATCGCCTTAAAATTTTTCCCACCGAATAGGGTTCTTGCTGCTTAAAATTCAATCATAACTGTAACGCCTTTATGAGGTGGGTTTTATCGAAGGCTGAGGTAGATCAGCCGCTCCAGGGTTGGGGGAGGTCCCACTAGGGTGGCCAGATGCGCTGATTTAATCAGTACGTGTGCTGATTTTTTTCTATTGTACTGATTTTTAAGAGCCCGAAATCGGTACGCAAAATCTACTGATTTTTTGAGTTTGTACTGATTTTTACATTTAATACTTTTGTAAATTGGTGTAATTGACATTTAATTGAGGTTTACATGTTCAAAACAATGTTTTTGACAACTCATACCTGTGAGCAGGTTGAAAGCATTAATTAAATTTAAACCATTATTAACAAGTACGAAAGTCTAAGTTCGGGCGAAGCCGAACATTAAATACCCGGCGCAAGTATTAAATATATGTTTTTCACCTTTCCGAAAGCTACCGCTACATGGTAAGCCGGGGTGTATCAATTTTGAGTAAATTAGCGTGCTTAAATTTCGAAATATTGAAGTTTCAAGCACTTCTGGAATTTACCGTTATATGGAAAGCGGCTTCAATTTTAGTCTGATTTCAACAATTTTCAACGTTTTGCTTTTATGTGGCAAACACAATAACCATACCGAGTTTGGTACAAATTGCTAGAACGGTTACCGAAATACATATATGTGATGATAAGTGGGCGGTGCCACGCCCATTTTCTAAAATTTGATCATAAACCTATTTCTTGGTAAAGAATTGTTACAGGCGTCAATTTTGAATAAATTAGCTTTAATATTTACTGGTTTATCGAAGATTTCGTATTTCTCCAAATTACCGTTATATGGGATGTGGGCGTGGTTATCGTCCGACTTTAAAAATTTTCGGCCATTTGGTATGCTGTACCATGGCCAATAACTGTGCCAAGTTTGGAAGAAATTGGTGCAGCGGTTACCAAGATATACACATATAACCATAAGTGGGCGTGGCTGCGCCCATTTTCCAAAAATTTATTATATTCTTATT
This sequence comes from Rhagoletis pomonella, assembly GCF_013731165.1. Lineage (NCBI taxonomy): Eukaryota > Metazoa > Arthropoda > Insecta > Diptera > Tephritidae > Rhagoletis > Rhagoletis pomonella. The sequence continues at coordinate 14,756,261 of NW_023458564.1, read as the reverse complement.
TTTCGTCTAAAAATTATTGTAAATATCTTCAGTAGTTACTAAAATATCGCAGTTTTCGTATTTCTGAAAACTACCGTTATATGGGAGGTAGGCGTGGTTATTGTCCGATTTTGCCCATTTTCAATACCATCTGTCCTACGCCCGAAAGAAGTACACGTACCAAGATTCGTTAAGATATCTTAATTTTTTACTCGAGTTATCGTGTGCACAGACGGCCGGACAGACAGACGGATGGACGGACAGACAGTCACCGCTTAATCGGTTTCTCTTTTCATTCTGGTCATTTATGTATACATTTGTCTATATCTATCTCGATTCGTTTTGCCTGTTACAAACAACCGTTATGTGAACAAAGTTATAATACCCTTGTGCACAAGTGCGCTCGGGTATAAAAAGGTGTCAGCTTGCAATTGTTTCGATTCCAAGGATTTCGCAAAATAACAAACTGTTTGGATTCAACCCAACCCAACTTCATGATTTGCAGGTTTTACAGGAGTTACATGAAAAGCTGGTTTCGCCATTAATAAATCGTATGAAAGGTGGTGGTGAGTTAATCATATATTAAGTACACTGGGAAGATGACAATAAGAGATAATCTTTCGATTATAATTAAACATCCACTGAGAATACGGCTGTAAGTATTTCAAACTTATAACGACTACTGCTACGGTGCAATGTAAGATCTAAAAATTTGGAAAAGGTGCAAACTACCGACTCTTGGATATGATATATGTAGCTTTACTTTGATTTTTGATGTTCGACCATACACATTTAACACTATTAAATTTCATTCGTACTCGCAAATTCGTTTAGCGATAATTCGGTAATATACCTTTTAGTCAACATTTTAATGTGAATGTTGCATTTAATAAGCACACCAACTAAATATGTTTTAAATTTGTAGCTTAAAATATGCAAACAGATTCTGACTCGAGCTCGTCTTCTACTGAAACTTAATGGGCTACAAATTTTTTTTTATTTTCTCAATTCTTATAAATTTTCTAGAAAGTTTGAGACTTCAACTCACATGTCTTTTGTTATAGAATTAACTATATTTTTATAAAAAAATTAAATTATGTAAGGAAAGAAAAAATTTTCAAAACCTGTCAATACATTTAACTACTATTTTCCTGAGCACAGCTGTACATGCATACGTAATACCATTGATTTGTTTTAAAGTAATGAATTTTTGTATTGATAATACTATACGTATTTAAAAGTCTATTAGTTATTTTTTTAAATTAATGCGCTCTTATTTGGTTGTTATATTGTTAATAATAAAAAAATAAATAATATAAAAAAACTTTTTAATATACAACGCTTTTATAAATGGACTAAAAAGTAGAAAATAATATTTCTCAGTCCCATAGAATTTGTTCTGATAACTTTTGATTTTGAAATTTTAGCAAAAGCCATTATAAACAATCTATGAAATTGAAAATGAAAAACGTGGAGCGCATGCAATACAAAGCATTCGATTTAATTGACAATAGTCAAACTACATAACGTAGACCTAAAATTTCTACAGCGAAAGTAGAACTTTGAAATCGATTTTAAACGGTCGTTATTCATATACCCACATACATACATACATATATTACTTTTCATATCAATTCAAGTGTATTACATGCGCCCCACGCTTTTCATATTCAATTTCATAGATTGTTTATAATGACTTTTGCTAAAATTTCAAAATCAAAAGTTATCAAAACAAATTCTATGGGACTGAGAAATATTATTTTCTACTTTTTAGCCCATTTATAAAAGCGTTGTATATTAAAAAGTTTTTTTTATATTATTTATTTTCTACTTTTTAGTCCTGTCTGAATAAAAGTTTGCAATAGATATTAAAATAATTCAACGATATTAATAGAAATGTGCACACACATGCATTTACATATGTATGTACATTCAAACGAGCACCAATTAATTTTATTTAAAGAAATGGCGTGTCGTCTATTTCCGCTGTAGCAAACGTAGTACATAGGGCGACATGTAGATGTCATCTACCTCGCCCTATTCACTACAGCTGTCGCCCTATGCACTATGCTTTTGTATAGGAACTTTTCAAAGCTTTGCTTTGGTGTCGGACACACAACATTCAAAGTTTCTGGATCCACCACATTGAAAGTTTCTGGACGCACAACATTGCAAGTTGATAAAAGCGTTGTAAAAACGCTTAAAAATTAGCTGATTTTTATGGCTCTGTGCTGATTTTTGATCCCAACTGATTATGTCCCTATAATATCTGGCCACCCTATAATATCTGGCCACCCTATAATATCTGGCCACCCTAGGTCCCACTAACCCCAACTGAATAAAATAAAACACAGTAGTTTAATGTACTGAACACAACCACATACACGCGGCTGTTCGGCCAGAATAACGGCACCTTGACGTCCAAGAAGAGAGATGGAGGTACTGAAAGGGAGATAGCAACTGGTCGGCGGTCGGCGTCGTGGTTCAGAGTGCGGAGATTGTCCGGCGGTTAGTGACGGTAGCGGTGACGATGAGAGCGGAGACGGTGAGTAATGACGATGGCCGTGACAGCGGTAGCGTGATGGTAAATGCCCTCAGCACTGGTACTGAAGCCAATGAGAGCGGCAGCGCTGATCGTGACGGCACTAGCGGTCCCTTGTAGTAGTAGTGACGGCCCTGCAGTGATAAGTATTGGCGGCCCTAGTTACGATAACGGTGATGATGACTGGCCCTACCTACGGCGTCTGATGCTCGTGGCGGGGAGTAACGGGGGACCAGGGCGGTGATAGCGTTAGCGGCCCGGATGTTAGACGAAGATTAATGATGATTAATGGCGGTGACAGCGGCGCTGGATGGCGATGATGTTAGCGGTACTTACAGACGGCAAGTAGCGGTCTTTGGTAGCGGCCTGGCCTAGTGGCCCCTATGATGACGAAGGTGATAACTTGGCCCTAATAGGTGGTGGCGGTGGCAGCGGCCCTGGATGACGATGACAAGGCTGGCGGTCCTAGAAGGTGGCGGCCTATTGGCATCGGATTTGGCCTACGGGCGGCAATGATTTCGGCGACCCGGGGATCGCGAAGATCGTACTCGGCCCTGATAAATACTGACGGTGACGCGGCCCTGGATGTTGATGGCACGGCTAGCGGTACTCGTTGGCGACAATTGGTGGCGGTTCTTGGTCGTAATCTCGGCCCATGGGCGGCAGATGGTATTGGCGGCTACGGAAGCTGGTCAATATTCGCCCACGAACTGCCAACCTTTCCCGTAGGCAGAGCCAGAGGCGCTCGAGGTTTCACGGCCTAAGCCGTCCCGATGCGCTCCGTGCTTACCAGTCTGTATTCCCATGGGCAGAGGCAGCGGCGTTCGAGGTTTCACGGTCTAAGCCGTCCCGATGCGCCCCATTTTACCCGCTGCGCAATGCCCGCTTGCCACGCGGTAATCTAAATGGGCAGGAGAGTTCGTCTCCTGTCCACTGAGACCGTTTTATAAAAATAGTGGGTTTGGGGTCTGTGCGATGGGTATTCCCCGTTTTACAGGCCCCTCAACCTCTCGGGTTTTCCTGCAAGAAGAGCCACGGGCGCTCGAGGTTTCACGGCCTAAGCCGTCCCGATGCGCTCCGTGCTTACCTACGGAAGCTGGTGCTGGCTGAGTCTGCGCTGATCAATTTACGTCGATTGTCGAACGAATGAAAATCGCAATTCTTGGCATGCTTACGCAGCGAACTCTCGTATGTTTTAGCGTACAGAAGTGCTTTTGGTTGCTGCGCATCTTTTGCGTGCTTTGTTTTGAACGTATATACGTACGGGTGTATGTGCATTAGGGTGGAGTGAAATTTTTTTTTTTTTTAAATCGCTTTTGGCTGACCTGTAGAAAGTTGCCTTTCTACCCCAGAAATATGGGTGCAAAATATTATTTGTCTCATCGTATGTTTTGAGGTGCCCCAACGCCACTAAATTAAAAAAAAAAAAAACAAGTAAGAAAGTCTAAGTTCGGGCGGAGACGAACATTAAATACCCGGCGCAAGTATTAAATATATGTTTCTTCACCTTTCCGAAACCTACCGCTAGATGGTAAGCCGGGGTGTATCAATTTTGAGTAAATTGGCGTCCTTCAATTTCGAAATATTGAAGTTTCAAGCATTTCTGAAATTTACAGTTATATGAAAAGCGGCCGTAATTTTAGTCCGATTTCAACAATAACCACACCGAGTTTGGTAAAAATTGGTAGAACGGTTACCGATATACATATATGTGATCATAAGTGGGCGGTGCCCCGCCCATTTTCCAAAATTGTACCATAAAAGTATTTCTTGGTAAAGAATTTTTGCAAGCATCAATTTTGAATAAATTAGCTTCAATATTTACTGATTTATCGAAGATTTTGTATTTCTCTAAATTACCGTTATATGGGATATGGGCGTGGTTATTGCCCGATTTTGAAAATTTTCGGCCATTTGGTATGTTGTATCAAAGCTAACAACTGTGCCAAGTTTGGAAGAAATTGGTGCAGCGGTTCCTAAGATATACACATGTAACCATAAGTGGCTACGCCCATTTTCCAAAAATGTATAATATTCTTATTTTTCGTCTAAAAATTATTGTAAATATAAACTTTGAGTGAATTATCTTCAGTAGTTACTAAAATATCGCAGTTTTCGTAGTTCTGGAAATTACCGTTATATGGGAAGTAGGCGTGGTTACAGTCCGATTTCGCCCATTTTCAATACCAACCTACCTTGGATTAAGGGAAACCCACATACCAAATTTCGTTGAGATATCTCAATTTTTGCTCGAGTTATCGTGTACACGGACGGACGGACAGACGGACAGACAGACATGACTTAATCGATTTCTTTTTTCATCCTGATCATTTATGTATACATTTGTCTATATCTATCTCGTTTCTTTTTTTCTGTTACAAACAACCGTTATGTGAACAAAATTAATATACCCTTGTGCACAAGTGCGCTCGGGTATAAAAAGCAGTCAGTAAAAATTGCGTTAGCCTTTTCATTATCATACATACATACATACACTTGTAACTTTGCTTTGATTTACTTGCGGTTGTTGTTAGTGTTTACATTGATTTCAATGTGCTGAGGTGGGTTCGATTTGATTTCAAAGCCTACTAGTAGTTTTCATGGCCTACTAATTTAATGCACCATGTTATTTAGCATATTATATGCATGAGTTTCGGTGACGAACTTTCATTGCGAGTGATAGTTGTGTTAATTTTTGGTGAATATTAATTTATTACGATTTGGTTTCAACGACTTTGTGCAAAAATATTTCGTAAGAAAACTTACTAATCGTTTCATATTATAATATAACTTGAAATTTACCAAATTCATATTGTAATAGTTTAAACCACTTTTTGGCAGTTAAAATGTCACAAGTAAAAGTGCGACGAATGACAAGCTGCCCTATATTTGGTTTGCCGGAAATGTTACCTATATCACAACTACCCACTTATTACAACGTTATGAAATATTACCTCTACCTTAAGCATGAATTTAAACCAGAGAAAACAAAAGAGAGGACTGTTCGTGACATATCCGTAAAAGTTGCTTCTCGAGTTTTACAAATTAGGCACAAAGCATCGCTGAAAACTGTTAGCTCTTGTTCGCTCTTATCATGACAAGTATAGGAACATAAAAAAACCACATAAAGGTCGCCAAACTAACAAAACTTACCAAGATAAGGTTGCAAATTTCCGAAACGAGTCCCTTCGATTATTTGATATCAGTAGTTGCAAATGTAAAGTTATAACTAACTGTAAGTGTGAAAAAAACTCTCGCGTACCTAAGGAGGAAATTAGTTTTTTACTTGACCAAAGGACGACGAGAAAAATTATGATTGCAGCGTTGATTTGGTTGCCTCCGTTAAAGATGAAAAAAAAAACAAGAGAGAATAGAAAAAAGTTTATCCCGTAGTCGACAGAAAGAAGACATTAAAAAGCCATGCTGCTCTCGTTTTTTGTTTGAATGTGAGCTTGAAGAAACAACCGATTCTTTCCATAGTTCCACATTTTCTTGCTCTAGTATGAATTACCCGTCAAATGATCCAAATGGAAACGCTGAGACACCTATAAAAAAAACCACGACTAGCTTTACCGTCTCTAGCCCTTGCCTGTTATCGCACTGGAGTTTCCGATAGATCTGTAGCCATTATAGCTTCATCTGTTCTAACAGACTTCGGAATTATAGCAACAAATGACCAGAGTTTTGTAATAGATCGGTCAAAGGTGCGCCGTGAGAGAGCTAAGGTAAGGTTAACTTTACAAGATGTGAATCTTAATGAAAAAATGCGTGGTCTTTACTTTGACGGTAAAAAGGACAAATCTTTGGTTCTTGTAAAGAAACAAGGTAAATATTATAGAGAGCAAAAAATTGAAGACCACTACATAATTCTGTCGGAACCAGGAAGTGATTATTTTGGGCATATCACATGCGAGTCGGGAAACGCTACAGTCATAAAAAATTCCATAATAACTCACTTGAAGAGTAAATCAGTAGATTTAAATGCTATAGCTGTTTCAGAGGTGGTGTTATTCGTCTAATGGAAGAAGAGCTGCAAAAACCATTACATTGGTTTGTCTGCCAGTTGCATTCAAATGAACTTCCACTGAGACATTTGTTGTTATATTTGGATGGAGAAACTGCAGGACCCCGGTGTTTTTCAGGACCAATTGGACTTCAATTAAAATCGTGTGAAACAATGCAAATCGCAAAATTTCCTCCTATTCCTACGACATTACCCAAGGTTGCCAAAAATGACTTAAGTACCGACCAAAAATTTCTAATTGATATAATGACCGCCATCAGCACGGGTGATTTTTCATCAGCTTTAGCGAACATGAAACCTGGACCTCTCAACCATTCAAGATGGTTAACCACAGCAATTAGAATTATAAGATTGTATGCTACCAAAAGTGATCCTGAAGAAAACTTGCAAATATTGGCTACTTTCTTTATGAAAGTTTATGGTCAAATGTGGTTTACCATCAAGTTTAATCCATCTTGTACAAACGGAGCAAAACATTTGTGGAAAACAATAAGCCTGTGCCATTACCTAAATAACAACTTAAAGAAAGTTATTTATCCTGTGCTTCAACGTAATGGTTATTTCGGTCATTCAGAAAATCTTATCGCCATGCTTGCAGATGAGAGAAAAGCTATACGTAATCTAGCATATCAACGTATTTTAAAAGCTAGGTCAAAGAAAAGGTCAGGGTTACGTAAGTTCACAGTTCCTACTAGAGATGGGCAAAAGTCGTGCTTTTCTACGTGACACGTCGTGTCACGCTTTTTCACGCGTGAGCGTGAGCGGCTTTCAGTGAAAAATCACGTAATATCCGTGATCGTGCGTGCCTGAAATTTTCGCGTGCGTGAGTGTGCGTGAGTTAGATTTTCGTCAATCACGTCATTTTCACATATGTATGTATGTACTTATTTGATTTTAATCTAAAATAAATTCGTAAACTTACTGTTTAACTTTCACTAGAGTGGCAACATTTATTCTTTTTCCTTTGACATTGGAGGCATTCTGTAATATTAAGTTAAGTGAATTGATAGACGCTTCAAAAAAGCTTGTAGGCTATTTTAAACATACCGAACTCAATAAGAAACTATCAAAGTCTTTAAAGCAACATGTTAAGACATGGTGGAACTCGTTATTTATAATGCTGTCAAGCATTCACGAAAGGCGACGAGAAGTTCAACAATTATTAATAGAAAGAAATGAGCTTCATAAACTATCTAAAATAAATGCAAACTTGTTGGAAAGTTTTTTGGAATTTCTGGCCCCTTTCATGATGTGTTTTGAAAATTTGAGCGCCATCCATGAGTATGTTCTGTGGTACAAAATACTACAAAAGCATTGTGAAGTGAATGCATCTGATTCTGAAGTCATCATCGATTTGAAGAAAAACACAGCTGTTGCTTTCAATAAAAGATTCCAACCATTCAATCCATTTTCTGGGATTGTTTTTAAATCCTCCGTTTAAAAAGTTACAGTTTATATCTGCAGAACAGCTCGAACATATAATAGGGACAGTAAAAGCAATGCTTGAAGATAACTTAGGTAGACATGCACTTGAAGAAAAGAGCGCTCGCCCTCAGCACGATTCCCGAATTCTGTATGATGATGTTCCTTATACCTCGAAAAGGGCAAAAACCCCCGCAACTTTTGACGAATTCAAAGATGCGACAAACGAATCTGCAGAAACAGTTTTTGAAGAAATTAATACGGAAATACAGATTTATTTGAAAAAATAGGAAAACAAAAGTTGTGACGATGTTTTAAAATTTTGGGAGAAAGCTAAAAATTTGCCCCTTCTTAGAAGTTTTTCCAAGCAAATTTTAAACATACCAGCTAGCTCAGCAACTAGTGAAAGAGTTTTTTCTGTGTCAGGCAGAATTCTGGAAGAAAGATGTACACGACTGCTTGGTGAAAACCTTAACAAAATTTTATTTTTAAACAAAAATATGAGCTAATGTCATTTTAATATTACATACGTTGAATAAATATTAAGAGTAAGAGATACATAAGTATGTATATCTGAAATTTGTTAAAATAATAATAGTGCCTTCAGCCCTTGCTAGGCGTTTGGCCAAGCTTTTGTAATAATACTTGTGTGATAAAAGGCTATTTATATGAAATACTATTTATATAAATAAAGTTTCAATTTCAAAAAAGTGTCCGTGAGAAGCGTGCGTGATTAAAAAAATGGGCGTCGTGAGCGTGCGTGAACGTGATTGCAAAAAAATACCCTGTGGGGAAAATCTCTAGTTCTGAACTGGTGCGCTTCTAGTTCATTTAGACTGGTTCGCGATAAACTCTTTTGCATGCAAGCAACTGGCGAATTTAACATGGCGATGTCCTAGGAAGTGTCAATTGCGCCCCGCTGCATCCCTTTTTCGATAGTTCCGAACTAGTCCTAAATTCTATAGTTCCGAACCTGTTCTAAAATCGACAGACGAAAGAAAAAAGTATCATGATTTTTCAATCTTTTTGGTTCTGCCGTGTGTGCGATTTTAAGTTATTTTGGAAGATATGTGTTTTCAATTTGAAATTAGATTTGTTTGAATGATTGTAAGAAATGTACGTTTACATACCTTTAGCTGTAGCTGAGTTTGCAGAGGTTCTCGTTTTTATTTCTTAGATTCCAGACGGTCCCAAGATGTTGAAATGTTAACACAACTTTTAGTTTTGTATCACCAAGCTATGAAAAAGCATCTGCGAAGCACAGAATAGAAGCGTATTTGAACGAAAAAGCCGCCGAACACATATCTATGTAAAGTAAACAAGCCCCCCCATTGCATCCCTTATTCGATAGTTCCGAACTAGTTCTAAATTCGACAAATAAGATAAAGTTCGTCTGCATCCCTTTTTCTATAGTTCCGAACCATTTCTAAATTCATCACTTTAGCTATAGATTTCTAGTGAAAAAAACTGAAAAAAATTTGTTCTTTAAAAGTACCACTTTTCGCCGGTTTTGGACTGGTGGGGATCTAGTTCCTATCGGACTAGTTCCTTTTTGGTGATAAAGACCTAGTACGGAACTAGAAATTTGATTCACTAGTCCGCGGTTGCCCTGCAGGGTATAGCAGGACGGGAGTGTGCGTGATTTAAAAAACCATCAACGTGAGCGTGCGTGAACGTGAGCCAAAATTACTCACGTGCCCATCTCTAGTTCCTACACTAAAATTTGAGACTCCCGATTATACTGAAATAATTAATTGGCAAAGCTGTCAAATAACTGAACCACCTTTGACTTTAAATGTTTCAAATGAAACCCTTAAGGAAATTGCTGAAGGTGAGCTCACCATAAAAGAGCATATAGATGAGTTTCCTTGTCATACCCAAGCCGTAGAGCGCTGCGTTCAGCTGGTGACAGAAGCGTCCACTAAAGTTTGTGGAGAAAATGCACGTGATGGTTTTATAAGAGCACGATTATTATCACGACAAAAGATGCCCGCCTTCGATACAAAAAAAAACAATTCAAAGCTTAGTTTAAGTTGTATGCTCTTGTAAAGCTTTTTATAATTCACATAATTAGAAATATACTTTTTGCAATAAAAAAAAAGGTAAAACATTTTAATTTTCTCATTTTTAATTATTATACATAATTTTACTATAGTAATGTGTACTAAAACAAGTTACAAATACGATCCTTATGCACATCGTTTATATATGAAGTTAATAATTAGCTGTGCAAAATCGCGTCTATTTTTCTCAACTTCTTTGGTTTGGGGGCACCTCAAAACATCATCCTATAAACATAATATTTTGTGATTGTTGCTAACTCTTATAAAAGCAACTTTTCATTGCTATTCCGTTACAAAAAAATAAAAAATTTTTTTTTCATATGTCATCACTCCACCTTAATGTGCATAGTGGAGATATTGCGTATGGTTGTACGTATTGTAGATATGTGTGTTAGTGGCTGTATATGGGTATGTATGATGGTTTGTTGTGTATGTCGATAGGCATTACGATCCAGAAAATAAAGGTCGCGCCATTCGCGGACCGCTAAAAGCTGTGACAGACGGCAAAGCTTATGCATATAATCTGGCACACATATGCACATAATAATTTTGACCTAACAATGCGGCAGTTATGTGGATCAACGAGCCGCAAGGTCGTAGGTTCGAGTGCCACGGCCAATTGAATTTTCATTTATTTCGTTTTCATTCTTTTTTTTATAAGTTCTATATTTTTTTACGTTGCTTTCAGTTAGTTGTTGTTGACTTTTTATTAAAATTCAACTCTAAAAATTTAAATTAACTAATAGTACAATAAAAAATGTGATATAAAATAAAGCAAATGAAAACAAAATAAAGTAAAACTAAATATATAGATCAAATAAAATTAAAAAAATATAAAATAAATAATAAAAACAAAAAAAATGTTCGCAATCGCTCCAACCGAGGATCGAACCTGGCAGCTACAGGCTTGTAGCCCGTAACTCTTACCACTCGGCTACCGCGGACGCGGAACTCGCGCGCTTTATTTGCTTACTTGTACAAAAGACAACAGCTGGCCGTTTTTACCAGTGTTGTCAACGAAAACTGCCTGGATCCGAGTTAATTCCAACAAATTTCGTGCATTTGTTCGGCTGCTTATGTGCATTTTAAAGAGGAAAATGCATGAGTCAAAGCAAATAAAGGCTGTTTATGCAAATAATCGAGCCCGTTTGCCAACCGTATAACCCTCTCTTCGTCGATTTGACAGCATCCACCCAATCGCTGACGTCATAAAATACTTTTGTTTACATTCACTGTTGCCACCTTAATGCTTTTCGCACCAAATTTAGTGAGTATGTAGAACGCGAAAATTTTTGAGTTTGGTGCTTGGTGCGTTTTTGGTGCTTTTATTTTTAGTTTGAAGACACCAAATTAGAAAATCTAAAAAAAATGGAAGCAACATTTATAGCAATCGTAAGTGTTGTAAGCAGCTTTACAAAAGCTATGGCACAGTGACATTTATAAGCGACAACAAAATATGTTTCAGCACCTTCAATCATGCCAGAAAAAATCGACCGTCGTGCAAGAAACATTTGTTTTTATTAATTTGAATCGGCATCCTTACAATAAAATTATGTATGCATATAAAGTCCATAAAATACACCAATAAAAATTTGGTGATTTTTCAAATTCAAAACTTGGCAATACTGCCTTTTATTCGATGCTTCCCACGATTGAGAGAAATAGAGATTGCGCCAATCGCGGTACCGCTAATCCGCTCTTTGTGATTTTGACAGAATGAGCTGTGTGCGTGACGTCATCTTGGTGCAATTGTTGAATGTGAGCATACGAAAAAACCAAATAACAATTTTAATATTTGTACGTTAGTATTTCTGCGTGGTTTTAAACAATTATTGAGACATTAAAAAGCAAAATGAAGTGTGCAGTGGCAAAGTGTAATAGTGAAAACAAAAGGAAAGCATGCTATATAAGTTTTTTTTTTCGTTTCCTACGGACGCAAACCTGCCGAAAAAGTGGAAGCAGTTCTGCTGGCGAGGACATGCATTAAACACCAAATTCAGCTTTGTGCTATGTGTGTGAGCTATGAGCTTCTACATGGAACTATGTTGGCCTTTCCTTGGTGAATTGTAGTAGGTATATTTCCATGGTGAATATAGACAGTTGCTGGTTTAGTTTGCCGGTTCTACTTATTTTTTTTAGTACCTGATTCTTTCAGTGCTGGTATGAGGTAATGCACCAGTGGTTAAGGTCGCCAGGCGTTAGTTCAAGCGGCATCTTACCGCGCTGTTACGTACCTAATACAAAACAGTGCCCAAATTATTATACGTTTAAAAGTTCAGCTTAAATTATGTTTTACTGACATAGAATATTTACTTCCAAAAAAGCCACACTCATGCATCCTATCGGAAATGGTACAAAAGTCATCAAATAAAAGCTGTGGAGTCAACAGCTGTGGAGTTTATGGTGGTTGGCTACCGTCCACAAATATAAATATGCACTCTGCATGGCTTTTTAAAATGGCAAGTCCAAAAATTCACTTTGCTGCACACCTTCCTTTTGGTCACCATGAAATTGCAAACACTGTTAATACATCCTTTTTTCATGTGCTAAAAATCGTACTTATCTAAAGGGCTACATGTTCAAAATTATTGCTACGTGTTCCTAATTAATCAATCTTTGTATATTTATTGATTCCTGCAAAATTGGAAGATGTAATATTAAAATTAACACATTTTCTGCATTGTTTACATATTTTTATATGCGTTTTGGCATTTCTCT
>NW_023458564.1:14738039-14738513 GCF_013731165.1 Rhagoletis pomonella | reverse complement strand
GATATCTCAACGAAATTTTGTATGTAGGTTTCTGTTAATCCAAGGTAGGTTGGTATTGAAAATGGGCGAAATCGAACGGTAACCACGCCCACTTCCCATATAAGGGTAATTTCCAGAAATACGAAAACTTCGATATTTTAGTAACTGAAGATTATTCACTCAAAATTGATATTTACAATAATTTTTGGACGAAAACTAAGAATATTATAAATTTTTGGAAAATGGGCGTAGCCACGCCCACTTATGGTTACATGTGTATATCTCGGTAACCGCTGCACCAATTTCTTCCAAACTTGGCACAGTTGTTGGCCTTGGTACAGTATACTAAATGGCCGAAAATTTAAAAAATCGGACAGTAACCACGCCCACATCCCATATAACGGTAATTTAGAGAAATACAAAGTCTTCGATAAATCAGTAAATAATAAAGCTAATTTATTCAAAATTGATGCTTGCAACAATTCTTTACCAAGA
>NW_023458564.1:14705373-14737939 GCF_013731165.1 Rhagoletis pomonella | reverse complement strand
AGGTGAAAAAACATATATTTAATACTTGCGTCGGGTATTTCATGTTCGGTTTCACCCGAACTTAGACTTTCTTACTTGTTTTAACTATGTTTTAGCGATAATTTTTATCGATTTTGTCATCGATGTTTATCGATATTCTTTTCGATTTTGTTATCGATATTTAACGATTTGGTTACCTATATTTTGATCAATTTTGTTGTCGATTTTGCTATCGATATTTATCGATTTTGTTATCAATATTTATCGATTTTGTTATCGACATTTATCGATTTTATTATCGATATTTATCGACTTTGTTATCGATATTTACCGATTTTGTTATGGATATTTTTATCGGTTTTGTTATGGATAATTTTATCGATTTTGTTATGGATAATTTTGTCGATACTTTTACCGATTTTGTTATCGATATTTACCGATTTTGTTATGGATATTTTTACCGATTTTGTTATCGATATTTTTGTCGATTTTGTTATGGACATTTTTATCGATTTTGTTATGGATATTTTTATCGACATTTTTATCGAGTTTCTAATAGATTTTGCTACTAATATTATTATCGATTTTGCTATCGAAATTTTTATCGAATTTTTATCGAAGGTCATATTCATACCCGAAGCGGGGAAGACACAAGATCATCTTCCAAAGGCGTATAGATGCATAAGCCTCAGCTCTTTTCTGATCAAAACCTTAGAAAAACTAATTGATTTTCATATCAGGGACCAGTGTTGCCACTTTGTGAGTAATTCATCAAAACGTGAGGAATTTTGAAAGTGCTTGAGTATTTTTTGAGGATTTTTATTTTGAGGAATTTTCTCTCGATATATTCGCAGATAACAAATACAACCATGTTTTACACAAGAGAGTTTTTAAATCGCTCTGCAAATTTTGGAACAACAAATTTTCCGAAGTTTTATAAAGAGCGAAATACACCACACAAGTGACTTGTCAAACATTCTTCAAACCCACTTTTCCCATTTCGCCATACACCATGCAAACATGACTCGTTCAAGCAAAGAATTTTAGTTTTTTTTCGGTTAACAATGTAAAAGGGTTTGGTTTTCTTCGATTTTTCTCTCTCGCGCCCTCATTCGGTAAAAATTCCGTTGCGCATGAGGCGATTTTATCATACACAACGTAAGCGGTTTGATCAAAAAGTTTTGATTTTTGTTCACATTTCCCTCAAATGGCTTGGCAAACCTTCAAAAGCCCCCATACACAACATAAATAGCTTTAAGCAAAGGGGTATTTCGCTTTGTTTGTCAAGCCGCGTGTGTGGTGTTTTTCGCTCTTAAGCACATCTGCATTTGTTGCTAAATATTCAAAATGTTATCGATAATTTTTTTCATTCTTTTTTCAACTTATTTTGAACTTGCAAAATCTCGATAACGAATTGTTTGATTATAAGGATATTCATATTGATTCTTCATTAGATCTAGAAAATTATAGGAAAAAAGTATTTGAATTAAAAGATTCTTCAGGTTCATATTAGGGATGGAAAGATTTGAAAAATAATCGATTCTCGATTCTCGAATCTTATTTAGTCCTTACGATTCTTGGAATCGGATAGTCGACGGCGAGATTCGAATTATTCGATTCTAATCGATTCTTTACATCAATCTTTCTTTCAGTTGAAAAATCTATAAAAACGGCCATCAACCATAGCTAATAATGCTATTAATTATAATCAATCAATTAATATTATTCTAACAAAAGTTTTAATAATAAATTTTAACAATACATTTGTTGAAAACCCGCTTCATTTGCTATAAAATTGACACATATTCACGGTACAGATTGATATGGAAAGTAAATAAATTTGATTCACCTCCTTAAAATTGCTTCTTTTCATAAATTCATTTCTACCATCTCTATGAATATGCGTCAATTAGTCTTCTGCAATATTTGGGTCAAAATTACCCAATTTTCATGAAAAAAACAATCTTTAATTACAGAGTTAGGCAATTTTAAATAAGCCGCGGCGTTGTCTATTCGTTAAAAGCGTAATCAGCTATGGCTTGGCAAAAAAATATAAGGATTTATTATTTTATTTTGTTTCCTAGAAGGCAACATGGTTTTTCCATACACCCACAGTACTTCTGGGTCATTTTGACCAGATTATTACTTAGTATTTAAGGGCAACTTTGAACCGGTAAGAATATAGCACTTGCCGATAAAGTGTGTAAATAAAATACTAACTGAATAAATATTTTTTTTTTCATAAAATTGACTAATTTCTATTATTGGGTCCCAAATGACCCAAAACATTATAGGAAGGAGTAAATTCAAAAACTGCAGAAAGATTAACATTTATGGTAGTCATGCCAGAAATTTCACAATTCTAACAACTGACGCGTATCTAAAGATATATGAAAAATAAGAGAATCGAGTTCTCAGAATCGATTCTCGATCGATTCCGAAAATTTAGAATCGGTTCTCTAAAATCGATTATTTCGAGAAAATCTTCGATTCTAGAGTGGAATCGGAATCGATTTTTCCATCCCTAGTTCATATAAGATCCCAATTTAAAAAATTATATCTGCACTACTAATGCTTCAGTAGAACGTATATTTAGTTGTTTATAAATGTGTAGGACGGACTTGCATAGATATAGTTGCAGCAATATTATATACAAACCAAGGCATAAAAAATAACGGTGATACTTTGTTTGAACCGCAAGAACAAATGTACCAATTGAGTTGGAGAATGTAATCAATTTTTATGTTAAGTACCTGTAGATAGCAAATAAGAAATTTTGAGTAATTTGTTCGGATTTTGAGGATTTTTCATTTGTTTTTGAGGAATTTGGTAATATTTTTGTGGCAACAATGTCAGGGACACCTACTTGTCTCAAAGTTTAACCACTTTGTGAAAGTCAACATGCTTATCAAACAGGGAAATCTACCATTACTGCAATACATGGCCTAACCCAAGTTATTGAAAAGGCAATGGAGTATAAACAAATTGCCCTGTGTGCATGTCTCGACATATCGGGTGCTTTTGACAATACGTCGTACGAAGCAATATCTGTGGGTATGACAAGGAAGGACATTCCTAAACTCATAACCGACTGGGTCATAAGTATGCTGAAGTCTAGAACCATAATAGTCGAACTAGAAGGTAGTAGGCAAACGGTAACGGTCACGCGTGGCTGCCCTCAAGGGGGTCCTTTCTCCCCTATTGTGGACACTGGTTGTGGACGAGCTTCTAGAAAGACTTAAAGGGAATGGGTTTAATGCATATAGTTACACATTCGACCACCACACTCCCAACGTCATCACCAATATCTCCAATACCAACAACAACAACCACAACAAACTCTATTAGTCCGATATTCAAGTCAATGGACACCGACCACACAAATTATAAACATACTTAATTCGACACCACACAATGCACAGTAGCGGGCAACATACACACATCCATACATACATGCACCGACTACATAAATTCGAGACCACACAATCATGGGCGTAGCCAGGTAGGGGCAGGGGGGTGCCCCCTAACTTTAAAATTTTCCTTATATATATATAAAATAGTACCCTGAAATACCAGCTTAATAGGGTCGAGCCCCAACGAATAATGTATAAAAGAGGAATTTGCAGACTTTGCAAGTCAGTTCTATTTCTAAAGTGAAAGTGACCAGTTCAAGTAGAAGTTCCAGTCCCGGATCCAGCTTTAGCATTGCAGTGTTCCCGATAGCAAGTATAATAATAATCAACTCATAAAATTTAATTCTTCCCTTCGCAGCTCTTATTAATTAGAAAACCAATTTAATGAATAAAAACCCCGATCTTGTAATTTAAAGAAATAATATCTTTTATTTAAAAATAGAGTCTCAACGTGATTCTATTATTGGCGCAGTCTCAACTAACTTAAGTGAAGGAGTTTTCTTAAAAAGTATAAATCTTTTTTTTTTAAGAAAAAAGATTTTATTCTTGGGATCAGACCGAAAATCCTAAAAAGAATATTTCAATCTTATAAAAATTTTAATACAAAAGAAAAAGAATCCGGTAAAACAATTGTAAATCGAAAATTATATTTGTGTATATTGAGCATTTTATGAAACCTTATTATATACCAAGGAGAGTATCGGAAGAAGACGGGGACACCATGGCAACTTCAGCAAAAGGATCATTAGGACAAGAAGCAGTAGGGGGAAATTTCGAAATCAATTTCGATCCACTCAAATTCATTAATCGAATGGGTGAGTATAATGGTAGCAGTGCGGCAGAACTTGTACAATAGGCAGGGTCGATTTTGTATGGGGGAAAATAAAAGGCATTTGACCTTATTGTAATAGTAATATTATGATGTCTTAGGTCTAAGACAATTGTTATTGGCCACGAAAGATTAATTTAAAACTTATCTTTTGCCCGCGCAATTGAATCAAAGTGTATGAATTTTTAAAATTTAACTTTGGCTTTTAATATCTATGGTATGCTTTAATTGTTATAAATAGGACGATATATCAAATTAAGGGTTATTAAATTTAGTATCTCACGTTCAGTTATAATTTTTCAATAAGTCTACACGTTTTTAAGGTATTAAGATAAAACTCACAAAAACTATAGTTTTCCTTTATGAATTTTCAATTCTTCATTGCTTCAGCAACCAAGTGAAAAATTCAAAAAAGTGAGACGAGATATATTTCAAACGTTCTAATGTTTTCGGATGTTTATATAATATTAAGTGGGCCATGGGCCGATTTGGTCAGTTTTCCAGATTGTGGTGAATGAAGTCAAACATGTATTGTCAAAGATTACGAATCGTTTGATAAGTTAATAGTTGTTTCAAGAATATAAGTATTTATATACATTAACATAATACAATTAGGGTGAGAAACGCCCATTTTAAGTCCATTTATGCAGTCTTGAAAATGGTTCGCGGTCTCTAATTCTGCCGTTATATGAAAGTAGGGGACGTGCAATAAGTGTTTAGATATACATAAATATTTTAGTTAATTCCATGATGTGAAAAAGTGACTGTAGGTAAATGCAATAGTATTTAACATATCCTGGGAAATCCTTTTGAGGACTCTCCAATTGGACGATATTGCTATGCATTTAGCTTGAACGAAAAAAGTCACTCCCTGACACCCTTTTCCGTAATCCGGCTCTTTCATTTAAAAGTTATTTATACAATTTAAGAGAAATTTTTTTAGAAAAAAGCTGGAGATCCACTTAAATTTTTCCATATAACTTTGGTAAATGTTACTCGATCGGTACTTAATAATTACCAAATTGAAGGCGAGACTTAATGCTACCGATTTTTGATAATAATATGATTAAAATCGCTCAGATTATAAACAAATTATTTTAAAACAAAAAAAATTTTGAACAAAGTTTTTTGTTATTTTCTTATATTTGCTATTTTTATATTGTATGCATAAATATAAGTAAACCAATTAGTGTTTCTAGAGGTTGTGCCTGTTCAGTGTTTCCAGACCCATTTGCATAAACAAAATTTTTCCACGATGTTGGAAAATAATGGCTTTTCTATTAGAGTTACCGAAATTGTCCCTATATTTGCAAAAATTCGCAAACTATAGCTAATATTAAAAAAAGATTAGAATATTTGGAACTAGCGACATGGCAGCACTCCAGCAATATTAAAGCTGTTCTTTACATCTTTTGAGTATAATCCAGTGCAATTATCAAGAGAACAATTCAAATTTTATTGAAAACAGATAATCTTGAGATTAACGATAAGCTAAAGGGCTGCGAGAAATGAAATTTGACTTTATCTTTTGCTTAAACGGATTCATTATCTAATAATATGCTACAAACCATTTTGCCGATCCCAGAATTTTTAACAAGAATTGGTCTTATTCGACTAGTGTGCTGTGGGTCACTTTGCGGTCGATGCGCGGGCTCTTACAACTAAAATAAAATACTAATATTTTGCAGGCTTGTTGTTGACTTCATGATACAATATATTTTCACTATTACCAAGGGATCTGAGAAAAATTAGATTTTCGACCCGCCCTATTGTACAATTCGAGACCAAAGTAGAATTTTTAATAAATTGTATGAGTAGTTATTCGGTACAATCAAGAAAGTTCGTAGTACTACAGATTAGGGATAAAATCGTAGGGAAAGCGAATACCACATTACTAAGATATAGTATAGAAAATACTAGCTGGGAGGATATCAAAAGGATATTTTCAGTGAGAGAAATACGTTCTTACAGTTGAGGGAAATTGCAGAAAGGAGTCAGCATAAGAATATAACTCAAACGTATAACGAATTATCTAGTATTTTAACGCGAATGAACAATAAGTATCATTTGTCGGAAGAAAAATCTATAGACAGAAAACCCGAATGTAACGAAGAAGCAATTTTAAACTTATTTAAAGAGAAAATCTCAATTAACGCGGCAAGCATTATAATTTCGCGAGATATTAAAACTTTATTCGAAGCGTATAGGATTTTGGAACAAAATAATTGGACGCGGTCGGATAGGAAGTATCAATTTACAAAGTTTAATTCGAGTGATGTGATCAAAAGTAATAAAAATAAATATACAAGTGCACCACGAAATTATCAGAATTATCAACGCTATCAAAATGTGAATCAGAACCAACAAAATCAAATGAATCAACCAAGTGATTTAAATAGAAATTATAATCAATGGCAAAACAAACAACCCACAGTGAATGCAAGACAGCAAAATGCGAACATGCAACAAAACTATCAACCAACACAATTTACTCGCGGTAATACGAGGCAAACAAAAAGGCAAGGGGCAGAGCCTATGGTAATTGACAACGTTTTAGTCGAAAACTTTGCGGAAGAAGGTCAAAGAAAAAGGAGAATCCCAATAATCGAAGTGAACATTGGAGGAATACCAGTGAATCTTTTAGTGGACTCAGGCGCAGAGGCATCTATTATAAATAGAGGAGTTTTCCCAAGGGAACCAGAAAGCAAATTAGAAGTTCCGAGAATAATAATAACCGCAAAGAAGAAGGAAATCGCGGATACATATATCTTGACGTGGCTACCAAAAGAATTTAAGGATAAAAGCAAAACAATCGTAACTTTCTTAGTTATGGACGCGTTTGAGGATAAACCTTATAATGGAATATTGGGAAATGATGTTCTCATTCCATTACGAATAGAATTATCCTACAAAACGAACATAATGAAAGTGAACGGACAGGAAATACGTTTTAGAAATTTAGAAAGCCACAAAGAAAAGGAACATTTTCCTAAAGGAAAAAAAACACAGGTTTACATAAAAATAGAGAAGGAAAGGATTTTATAAGCGTGTGACAGGGAATATGTCAACGAGGATACCAAAGAAGAAGAGGAGTTTAAACTAAATATGAAAGATTTGTTTAACGAAGACTATATAAAAGATTATTACGTACAGGAATCTAAAGAATATATCAATGATATAATGGAAACGGAGGATATACAAACAGATAATGTAAGTAACAATGAAATTTTTAAAAAATTGCAAAACGATGCAATGAATCTTGAGGAAAAACAAGAATTACAAAAAAATATAAAAAACAATAGAGAATTATTTTTAAAGAGGGGGATAATTTAACAAGCGTAAATGAGGGAATGCACACTATTGACACAGTCACTAATAAACCTATTTGCACTAAACTTTACAGGTACCCCGAGGTTCACAAGGCAGAAATAAAGAAACAAATCGATGAAATGGGAAACAATGGAATCATAAAGAAGAGCTTTTCATCATATAATGCACCCTTATGGATAGTTCCAAGGAAAATGGACAATTCAGGAGTTCAGAAATGGAGAATAGTCATTGACTATAGGAAATGAGGTAACTACTGAAGATAAGTTTCCTATTCCAAATATAGACAGTATATTTGACAAACTGGGAAAGGCACAATACTTCTCAACACTAGATTTGGCAAAAGGATTCCATCAATCTTAGTGGCATAAAACCGCCTTTTCAACTGAGTATGGACATTACGAATACGTAAGAATGCCATTTGGACTAAAGAATGCACCAGCAACATTTCAACGAATGATGAATCATGTTTTACAACCATTCATCAATAAAATTTGTGTTGTATATTTAGACGATATACTTATTTTTAGCACGAGTTTACAGGAGCATGTAAATTCAATGAATCTTATTTTCAAAAGATTAAAAGAATTTAATTTAAAAATTCAAATTGACAAATGTTCTTTTTTTAAAAAAGAAACAGATTTCTTAGGACATATTAGGTGCAATCCCGTATTCCTCGGACTCGGACTAGTAAAACTGTCAAAAAATAAAAATTCGCTCAGAGCGAGAGAGTAACACTGAAAACTACGGGATCGCTTTCTAGTAAAAAATGGTAAGTTCTGTCAACTTCAACATAACCTCCAAATTTTGGTTGTAAATTTTTGCTTATTTTGTATGTAAACACACTCAGCTCACTCATGTAAATAACCAAAAATACTTTCAAATTCTTTAAAATCCATTTAAAAAAGTAAATACTTTTCAACATGAATTAGCAGAGTGCACTTTTCTTTTGTTTACAATTTAGTTGCCAAACACACTACAGCTGATCGTTTGACACATTTACCAGAATTTACCAGCAAAAAATTCTCGGACTAAAACTGATAACTTCTTACAGAGAGAGAACCGTATTTACTCTCTTTTTTGTCCTCTCAATAGTCAGAGAACCGAGTACGGGATCGATTTCCAGTAAAATCTGACTGATTCTGACTATTTCTGACTAGTCCGGACTCGTACGGGATCGCAACTATTATTACAAACCAAAGATTGAAGCCAAATCCAAAAATTATTGAGGTGATTCAAAAAATTAAATTGCCAACTACAGTGAAGGAAATTAAATCATTTTTAGGCATAACTGGATACTATAGAAAATTTATCAAAGATTACAGTAAAATTGCGTTTCCAATAGCTAAAGAAAGACAGGAAAATAGATAAAAATGATATAAAATATATCAATGCATTCGAGAAATTAAAACAACTTCTTATAGATTATCCAATTTTAAAATATCCAGATTTTGAGAAACAGTTTGTCTTAACAACAGACGCAAGTACATTCGCAATTGGTGCTGTACTTTCTCAAGACGGACATCCTATTTGTTATGCAAGCAGAACGCTTTGCGACAGTGAAAAGAACTATTCAACAATAGAAAAGGAATTATTAGCCATAGTTTGGGCATGCAAATATTTTAGACTATATTTGTATGGACACCGTTTTAAATTACAAACTGATCATAAACCTTTAATTTGGTTAAATAATTTAAAAGAAGAAAGCAGTAAGTTTACAAGATGGAAATTGGCACTTAATGAGTATTCATTTAATATCGAATATATTAAAGGAAAAGAAAATAACGTAGCGGACTTTTTGAGTAGATTACAAGTAAACGCATTGGAAGATATGGACATAGACGAAACACAAGACGATGTACAGTCTACATGTCCAACTATACATAGTGGAATAGAGGATACAAATGATCACATTTGGATCACAGAGAAACCAATTCATTTGTTTAAAAATCAAATTATTATCACTGAAGATAAAGTGAATGGTAAAGATATTCACGAAACAACCATTTTCAAAAACAAACGAATTTTCATTTATGAAAATATGATAAATGAAAATGTCGGGGAAATTTGTCCGAATGAAAGCAAATAAATACAATTTCAAAGGCATTTTATTAAAACCCTTGGAAATTCAAGTATTAAGGCATTAAAAAGCAATCAGCCTAATTCTTAATACTCCCGGGCAATTTATTCTCCGGGAATTTGTTTCTCCCGAAAAAGAAATCCTCCAATAATTAACTACCAGGGAGTAGAATTTTCCCCGAAAACTTGGGAGGGGGAAATTCGAACTTCGAAGAAGTTGTTTGACACTTTTTTGAGAGCTCAACTCCGCCATTTAATATAAAAAGTCCTCAGGGAATTTTTATTCATGATAGGAGGAATGGGAAAATAGAGAAAACTCCCAGGGAGTTTCTGTTCAGAATCGCCCTGAATATCTTTTTGGATGATATCGAAGACGAAGAAAAATCCTTCGAAATCATAGAAAAAGAACATGTAAGACTTAATCATCGCGGAATCGATGAAAATTTCAAAGAATGAAAAGATAAAATTTATATTCCAAAATTGAAACAATTAGTAACAAGGTATATAAACAATTGTGAAATTTGTCAACAAGCCAAACACGATAGACATGAAAATAAAATCAAGTATGAAAAAACAGAAATTCCGAAATCAACCAATGAAACTATACATGGAGATTTGTATATTGCAGAAAGGCAAATATTTTTTACGTTTATCGACAAATTCAGCAAACATTTGTTTATAGCACCTATAACCGATAGAAACAGTCAGACATTTATTGAAACCTTAAATTATAGGCATTCAATATTTGGAAAACCAAATAAATACGTTTTTGATAACGAATTTAATAACTCATACATGACAGAATATTTCAATACTGAAGAAATCGATGTACATTTCACATCACCACTAGTCAAAACGGGTAATGGTGATATTGAAAGAGTACACGGTACAATTAATGAACATCTTCGACTTTTAAATCACAAAATTATAAAGAACCAATTTTAAAAAGAGTAATAAAATCGGTACATTTCTATAATAGTAGCATTCATTTTACTATAAATAAGAGACCAGTTGATTTTGTGACAAACAAAATTACAAATGAAGAATTTTGAAAAACAAGAGAACAAATAATAAAAAAGCAAAATATGTCTACTAAAAATAAAAACATAACAAGAACTGACAAAGTTTTAATCGATAAAGATGACATTTTTGTAAAACTAGATAGGATAAGAAAGAGCGACCCGAAATATAAAAAAATAAAACTAAATTGAATAATGGAAAAGTTTTAGATAATAGAAATAGACACATACATCCACAGAGAATTAAGAGGAAACACAAATTTGCAAAATAATTACTTAATTAATTAAACTGTTATTTATCTTTCCATTTTCAGTCTTACTTATGTTTTTATCAACTATAATTTTGGTTGACGCACAAGATATAAGGATAACACCACTAAATTATGAAACGGGTTATACTATTCTAAAGAAAGAAAAGCTGGATGTTATACAAAATTTCAGTAAGATATATCACATAATTGATTTGGAAAACTATGATGATATAATAGCAAAATTAAATGAAGCAATTATAAATTTTAATGCTACATTTAAAAATAATAAGTCTACACATAAGTCCCAGCAATGGGTTGTGCGCTGGGCTTGGGACCCGCCACGTAAAAACCACTTCCAGTGAAGCAGCAAGGCAAAGCCTCGGATGAGACCCCCCCCTTGTGATGACGACCACGGCAAACGTTTAAAGGACTACGACTTGAGGGCATGCACCTGAAATGTCCGGACCCTTAATGGGGAAGGTGCCTCTGCCCGGCTGGTTGATGTCCTCGTAAGGACAAAAGCTGACATCACCGCCATCCAAGAAATGCGTTGGACTGGGCAAGGCAAACAATGTCTGGGGCCTTGCGACGTCTACTACAGCTGCCATGTAAAGGAGCGCAAATTCGGTGTTGGATTTGTGGTGGGAGAGAGACTCCGTCGCCGAGTACTGGCGTTCACCCCGGTGGACGAGCGTCTAGCCACAATCCGCATCAAAGCGAGATTCTTCAACATCTCGCTCATCTGCGCCCATGCCCCGACGGAAGAGAAGGATGAGGTATCCAAGGATCTCTTCTATGAGCGCTTGGAGCGCACGTACGAGCGCTGCCCCCGTCATGATATCAAAATCGTGCTTGGCGACTTCAATGCCAGGGTGGGCAAGGAAGCGATCTTTGGAACCACCGTCGGAAAATTCAGCCTCCACGACGAAACGTCCGACAACGGATTGAGGCTGATCGACTTCGCCGGGGCCCGAAACATGGTAGTATGCAGTACTAGGTTCAAGCATAAAAAGATCCATCAAGCTACGTGGCTGTCTCCGGATCGAAAAACGAGAAAACAAATCGATCATGTGGAGATAGACAGAAGGCACGATTCCAGTGTTTTAGACGTACGCAAACTCCGAGGCCCAAACATCGACTCGGACCCCTATCTTGTTGCAGCCAAGATACGCACCCGCCTCTGTGCAGCAAAAAATGTGCGCCCAAATATGCAAGGAAAGCTTAACGTCGAAAAGCTGCAATCACAACAGACAGCCAGCGCTTTCGCTACTCGACTCTCACACCTGCTCTCAGAGAGCACTCTTCAACAAACCGACATATGCGAGCAGTGGAACCACATTTCCCGCTCATTAAGTACCGCCGCCGAAGAAGTAGTCGGATTTCAGCGAGCCCGAGAGAACAACTGGTACGATGAGGAGTGTCAGGAAGCTGCAGAGAAAAAAGATGCCGCCTACAGGGCCACGCTGCGATCGGGCGTGAGTGCGAAGAGCTTGAAATGCTGGCCGACAGGAGGAATGCCCGAAAATTTTACCAGAGAGTTAGGCGACTTACGGAAGGTTTAAAGACCGGGGCGCACTCCTGTAAGAACAATAATGGCGACCTAGTAACTGATGTCCAGAGCGTACTTAAATTATGGAGGGAACACTTTTCCGCCCTACTAAATGGTAGCAGCACGGAAAGTTGTGGAGAAGAAGAACCCGAGCCCACAGTCGATGATGACGGAGTCGACGTTCCACCGCCTGACTATGACGAGGTACGTATAGCAATAACGCGGCTGAAAAACAACAAAGCCGCTGGAGCTGACAGCCTGCCAGCTGAGCTATTCAAGTACGGCGGCGAGGAGTTGATAAGGTGCATGCATCAACTCGTGTGCAGAATATGGTCAGATGAACGCATCCCGTCGACTGGAATTTAAGTGTGCTGTGCCCAATCCACAAGAAAGGTGACCCCGCAATTCGCGCCAACTACCGCCGGATCAGCCTTCTAAGCATAGGTTAAAAGGTCTTATCGAACGAATTGTGTGAAAGACTGAAGCCCACCGTCAATGAACTGATTGGGCCTTATCAGTGTGGCTTTAGACCTGGCAAATCCACCATAGACAAGGTATTCAGAATACGCCAAATCTTGGAAAAGACCCGCGAGAAACGGATCGACACTCACCACCTATTTGTCGACTTTAAAGCCGCTTTTGACAGCACTAAAAGGAGTTGCCTATACGCCGCTATGTCTGAATTTGGCATCCCCTCAAAACTCATACGGCTGTGTAAAATGACGTTGAGCAATACCACCAGCTCCGTCAGAATTGGAAAAGACCTCTCCGAGCCGTTCGCCACAAAACGGGGTTTCAGACAGGGCGACTCCCTTTCATGTGACTTCTTTAATCTGATGTTGGAGAAGATAATAAGAGCTGCAGAACTGAACCGCTCAGGAACAATTTACTATAAGAGCGTGCAATTGCTGGCTTATGCCGATGACATCGACATCATCGGTAACAAAAACCGCGAAGTCTTTTCTGCCTTTTCCAAGTTGGATAGGGAAGCAAAGCGAATGGGTCTGGTGGTAAACGAGGACAAGATGAAGTATCTCCTGTCATCAAACAAACAGTCAGCACATTCGTGCCTTGGCACCCACGTCACTGTTGACAGTTACAATTTCGAGAAAGTAGAGAATTTCGTTTACTTGGGAACCAGCATTAACACCGATAATAATGTCAGCATTGAAATCCAACGTAGAATCAGTCTTGCCAACAAGTGCTACTTTGGACTGAGTAGGCAATTCAGGAGTAAAGTCCTCTCTTGACGTACGAAAACCGCGCTCTATAGGTCACTCATCATGCCCGTGCTGGTACAGTATATTTTGCTTTGCTGCTTTTATGCTTAAGTGCACATTTAAGATACCTACCCCAAAATGCGCATCAGAGGCATTATTTTTGACATTTATAAGGAAACTGCTCCGATAGATGCATTCAGCATACCTGCACATTGGCGTTACCTGCATTAAAAATTGTGCAACTAGTATCAATTATCAAAGAAAGTATTACGTTTACCTGCACTGGCCCTACAATTACCTTATTTTACAAGCTTTTATTTATTTTGCTCATCTCGCAGAACAACGAAAATTGTTATCAATTTATGTAGTTATATAGATAATTAGATACCATTCGGTAAAAATTTCGCTTGCAGTAATTTCTACGTGTTAAGTGCTTCTCCATTAATTGGTTTCATAGGGATTCGGATGCCTTTGTCATTGAAATAGTAAAGAAAATTCGTTTAAGTGCCTTTTTCGGTTAAGTGCACCAGTTTTTCGTGCATAGAAAGATGTGCAGCTAAGCAAAATATACTGTATATGGCGCAGAAGCATGGACAATGACAACATCCGATGAGGCGGCTCTTGGAGTGTTTGAGAGAAAGATTTTGCGGAAGATTTACGGGCCTTTACGCGTTGGCGACGGCGAGTACCGCAGACGATGGAACGATGAGCTGTATGAGCTTTACAACGATATGGACATAGTGCTGCGAATTAAAATACAGTGGCTCCGCTGGCTTGGTCATGTCGTTCGAATGGACACCGACGCTCCAGCTCTGAAAGTATTCAACTCGGAACCCGCTGGTGGTAGCAGAGGAAGAGGGAGGCCCCCACTGCGATGGAAAGATCAGGTGGAGAAGGACTTGGCTTCACTTGGCGTTTCCAATTGGCGTCAGTTGGCACAGAGCAGAAACGACTGGCGTGCTTTGCTGAACTCGGCCACAATCGCTTAGGCGGTTACAGCGCCAAAAAAGAAGAAGAAGAGAAGTCTACACAAAACTTATTATTTGCATTAAATACAGTAGAAACAAAACAAACTTCAATAAAACCATTAAGAATTAGACACAAAAGAGCCTTAATGAATATTGTAGGAAAAGGAATGAATTTGTTGTTTGGCACGATGGATGACGAAGATAGACAAGAACTAAACGATCAATTAAGAATTATTGATGAAAGCAATCATAATCTAATAAAGGTACATAAAAAACAAATTAATATTAATTTAGAATTGCAACAAAATGTCGATTTGTTAGCAAATAAAATTGAAGAAAATTTAAAAAATTCTAATTCAGTTTTAAGACATCATTGCACAAGAAAGATATAGAAGCAATAGAATTAATACAATTACAATTTGATGTTAATTATTTATTAAATGAAGTAGAAAAAATTCAAGATTTAATAGCATTTTCAAGGATAGGAATACTAGGAAGAAATGTATTAACTAACAAAGAAATTACTAAATTTAACGTAAATAATAAAAAATTAAAATATATAAAGAGTAATGTTTTTGAAATTAAAAAGAATTTAATCGTTGTTATAATGATACCACAATTTTGCACAGAAGATTACTTTAAAATCGAAATCTTATCAATACCAAATAAAGCTCAAAAAGAGGTAAATATAGACAAACACAACTATATAACAGATACAGAAAATGTTTTTGATTTTAATGATGAAATTCTTTTTAAAGGAAGACTAAAATTAAGTAATAAATGTATTCAAAATTTGTTTAAAAGCAAATTAAATTTTTGTTCTATTTAGTAGAACAAATAAGGAAACAGAAATCAGAGAAATAGAAAAACGCACTTTGTTTACAAAAAATTTACAGAAAATTAAATTGAAACATGATTGTAACAAAATGAATTATGAAATTCAAGGAAATAAAATTATAGAATTTAAAAATTGTACACTTAGTATAGAAGATAATATTTACGAGAATGTAGATAACATATTTTATAAGTTAGTAATATTACCATTTTATGAAGATATGAATATAAGCATAAATATAAATAATTTGGAAGAAATACATTTAAAAAATATAGAGAACACAGAAGAAATGAAAGAATTAAGGTACAATCATAAATGTTAATTTTTCAATCTCACTAACAGTAGTTTTTGTACTCTTATTAGTAATCTTACTAACGAAATATTGTATAGAAAGTAAGAATTATTGTAAAAGAGTGCAGAGGGAAGATTCGACGCACCAACTGATTGAACTTCAGGAGCAGTTCAAATCTAAGAGGGGAGGAGTTACACATTCGACCACCACACTCCCAACGTCATCACCAATATCTCCAATACCAACAACAACAACTACAACAAACTCTATTAGTCCGATATTCAAGTCAATGGACACCGACCACACAAATTATAAACCACACAATGCACAGTAGCGGGCAACATACACACATCCATACATACATGCACCGACTACATTAGCTCTGATCCAATACTTTTCGTGAAAAATCCTGTAAAACTGTCAAACAGCAAAATTACTCTCTGAAGTGAGAGTAAAAAGTGAGTAACAACAAAAAGTACGGAAACAAAAAAAACATTTTTCCTGTAAAAACGTCAACCAGTGATTGCTTGACACTTTACATGTTTTTACCAGAAGAAAAAGTTCGGGTAAAATCTTGCAACTTCATTCTCTACACAACTCTCCAAAATACGCTCTCATTTACAGGATTTTGGAGTACGGGAACATTTTTCCTGCAACTTCCTGCAATTTCGTGTAAAATCCAGTAAGTTCATGGAGTACTGGATCAGAGCTATAAATTCGAGACCACACAATGCATAAATGCACATACACATACATACATACATGCGTACATGTTTATTGCAAGCATAAGTAAGATCAAGTGAACCGGAGTAACATAATTACTCATAAACCTTACTCCACTGCAAGTGTTAAATAGCTTAAAATAGCTATAAATTAATGTTTGCATTCCAAAAGATGAAATTAGTACGATCGAATTCTGATTGGTCAAATTCGATCATGCCACTCCAGGAATAATGTATAAAAGAGGAATTTGCAGACTTTGCAAGTCAGTTCGATTTCTAAAGTGAAAGTGACCAGTTCAAGTAGAAGTTCCAGTCCCGGTTCCAGCTCTAGCATTGCAGTGTTCCCGATAGCAAGTATAATAATAATCAACTCATAAAATTTAATTCTTCCCTTCGCAGCTCTTATTTATTAGAAAACCAATTTAATGAATAACAACCACGATCTTGTAATTTAAAGAAATAATATCTTTTATTTAAAAATAGAGTCACAACGTGATTCTATTATTATATGGGTATGCTGATGACCTTGTCATGTACGTGGTAGGCTGGGATGAGGAGATCATAAGCTCCAGGTTGCAGTCTGATGTAAATGTAACCGTAGGATAGTGTGCTGAAAAGGGCCTTTTAATTAACCCAATGATCGTCCCATTTGCCAAAAGAAGGAAGGTCAACTTGACCAAACCCAAATTGTGCCAGACAGAGATTGAGCTCTCACAAGAGGCAAAATATCTAGGCCTAATACTAGATAAGAGACTCAACTGGAACTCGCATCTCACAGCGGTTACCAGTAAAGCCACGAGAGCATTTTATGCTTGTCAAAGGCTAATGGAAAATGCTGCGGTGACGTCCCTTAGTTTCAGGTCGATGATGTCGATATCATTTGCATTCGCCGGCAGCATCGTTTTCTTGCTATACTACTTATATGGCGCCGCTACGATTCAAATTAGCAGCTTTTATTCAGGTTAGCAGCATTTATAGCAGCATCAGATTGAAAAAGTTGCAGGAGAGGAATCGCTTTGCTTAAGACCTCGTTTGGTCTTAATGGGTCTTAAAGGGTGCATAGAGGTTATTTCCAATTTGAACAAACTTAAAGGTTGTGCTCAAAGTTACCTGTACCATCTCTTTTCGCGCACCAGGAGCTTTTCATCAGAGAAACAAAATCAGGTGCGCAAAATTTGTATTCTTAACCGACTTCACAAAAAGGAGAAGGTTTTCAATTCGTCGGAATATTTTTTTTTATGTATGTTACCGCATAACTTTGGACTATGTTAACCGATTTCTATAATTATTTTTTACAGAAAAGGTGTTACCTCACGGGTGGTCCCATACTAATTTGGTTTAAATCCGATCATTGCATTCAGGGACCGTGAATAGCAGTTCCTTTTTCCAACAGTTAAACTTGGCCAGATATTTTTTAAGTTCGAAATAAATGTCTTTCCGGATAGTAAACAAACCGCTTATCCAAATTAAACAAATTTGGTACCAAATGAAAGAGGACTTAAATAGCTTTTAAAGAGACATATCTAAACGAAGATTACCACCTATTTATATATATATTTTTTATTTTAATTAAAACGAAATTCATATACCTGACCCAGGCTTTGTTTTATGGTAATTAAAAAATATTTATTTCTGCCCTGTATACCCTTCAAATATCGATGTACATTTGGATGCATCCAATCAAAGAAAAACATCGATGTATTTTTGCCACTGACATCCCTATTTCAGTATTATGTAAAATGACTTGAAACCATCTTTAAGTCGACTTGTGCAGCATTTTAATATATATATATATACATACTTTCTTACCGTTGGCGGAATCCGTAGGTGGAGTTGGACCAGCTCCTTTATTCATGTCTACAAATACATTACATATTAATGTATTTAAAATGCATTCCTTTGGAAACTTCTTTCGTAAGTCGTTTATCATTTGGCTATTCATTGGCAATCCTAACTAAGTAATTTCCAAGTGATTCATATTTAGAATCGCGCGCATATCTGTGTATTCCTAATATATATATTTCGGAAATCTATCGAATTCAGCTGTCAAAGCAAAACGACATAGATAGTAGACAGAAAAACCGAAAAGAAGAAGAATTGAAAGAGCAAGCAGAAACAAAACGATTCGGTGTCAAATTGAATCAAGAATCTGCCACCCTTACATGCTTAACAGGGTCGAAAATTTTAAGCTTTTGATCAAGTTGATATCCAACATCATCCAACTCATCTCTAATGGCGTTTTCTTTTCTCGAAAAAAATTTCACCTTCTTATATAGCAACATTATCAGAGTGCAGCAAAATTTAGAACAGGGCACGCAATATGCATGTGAAGATGATACTGAGAAAAGAACACGAAAACTTGACAGCCCTGGCGCGGTGTAGAATAAATGCAACATTTATTTCGAGAAAAGAAAACGCCATAACTTTGGACTGGAACTTGAGATGAACCTGAGAAAAACAATTTTCAATGCGAAGTGAATCAAGTGGCAGACTTACTGTCGGACTGTAGACTGGCGGATTTTAAAGAGCATTATTGTAGTACGATATTGATTAACTACAAAGGAGTAAAAAAAATAAAAGAAAACAAGTAAGAAAGTCTAAGTTCGGGTGGAACCGAACATGAAATACCCGGCGCAAGTATTAAATAAATGTTTTTTCACCTTTCCGAAAGCGACCGCTAGGGGGTAAGCCGGGGTGTATCAATTTTGAGTAAATTAGCGTCCTTAAATTTCGAAATATTGCAGTTTCAAGCATTTCTGAAATTGATCGTTATATAAAAAGCGGCCGTAATTTTAGTCCGATTTCAAAATTTTGCTTTTATGTGGCAAGCACAATAAAAATACCGAGTTTGGTACAAATTGGTAGAACGGTTATCGATATACATATATGTGATCATAAGTGGGCGGTGCCACGCCCATTTTCCTAAATTTTACCATAAACGTATTTCTTGGTAAAGAATTGTTGCAAGCATCAATTTTGAATAAATTAGCTTTATTATTTACTGATTTATCGAAGACTTTGTATTTCTCTAAATTACCGTTATATGGGATGTGGGCGTGGTTACTGTCCGATTTTTTAAATTTTCGGCCATTTAGTATACTGTACCAAGGCTAACAACTGTGCCAAGTTTGGAATAAATTGGTGCAGCGGTTACCGAGATATACACATGTAACCATAAGAAGGCGTGGCTACGCCCATTTTCCAAAAATTTATAATATTCTTAGTTTTCGTCTAAAAATTATTGTAAATATCAATTTTGAGTGAATAATCTTCAGTAGTGACTAAAATATCGCAGTTTTCGTATTTCTGGAAATTACCGTTATATGGGAAGTGGGCGTGGTTACCGTCCGATTTCGCCCATTTTCAATACCAACGTACCTTGGATTAACAGAAACCTACATACAAAATTTCGTTGAGATATCTCAATATTTGCTCGAGTTATCGTGTACACGGACGGACGGACAAAATTAATATACCCTTGTGCACAGGTGCGCTCGGCTATAAAAATGTGGTCCAATTAACATAGCGATGCCCTAGGGCAGGACCACATACTCCAGCGCTGCATTACAACAGATTAGCAAGGAATATCTACCTCTTGGACACACATCCCAATAAACGTCGTGTAGTGATTACGATCATTAAACTACTAGCAATGATCGGGTAACAATAATCTGGTATAGAGACACGAGTTGGTCCGCTATTTCATTACTGAGGAGCATTTTTGATCCAACACTTTTTGCAGGCAAGGCATTCCGCATTTTTCGGCGTATGGAATTGCTGATGTAAACTACTGTTCAGCTTCTCGCCCATGAAAAACCGGTTTCAGACGACCTGAAAACATTAGTATGTCGAGACTCAATAAGAGCATATCGATTTATTTCCATAAATTATATGCTAGATCTCTCGCAAGCTGAATCAACATTTTGGCGACATAAGAGACCATGCGAATGCAAAAGCCTGGCTTACATGCATAAAGGGTGTGGGCAAGCATATGTTTCAGAAGCATAGGCAAAAGACATCCCAATGAGTGGTGGCAAGTGGTTGCAGCACTCAGATAGGGGTTGAGGCAATACAATGATTCGCCTTGTCAACAACTTTGTTTGGCGTCAATAAGTTCTTCCACTTTGAACAGAGTGTACGGTATTAGATAAGGCGAGTCCCAAAATCAGGCATGGAAGACTCCCATCGTATTTTTGTAGTCCTAAACAGATTTTACGAGGATGGTTCCGTGCGCAGAAGTCCACCTAATTGGCGAGTGGCCAGAAGTGATTCCTGTGTGTACGGTTCAAATCGCAGCTCACAACGTCCGGATATTAATATCCACGTATCCTCTGGATTGCGACCAAACATCCGTTTTGGAGCGAGCTTAAGTGAGAAGGCATAAAGCCTAGCATGCACTGGGTTTAGGTCCCGCCACGTTAAAACACCGCCTAATAAAAAATGCAAACATGGTTCGGATGAGAACTCCCGACTTTGATGACGACGACGGCAAACGTATAAATGACTTTGATTTGAAGGTATGCACCTGGAATATCTGGAGCCTTAATGGCGAAGGTGCCTATGCTCGGCTGGTTGATGTCCTTGGGAAGACTAAGGCTGGCACAGGGCCGGATCGTGAGCTCGATTTTGGGGTATTATATTATATATTAGCGATCGCTGTGGTGTAGGGGTAAGCGGTGCGCGCTTCCACTCCGCAGCGCCTGGGTTCAAGCCCTGGTCAAAGCAACATCGCAAAAAATTTAGAAAAAAGGTTTTTTCTTAATAGCGGTCGCCCCTCGGCAGGCAATGGCAAACCTCCGAGTGAATTTCTTCTCAGCTTCTCATAAAAATACAATCGCCGTTCGGAGTCGACGAAAACTGTAGGTCCCTCCGTTTTGTGTGACAACATCAAGGCACAAGCCACAAATCGGAGGAGAAGCTCGGCCAAACACTAACATATGTGTAAGCGCCAATCTATTATTATATTATTGTATTATACATTGTTTATAAATGAATTATATCTTTATAAATCATATGTTTTGAGTCATATGTTTTTGAGAAAAATACACCGTAGTAATTTTAAAATTTCGAAATTACATTTCTCGACTGAAAAATAAGATATTCAAGCT
The DNA here is from genome assembly GCF_013731165.1 of Rhagoletis pomonella. Classification (NCBI taxonomy): domain Eukaryota; kingdom Metazoa; phylum Arthropoda; class Insecta; order Diptera; family Tephritidae; genus Rhagoletis; species Rhagoletis pomonella. The sequence goes on along the minus strand of NW_023458564.1, from coordinate 14,716,348 downwards.
AGCTCGACGGCACACAGGGTGCTTTGTTAACACTTCATGCCAATTAATCGTAGCGCTTTCGACAGAAGCAATATTTTGATATGAAACAAAATGGCTTTGAAAGATAATGTATTTGATTTTCATTTAAAAATATTGCCATTGAGCTACAATCACTCCTTGACCTTAAAAAAAATTGGTCAAAAATAGTGTTCTTCGAAAAAACATGCAAAATCCAACGGATATATTAAAAAAAAATTTTATATTTTTTATTATACTAATATTATAGATTTTGAGACGAGAAACACGATTCCACTGTTTAAAAAACAAAAAAAAAATTTTGCCCCTCAATTTGAAAAATGCATTATATATTTTTGTGCAGTTTTAGTGCTATTCAAGACCTTTAATTTAAGTCAAGGTAGAAGTCTCTAGGCCCTTTTAGAGCTAAATTATAACGATTCTGAAGTTAAACTTCGAAATTTCATTCGACATTTTACCCAATTTTTTTTCTAATTTCGGAGTAAAAACTAGTACAGCAGTTTCGAAGTTTGGTTTAAAATTGTTATAATTTGGCTCTCAGATGGTCTGGAGGCTTCTACCTTGGCTCAAAATAAGGTCTTGAATTGCATTTATTGCTCGAGGGATACAAAATTGAGTGAAGTGTGCATGCAAATAGAAAAAAAAGCAATAAATAATGAATTTTTTAAATTAAGGTGTTAAATTTTTTTCGAATTTTGAACAGTGGAATCGTGTTGCTCATCTCAAAATCTATAATATCTACTAGTATAATAAAAAATACATAAATTTTTTGTTTTGGAATAAGTCCCGTGGATTTTGCATGTTTTTTTTCGAAGAACACTACTTTTGACTAATTTGTTTAAGGTCAAGGAGTAATTGTGGCTCAATGGCCACAATTGAAAGGGATTTACTTTGGCTTTCAAAGACATTTTGTTTCGTATCAAAATGCTGCTTCTGTCGAAAGCGTTACGATGAATTCGCATGCAGTGTTCAAAAATCACACTGTGCGGCTTGTGAAAGGACAAGAGATGTATTTTAAAATGCTGTGCATATTTTACAGATATGAGTTCAGCGACAAAATCTATTAGAAATTGCCAAATTCCAGGGACCGTAAGTAACAGTTACTTTTGTTTATCAGTTAAACTTGGCCAGATATTTTTAAGTCGAAAATAAAAGTATTTTCCTAATAATCCCTGTGGGAAAAATCTCTTGTTCTGAACTGGTGCGCTTCTAGTACATTTAGACCCAGTACTGGTTCGCGATAAATCTCTTTTGCATGCAAGCAACTGGCGAATTTAACATGGCGATGTCCTAGGAAGTGTCAATTGCGCCCCGCTGCATACCTTTTTCGATAGTTCCGAACTAGTCCTAAATTCTATAGTTCCGAACCAGTTCTAAAATCGACAGACGAAAGAAAAAAGTATCATGATTTTTCAATCTCTTTGGTTCTTCCGTGTGTGCGATTTTAAGTTATTTTGGAAGAAATGTGTTTTCAATTTGAATTTATATTTGTTTGAATGATTGTAAGAAATGTACGTTTACATACCTTTAGATGTAGCTGAGTTTGCAGAGGTTCTCGCTGTTATTTCTTAGATTCCAGACGGTCCCAAGATGTTGAAATGTTAACATAAATTTTAGTTTTGCATTACCAAGCTATGAAAAAGTATCTGCGAAGCACAGAATAGAAGCGTATTTGAACGAAAAAGCCGCCGAACACATATCTATGTAAAGTAAACAAGCCCCCCGTTGCATCCCTTATTCGATAGTTCCGAACTAGTTCTAAATTCGACAAATAAGATATAGTTCGTTCTGCATCCCTTTTTATATAGTTCCGAACCATTTCTAAATTCGTCACTTTAGATATAGATTTCTAGTGAAAAAAACTGAAAAAAATTAGTTTTTTAAAAGTACCCCTTTTCGCCGATTTTGGACTGGTGGGGATCTAATTCCTATCGGCCTAGTTCCTTTTTGGCGATAAAGACCTAGTACGGAACTAGAAATTTGATTCACTAGTCCGCGGTTTCCCTGCAGGATACAGCTAAAGTAATGTGACCAACTATTTCATAGCTCAAAGAAGTACAGGTTTGGGTTAAGTAAACGCCGCGAGCCGATTACGATCCCTGAGAGCTCAGTGTTTGTTCAGAAGCGCGAGCCAAAATTCTTCCATATTAGCCTCGCGAAGGTTGGACAATCTAAAAGAAAGTGTGGAGATGATTCTACGTCATATTCCTCTTGACAGCTGATACAAAAAGATCAGCCGAAATTCCTAGTCTCACCGCATGAATACCAATCGCACAATGGCATATCACAACCCCCATCACTAGCGCTTGAGAGGTAACGTGTGCAGAGAAACGTCTTCTTTTCATTTTTTATGTCACAAAAGGTCCCGGTTTCCCTTAGCCTAATAGCAGTTCGCGCTGCGACAATTCTGTCTGCAATATCCGGCGGTGCCATGTTCAACACGTTTGTTAAGCGCTAGTGCAGGTGTGGTTCCTAATGCTCCGCTAATTCCTGTTTTACAAGTGTAGCCTTTTCTAGTGAGTTCCACCAGACAAGGGCTCCTTGAAACAATATAGGCTAAATCCCCACCTTTTACTGATAGCTCCCCTTTAGCAGTACAAGGTGATCGACACCTTTCCTACCCTTTCCTCAATGTTATGTTTCTACGACAGCCGCCGTTTTTCGCCCACCTTGTTCAGATAACCTTGAGCCAGATCTAAAAACGGTGTATATAAATCGTCCCTTAACCAAAAGTTCCACATCATCTACACAGGCGATCACCCGACAGCCCACTTTTTCCAGTTCCACTAGAAGGTCGTTTACAACCGCAATCCAGAGCAGGGGAGAGAGAACACCACTTTGTGGAGTGCTCCTATTGACTCTGTGCTGAGTGCAAACGCTTCCCCACTATGCTGCGACAGCTCTGTCACGAAGTAAGCTTATTGGGTTGGTTTCGAACCCCAGATTATGAGTATACTTGACTAGGCCCCCTCGATATCGAAGAAGGCTCCAACTGCATAATCTTCATGCAATGTGTTCAGAGCGATATCCACCGTCCTTTTCTTGCAATAAAAATATTGAGCCCTTGACTGATAGTCACGAGGAATCGCGTTTCTTATGTACAGGTACAGGTCTCCCTAGCGTTTTTAGCAAACTGGTTTTTAGCAAACACGAAGAGACTGATAGGCCTAAAATCCATAGGGGAAACATGAGAGCCTTTTCCGGCTTTCGGGATGAACGCAATACTGACTACCCTTCCAGCCAAGGGGATGTACCCGGTCCTCACGCAGTTCGCATAAATAGGATCCAACCAATTGCACGACACCTTCAGAGCCCTTGCCAGCTGCACAGGTATGATGCCATCGATCCCAAACGACTTTAGTGGTTTGAACAGGACCTGGGGGAGATTCTGTAATTAGTTAGAGACAATTTTCGAATCGCTATCGCACTTTTTGACGCAAAAACATTTATATCATGCGTAAAAAAGTGCGATAGCGATCCGAAAATTGGCGCTAACTGGTTACATCTCCCTCCAGAAGTACAAAATATCGAAAATAAGTACATTTGACTGTACTTCGAAGTACGAAGTACAAGAGCGAAAAAAAAGGACTGTACTTCCGAAAGAAGTACGGTTGGTCACATTAAGCTAAAGGTATGTAAACGTACATTTCCCTGTGGCGAAAATCTCTAGTTCTGAACTGGTGCGCTTCTAGTACATTTAGACCCAGTACTGGTTCGAATGATTGTAAGAATTCTTACAATCATTCAAACAAATGTAAGTTCAAATTGAAAATAATTTAAAATCGCACACACGTAAGAACCAAAAAGACTAAATAATTATGATACTTTTTTCTTTCGTCTGTCGATTTTAGAACTGGTTCGGAGGTATAGAATTTAGGACTAGTTCGGAACTATCGAAAAAGGGATGCAGAGGGGGGCAATTGACACTTCCTAGGACATCGCCATGTTAAATTCGCCAGTTGCTTGCATGCAAAAGAGATTTATCGCGAACCAGTACTGGGTCTAAATGTACTAGAAGCGCCCCAGTTCAGAACTAGAGATTTTTCCCACAGGGATACTGAGTGCTTATTCTGGCATTGAGCTCATGGTATCGATACTCTAAAAGTATTAGGGAAAAAGTACTACTCAGTAATGGACTCATTGAAATACGTTGTTTGGGATACTAAAATTATTTTATTCTTCAATGGTATATCTAGTTATTTCCTGAAATTAAAACAATAGAAATTTAAAATATTTGATTTTTATTTCATTGCAGAACTTACTTTCACGTTAGAAGTAATTTTAACGTTAAATGTACATACATACACATATATATACATATACATATATGGGTCATTCCATACAATATTTACACCTCAATATTTTTTTTGGGATGAAAAATTTTTTTTTTAATTTTTTATCGAAAAAAATAAGACACCTATTTTTTATTTCGTCATGATATTCCAAAATCTCGAGAAAAAAATTCCCAAAATTTTTAACTCACGGAGAAGTATCTTTTTTCAATAGTTTACAGTTTATAAACTATTTGTCCGAGAAAATCAGTTAAGGTATCAAAATGTGCGTAATTACCTCGGTTTTCCATGAGTTTGTGACACTGATTAAAATATAAAAAAAAATTTTATTAAAAAATTGCATTTTTTTATTGTTTATTTATTTTTATCAACTTCATCATGTTTGATTTTTATCATTTTCAACCTGACTTTATGGAGTACGCTGTAAAAATTTGAGAATGGTAACACCAAAACTGTAGAAGTTACGAGTTTTTTCATACCTGCGTACATAAAGTTTCAGCGCACAGGCATGCGCTGCCAGTGCCAGCTTTACTGATTTGATGTATCTCAAATTGATGTTTATGTTTTAGATACATATGTATGTATAAATGAAATAACGTGCATATATCGAAACTTTTAACTTTCTTAGTGTTTGGTATTTTAGGCTATTTGATCAAGTAAGTTCCTGTGCAAGAAAAAATACTTTTTCTTCACTTTCCAGCCCGACGTTTCACTGACGTTCTCAGCATCTTCAGGGGCGATTTCTTTATTAAAAACACCAACAAGAATACATACAAACAGATCGTTAGTTGCGAACATAATGAAAAAATGAATAAATTACATGTATAGGTACACAGGATTAATTGGAATCATATGAAAAAACACAATTTTTTTTTTTATAAAAAACATAGTTACTCGACTACGAAAAATTGTTTGAACATTAATACATATGTATATAAAACTTACACGTGAAACGATTAAACTATTTTAAAAACATCAAAAACTTAAAAATACGCGCATTCATACCAACTCTGTGTGGTACAATTGTCAAATTATTACTAACTATAAACATAATAAATATGCAGCCGCGATGTCGTCAGTGTCCTCTTTTTTGTTTATTTTTCTGTCTCTTTTTTGTAAAATTCGTAAACTTTCTAAGGTATACCACGCTTTTTCTCTTTTTTCCCTATCCACTATCCTCGCGTTGGGCAAGTCAGCTGTATGACCACTGGCTAACACATGTTGGGCTAAAGCGGTGGTGTTTTTGTTTTTCTTAATATCAGCTTCGTGTTCTGCCAGGCGTACACGCAGTGCCCGTTTTGTTGTGCCAATGTATACTTTAGTCTTCGTTTTCTCTCCCTTTGCATGTTATTTCGTATACTACATTACTTTGTTGGTGGGAGTCAATTGGCGATTTTGTTCTTGTGAAAATCGAAGACAGCGTGCTATTTGATCTGTAGGCTAATATTGTGTTTTGGTTTTTGTCGTATATTTCGCGCTCAAGTTTTTGGTGGAATTTTGGTACATATGTGACACTGTGATATCGCTTTGTATCATTTGTTGTTTTACATGTCGGTACTTGGCTGTGTTTGTTGTCTATTTCTATTATTTTATGTTGAAGTAGGCTCTGTATTAGGTGGTGCGGGTAGTTGTTACTTTTTAGAATGTTGCTTATCTTATTTATATTTGTGTCTCTGAATTGTTTGTGGCTTATTGTTAGTACTTTATGTATTAGGTTTTTCGCTGTGTTAACTTTATACTTGAAGGGTTGCGCAGACAAGAAGTTTATTAGGCGTCTACTACTTTGATCAAATAGCCTAAAATACCAAACACTAACAAATTCAATAAATTGATCGTCAACTCATCGTCATTTTAACTTTCTTATTTATTAAAATACTCAGAATTGTTGTGAACATAACACTAGTTGATTGGTCATTCCATACAAAATTTACAGCCTCATTTTTTTCTACTGAATTATTACGGAAAATATACGGATGATATAAATTGATACTTGTTTCTGTATTTTTATTTCAATCGCCACAGACTTCAAATTATTGTTAACATAATCAATTACATTATTTCCAATATTAAAGCAAGAATACAATAATGATAGTTCACACATTAATAAAATTTTGTTTGACGTTTGCGTTTTGGTTCAGCAGGTTTCACGAAGCTCACAATTTGAAAATTTTGGCAGGAAGAAAATATTTTTATCTTCAAATTACAATCATCTGCTGGCTCAATACAATGAAATGTCTTAAAGCGACTACTCAGGAATTTTTCTGCATTTTCGTAATCTTCTGAGTCTTTGTACATGACTGATATATTAGGTAACGAAGAATCTTTTTGAGCCCATTCATAGAGTTCTCGGGGCGTTGAAATTTGTTCATCACCGATCATTTGCAACCTTGCTCGTCGTGCTATTAATTTTATAGATCCTCCAGCGCCATCGCAGTGGCCTTTTTCCATGCGCTGTTGCGTGGAAATGCCCCTGTAGGGAAACGAACTAGTGCGGAACTGGTTCGGTTCCAGTGCGTTTGGAACCATGACTAGTAGGCGTTAATTCTCTTTTGCATGCTAGCGACTGGCGAATTTAACATTGCGATGTCCTAGGAAGTGTCAATTGTCCCCCGTTGCATCCCTTTGGCTCTAGTTCCGAACCAGTTCTAAATTCGACAGATAAGATCTAGTTCGTTCTGCATCCCCTTTTCTTTAGTTCCAAACCAGTTCCTAATTCGACAGATGAGATCTAGTTCGATCTGCATCCATTTTTTATAGTTCCCAACCTGTTATAAATTCGTCACCTTAGATCTACATTTCTAATCAGGCTTGTCGAAACATTTCCCTTCTATATTAAATACGATCGGTTGAAGGAAGGACAATACAATCACAAATGTTTAAACGCATTTATTAAAAATTTATAAACCGCATTAGTAGTAGTAAACAAAAGTGCGTTCTGCTTAAAAGTAAAAATATTAGTTCACTTTGTCTTACTTGTCTAAATTTAAGCATATTGATTTTTAAGTAAATTCAGTTCTTTTTAAGCTTATATGTATATGAAGTACTTCGGAAGTTTTTGTCGTACTTAACTTAAATAAGATATACAGTCAGTCAATAAAGTTTAGGTACAGTGAAGTTTTTACAATACCGGCAACTATTTTTTAAATATTTTATTTTTCCCTAATTTTTTATAAAAATATGGTTAATTCTACACCAAAAACCCCAAAAATCAGAGTTCCAAACCTTATGCAAAATTAAAGAAAACTCTGCGAATTTCCATCCCAGTATTGTAATTTACACTCTTTAGAAAAAAGTTAAGTACTCAGTTATTAGCCCATTCAATTTTAGTATAACAAAGTGCAAGTTCGAGGTAGCTAGGACTTACCATTGATATTTAGCAATTTTTTTTGTTGTTGTTTGGTAAGTCCTAGCTTCCTCATACTTGCACTTCATTATACTAAAATTGAATGGGCTAAAAACCTTTTTCTAGAGAGCGTAAATAGAAAGTGAATTATTTATTATTTATTAAATTTTGCACAAGGTTTGGAACTCTGATTTTTGGGGACTTTGTTGTAGAATTGACCATATTTTTATAAAAAATTACCGAAAACTAAAATATTTAAAAAATAGTTGCCCGTATTGTAAAAAATTCGTTGTACCTAAACTTTATTGACTGACTGTATTAAGGTAGCTGTGCTGGATTGCACAAAAAAAAATTAATTTGTCTTTAGTTAAAAAAAATTAGTGAGAAAGTGGTAATTATTTTGACACCTTTTTTTTAAATGCCTCTTTCTGCAACTGCATTGCCTTTCTCAGGATCTTTGCCTTTGTTTATGGAATCACTAGGTATAATGATTATTAAGCAACTCAAAAACTATACCAGCGTGATTACCGACGTATCCTTTTGAGAGGTAGCCGCATCCTTATAAGAGGAATAAGACCCAAACTTTTCAGGTCAAAATTTCAGGTGATTGCGTCTGTATGGCCTTTTCAATTTTATAAATTATCATTATTTTTAAGTGGAAAAATAAAACTCAAAATTAATGATAATCTCTGCGCGAAAAAATAAAAATCATAAAATAATCATTATTTGTAATCCCAAAAATAAAAATCAAATAATAATTATTTCCGTTTGAGCGAAAAAATAAAACTCAATAATAATTCATAAAAAATTGATTAAATGCTGATTTAAATTATCTTTCTCATAATGATTTCCCTGCGTTTAAAATTTGAAATAAAATAGTTTAGTGAAATTACCACATTTCACTGCTTTTGGCCTGGTGCGGGACTAGTTACTATCGGACTGGTTCGTTTTTGGCGAAAAACAACTAGTACTCAACTAGAAATTTGGTTCACTAGTTCGTGCTTTCCCTACAGGGGCCACTCTGCTGTACGTTGAAAATCGAGTCCATGACAGTAAATATTTGAAAAATGTTTTACATTTTTAAACTGCTGAGGAGTTCCATCAGAAAAGTAAATGCATTTACGTATGTGTGAAAAGTCAGAAGTAATATATTGATTAAAAGTTGCAAGGAATACATAAACCGCTATGGCGTCATGCTTTTTGCAGTCTGAAATCTATATATTAATACGCTAACATAAATTTTGTCCGCCTTCGTTTAGCGATTCTACTGAACCGAGTTCAAAACCAAGAACACCATTGGAAAGGCATTTTTCCGTAGATGAGCAGAGTTTCAAAATTGGCTGAAAATTACGGCCAAAACCGTCGTTTAAACATTTCCGTATTTGTGTATAGAGTTGCTGCAACAAGTTCAATTAGACATGTTTTCGCATGTTGTTTCACTTCGTATTTGAAATTAAGCTTTGAAATAAAGATAAATATGAAGATGAAGAAAAAAAAGAAGGCACAAGTTAAGATAAAGACGAAAATGGAGACAATGACAGACACTTAAGAAGTTGGGTAACTGAAAGAGTAAGAAAATTTCTTGACTTTTTGAAGTAATTGATATTGTTATCGATGTGTATAATAATCGATACTGATAATTGTGATATTTATCGATGAATTAATGGACTTTGCAATCGTTATAATTTTCTATTTGTTTATGGATATTGTTATCGGTATTTTTAGCGACACAGTTATCGAAAGGGTTATCGATATAATAATCGGAACATGGAATGTGATCACATAACATGACATCACATCACATGATATTACATCACATAATATGATATCACATCACACGATATCACGTGATATGACATCATATGATATGACTTCGTATGACATGACATGGCATTACACGACGTGGCATCACATGATATGACAGAGTTATTATAGTTTCGAAATTGGTTGAAAATCGTCGTTAAAAAATTTTCATATTTGTGTATGGTTGTTTTTGCAACCTGTTCAATTTAAGCTGTTTCGCATTTTGTTTTACTTCGTATTTGGAATTAAACTTTAAAATAAAGATAAATATGAAGATGAAGAAACAAATGATAACGATGAAGACAAAAAAAGAAGACAAAAGTGAAGACAAAAGTGAAGACAAAGACGAAAATGGAGATAAAGGCGAAAATGAGAAATACATAAGAGTTGGGGTAATTGAATTGAAATTTTCCGATAGGAATCAAAATAAAATCAGCCATAAAAGTTACCGAAATTTATCGAATCATCGAATTTTATAATTATCCTAATTTATCCATGCTTATTAAAATTCAATTTCAATTCAATTCAATTCAATTTATTTATATGAGAGTTTTGTACATAGTAAGACTAAGTCTTTTAGTAGTACATCTTAAGGTAATAACATTTCAACTGAATACATTAAGTTTTAACTTATAAACTCATAAACTAATTTTGCTTAGTATAGAAGGATAGATGAATTAATTATTTATTGAAAACGTTCAGGAAATTAAAGAAAATTTAAAACTGCCATTTTAAACCACCTTGCATGCCTTATGCGTTTAATATCAAGTGGTAAAGAATTCCATAACTTTATTATGCTAACAAAAAACATGCGCTCTGGGGCAAGGTATTCCAATTTTGGAACAATAAGATTTAATGTTCTTGGACACTGACCTAGTTTAATATTTTTATAGAGGTAAGATGGTTTTTGGGAGTAAATTATCTTATGAAGAAATCCAACCGTACGCAACTTGTAGTATGATGTAGATCACTGTCAAGAATCTGTTTAGAATAGTACGAGATATGGTCATACTTTCTTTTTTCAAATACGAAACGTGCCGCATTGTTTAAAACAACTTGCAACTTCTGATGTGATGCAGCGTCAAGGTTGCAGTATATAAGTTCTGCATATGAGATGTTCGAAACGACTAGTGCCTTAACGATTTTTTATTTAGTCTGTTGAGGTAACTGGTAGGCATTATGATATAGCTTTCTAAGAATGTTGTAAATTTAACTAAGTACTTGGTGTGGTCAACGCACGTTAACCTTGAGTTTATTCTGAATCCTAAGTTTGTTACATTATCTTCATATTTAATATCTGTTCCATCAAGCGTTAGCGGAGAAGTACCGGTGAAGTCAAAATGTTTAGCCGACAGTGATATTGCCTTCGTCTTTGATGCATTCAGCTTGAGGTTATTAATTTTTGCCCACTTGGAAATTCGAGAGAGATCTTCATTAAGTCTGGCAATCAGATCTTCAACAAGACCAATCGGCCTTGACAAATATATTTGAGTGTCATCTGCATAGAGATGAATGGATGAAC
>NW_023458564.1:14701974-14705273 GCF_013731165.1 Rhagoletis pomonella | reverse complement strand
TTTTCTTCTTCTTCCATTCTTGCTCACGTTTTGGCATTTCTCTCTCGCAATTGCACCAGTGTGACGTCACACACAAGTTATTCTCAAAAATCCTCTCCGATCGGCGCAATCTTGTATTCTATCATTCTTGTGTCAGCGTATGTATGGTAATGTAGGTGCGTAATAGTGTATCGTAGAGAAGCTACGCTACACCTTTAAAGCTCAGTTAGTCTAGACTTAACTTAATTTAACTTACCATTATAATAATCAATGATTACTCAACACGCCAACTTAAGCCAAGAGCGGAAATATTTTGTTTTTGTATTTTCTTTTCTAACAGTTCGCCGCCTAAAAAAATGTATGCAAACAAAAATGTTTGTGCTCATTTATTTTTAAGAAATACAAAAACGAGAGTCTGGCAAGCCCGATTCTTTCACCGCTCTCAATTTTCGTAAGGCCGTTCTTAAGTTACTTACGGTAAGTTAAGTTTTAACTAAACGCCAACACAGTTTCTCATATAACAGGTTGGCCAAAATATTAAGTTAAGTTAAGTTACTCAAATAAAGTCTAGACTAACTGAGCTTTTCCCATTGTAAATCAGAAAGGCTTAGGGCGGTTACTCAATGTTTGGTTAACACTAAGGGCCGGTTGCTCAAAGCCTGGTTGACACTAATCATCGGTTAACATATTTATCGACGTTTTCGACATATAACACGGTGTTGGAACGTCGATAACAGTATTTAACCGGGGATTAGTGTCAACCAGGCTTTGAGCAACCGGCCCTAACTGTAGGTTAAACATCGGCATCGATGTGATCGTCACCACAACATATAGCAGGGGGTCGATAACGTTGTAAACGTTGTTTAGCCTGTAGTTAGTACTAATCAGACATTAAGAAACCGGTCCTTAAGGTGTTTAACGTTTGTATTCTTCGATGTGCGATTCTCTAAGGCCGAAAGAAATGGTAACATTGAGGTTGAGATTCGACAAACATTTATTATTATTATTATTATTATTATTATGTAGGTTGGATTATTAGAGCTCCGAATACATAGAGCGATTGATATGGACTTTGGTCATCATTCTCCTCATCGTAAAACTTCTACTGAGGCCAGAGGCAACTTCATAGCCAGTCGTTACCAACAACTCTACTCCTATGCACAGCATTTTTAGGCCAATCTGACGTAACAGCTACGCAAAATCTTTCAGCAGTCTTTTCTAGCGTCTTTTGCATTGGGACGGATACCTCAACCTTTTGGTAAAAATTATGAGAATATAATTTAGAAACAAACTCTTACTTTTTTATTTAGACGATTCCTTTACTTCAAGTGAAACAGCGAGGTTGGAAAATCAATTAATAAAATCATCATAATTTCGTGTATAGCATGCTGAGTGTTAACTCGAGTGCTATAGTCGGATACACAAAATGAGAAGATGCTCGATAATTTAAGATCTAAGCACAGAGGCAAAGCTGATTGATGGAATGCTCTTCAATCACACTTAAAACTTAATTTTTAATGTCTTTATCACTCGACTCGTCAACTTCCATCGATCTTTGTAGCATACATATGTATGTATATTATATTGTAATAATAGGTTTGTTACACACGAGCCCGCGGGATCCCGCGGGTGCCCGAAACAACCCAGAAAGCGCTCCTCACACTAGAAAAATGGGTAATAGAGAGCGAACACCTTCCATGTTTGGACCGTAAATGTGCCCTAAACAGCCCGGACTTTTTTCCGGGCAGAAATGTGCAAGAAGTCAATTTGGAATAACAGCTGTTGTTTGTTTACATCCGAAAGGAAATTTTGTAAAATACAAAATTGGAAAATATTTAGCACTAAAGTTTCAGAAATGTAGGTATTTGCTAATTTTATTGAAGTGAAACCTCTTTAGCGGCGGTTAGTTGGTTGGGAGTAAATTGGCAAATTCAACGGAAATGGTGCAACGGAAATGGTTGGGGCTGAAACAAGTGCTTCTTGTGTGTATGCATATGGTATTAATTTAACAAAAATTTGCTAATAAAAGGGTAAAGAATAACACTTAGAAAAAGACCAATACAAGAATGAAAGTAAAGGTGAATACGTACATAGATAAAAAAAGGATAAAGGAAAGGGTAAAAATGACAAGTAAGAAAGTCTAAGTTCGGGCGGAGCCGAACACTAAATACCCGGCGCACGTATTAAATATATGTTTTCCACCTTTCCGAAAGCTACCGCTACATGATAAGCCGGGGTGTATAAATTTTAAGTAAATTAGCGTCCTTAGATTTCGAAATTTTGAAGCTTCAAGCAGTTCTGAAATTTACCGTTATATGAAAAGCGGCCTCAATTTTAGTCCACTTTCAATAACTTTCAACGTTTTGCTTTTATGTGGCAAGCACAATAACCATACCCAGATTGGTACAAATTGATAGAACGGTTACCGAGATACATATATGTGATCATAAGTGGGCGGTGCCACGCCCATTTTCCAAAATTTTATCACAAACGTATTTCTTGGTTAAGAGTTGTTGCAAGCATCAATTTTGAATAAATTAGCTTTAATATTTACTGATTTATCGAAGATTTTGTATTTCTCTAAATTACCGGTATATGGGATGTGGGGGTGGTTATTGTCCGATTTTAAAAATTTTCGGCCATTTGGTATGTTGTGCGAAGGCCAACAACCGTGCCAAGTTTTCCCTTATATATATAAGTAAAGTGTTTAAATTTATCTTGGTCTTCATTTTTGCCTTTATCTTTACGCATCTTTGCTTTTGTTTTTATACCCGAGCGCACTTGTGCACAAGGGTATATTAATTTTGTTCACATAACGGTTGTTTGTAACAGCCAAAACAAATCGAGATAGATATAGACAAATGTATACATAAATGCTCAGAATGAATAGAGAAATCGATTAAGCCATGTCTGTCTGTCCGTCCGTCTGTCCGTCTGTCCGTCTGTCCGTCCGTCCGTGTACACGATAACTCGAGCAAAAATTGAGATATCTCAACGAAATTTTGTATGTAGGTTTCTGTTAATCCAAGGTAGGTTGGTATTGAAAATGGGCGAAATCGAACGGTAACCACGCCCACTTCCCATATAAGGGTAATTTCCAGAAATACGAAAACTTCGATATTTTAGTAACTGAAGATTATTCACTCAAAATTGATATTTACAATAATTTTTGGACGAAAACTAAGAATATTATAAATTTTTGGAAAATGGGCGTAGCCACGCCCACTTATGGTTACATGTGTATATCTCGGTAACCGCTGCACCAATTTCTTCCAAACTTGGCACAGTTGTTGGCCTTGGTACAGTATACTAAATGGCCG
>NW_023458564.1:14689906-14701874 GCF_013731165.1 Rhagoletis pomonella | reverse complement strand
TTTAAACATTTTATGTGTATATTTTAAAGATCTCAAGTTCAAAATCAAATCCTGAACATCTTATACGTATGTATATTTATACAGTTTCCTGTTGAAAAATAGATACTTTTCAGTAGTAGTTTTACACACAGTGACAGGTACAAATGTAACATATTAATTACTATTTATTATACTTACTTTGCACAATACTTATGCGTAAAAAATGTTATTTAAAAATTGAAATAACAAATGTTTGATTTTATGAAATACAAAAAGATATACACGTATTCCAAGTCCTTAGGATGGGTTAGATTATGTATTTTTCTTGGAAATGTTTGGTTTTCTTACAAATTATGAGATGGATACGTAAAAAAGGAAAAATGGATACTTTGCAAAATACTTATGCACAAAAAATGTACTTTATAAATTGAAATTACAAATGTTTCATTTTATGCACATGTATTCCAAGTCCTTAGGATGGGTTAAATTATGTATTTTTCATGAAAATGTTTGGTTTTCTTACAAATTATGAGATGTATATGTAAAAAGAAAATTGGATACATTTGGATACGTTTTTGGCTTGGTCTGGCTTGGGTTGGGTTGGGGTTGGGCTTGGCTTGGAGGATACATTTTATTGGGACGGCGCGTTAACACTGTTTACAGCGTTTTCAGGAGCTACAACCAGTGTTGCCGCGCCGTCTCAGGAAAATGTATCCCTGACCAAGCCAAAAATGTATCCAAATGTATCCAATTTTCTTTTTTACATATACATCTCATAATTTGTAAGAAAACCAAACATTTGCATGAAAAATACATAATTTAACCCATCCTAAGGACTTGGAATACATGTGCATTAAATTAAACATTTGTAATTTCAATTTATAAAGTACATTTTTTGTGCATAAGTATTTTGCAAAGTAAATACATATAATAAATAGCAAGTACACTCTAAAAAGAGCATGTAAAACTACTACTGAAAAGTATCTATTTTTCAACAAGAATCTGTATAAATATACGTATAAGATGTTCAGTATTTGATTTTGAACTTGAGATCTTTAAAATATACACGTAAATACACATATATAGAATCTTTAAAATTGCAAAAATTTTCAAACTACAAATACATTTGAGTAGTCTACTTGCAAAGTGCGCTATGTAAAACTTTTTCGATTCTTAGTTTTTGGCGGATTACGTACCAGTATTTAAAGTAGTTTCATGTCCACTAACAACAGAGTGCAAAATCTTTTTATATTCTGAAAAAATAGCATCAAATATTAAGTCTTCTTCCAAAAGTCGCTATCATACTTATTTATGAACTTTCAAAAGTATCAATCTTCTGATGAACTTAGAAAGCTGCTTTAGGTCGTATAGACTGTTAATGTTATCTTATGACATGTTATGTTATGTTACAATTTTATAAGGCTCCTATTTATCCAAATTTTCAGGTAATAATAAAAAAGATTCAATTTAAATGTTACTTGTTGTCGTAGTCGCTTTTTCAAATTTATGGCTTTCTATTATAAAATCACATGACGCTGTTTGCAAGTGACTACTCATTTCCTACTAATAATAAACATTACTTTATTTTAAACATGTTATGTGTAATTTTGCTCTTGCGACAAATTTGGTATGTAAGACTAAACAGGCAATGATTAATTTTATTACACGGCATGCGAATTTTCACACATTAAAAGAGGAAACTGGTTACCTCTCTTAATATGCCCAAATAAACAAAAATTTTTTAGAGTCTTAAAGTCTTTTCAGTAAAATTCATAAAAGTCTCGTTAAATAAATCAAAGTTAGTTTTTTAAACTACATTTAAATCTTCTTTCTTTTTAAATTAACAAATGAAAATATGTGATATGAAAGAGATTACTACAGAAAGAGTATAATTTACTTTATATACATATGTATATTGTCGTTTAAAGTACAAAACCGCGTATCGTCATTTTGCAAAACCGCGTAACTGACATTTGCTGCCAAAAATTTGACTTGCTCACACAAGCTCTTGGCTCAATCCTTATCCATTCGTCCTGAAATAAACTAGCCAGAAATGCGATTGCTTTACAAAAAAGAGAACCATTTTAAAATATAAGTGTTTTTACTCTCTAGAAAATAATTTATGCAACGTCACATACGCGGTTTTGCATTTTGTTGATATGCGGTTTTGTACTTTAAACGACGGTATGTATATTAAGATCTTGCGTAAAGCATCCTTTTAAGCTAATTAAAGCAATTGCGCTTATACCTATTTTGGTGAGATCTCTTCATATGTTCATTGCTTCGTTCACAAAAAATAAAATGCTTTAATTTCACGCTTAAGTAGCGATTCTTTATACGTTTAGAAAACGTAATGCTTTCTACCATCTTTAATGAAAATCGATCTTTGAACGAAAAAAACTTTATAGGAAATATAAAATTTTGGCCTATTTAGAAAAGTATCCACATTTATACTGATCGGAAAAATAAGTATCCCGCAAAAATTCGTCTAAAAATGTATCCAATTGGATCTATTTAGATCCAAACGGCATTCCTGGCTACAACATCTTCGTTGCAAGAAAATCGTGCTGTTGCGCATATCGTTGTGTGGTGTGCGCAGTAGCAACCACTTTTCACCCGTGCTTGTGTAATCGATGCTTGTCTCTTTTGTTCGAGCGCGGCAAATAGAGAATCTGCATATACACAAAAGTACAAAATAAATACAAACGAAAAACCAAAACAAAGTAAACAGAAGCAACCACTTTTCACACGTTTGCTTGTGTAATCGATGCTTGTCTCTTTTGTTCGTGGGTGGCAAATAGAGAATCTGCATCTAGTTAATAAATACGAAAAATCAAAACAAAGTGAAAAGTGAAATAGGAAAACGAAACTCCTAACCATATATGTAATACTTCTATATTGGCAGTAAGCTAACTTCTCAATGTGTAATCATTCCGAAATCAAAGCGAGACAGTCTAGTACCGTTTTTGTCAATGTATTGTGTACTTGAGTGCCGTTTTTATACCCGAGCGCACTTGTGCACAAGGGTATTATAACTTTGTTCACATAACGGTTGTTTGTAACAGGCAAAACGAATCGAGATAGATATAGACAAATGTATACATAAATGATCAGAATGAAAAGAGAAATCGATTAAGCGGTGACTGTCTGTCCGTCCGTCCGTCCGTCTGTCCGTCCGTCTGTGCACACGATAACTCGAGTAAAAATTAAGATATCTTAACGAAACTTGGTACGTGTACTTCTTTCGGGCGTAGGACAGATGGTATTGAAAATGGGCAAAATCGGACAATAACCACGCCTACCTCCCAAATAACGGTAATTTTCAGAAATACAAAAACTGCGATATTTTAGTAACTACTGAAGATAATTCACTCAAAATTGATATTTACAATAAATTTTAGACGATAAATAAGAATATTGAAAGTTTTTGGAAAATGGGCGTAGCCACCCCCACTTATGGTTACAAGTGTATATCTTGGTAACCGCTGCACCAATTTCTTCCAAACTTGGCACAGTTGTTGGCCCTGTTACGCATACCAAATGGCCGAAAATTTTTAACATCGGACAATAACCACGTCCACATCCCATATAACGGCAATTTCGAGAAATACGAAATCTTCGATAAATCAGTAAATATTAAAGCTAATTTATTCAAAATTGATGGTTGCATCTAGGGATGTGCCGGGTATCCGGTAGATATCCGGAATCCGGCCTATCCGGCCGTTTTTTGGTTATCCAGCCGGATACTGGATAATATCCGACCGGATTCCGGATATCGATTATAGAAGATTCAATTTAGAAATTTAACCCAGATTTTGTATTTTTGTAATCCTATTTAATAGTATCTAATTAGTAATCAAAGTTTCCGCATTACCGGGCAACAACCTATTTCTATTTTCAACATAAATGTTACCCGATGCATATTCGGGTGGGCACGATGCACAAAGGTGGCGCGCAGAGGTACTTCATTGCCAGTGTAAACAAATTTGGAAATTCTTTGCGGCTATACTTCCACCAAGTTAAGGGATCTTCTTGTCTGGATATAAGAGGTAGCTGCAAATATTTCTCTATTTCTAGTTCATAAATCGCTGCCTTTTTTCTTGTACGTTCGCTGCCTTGTCTACCAATCGTTTGGCTATCCATATCACTAGAAACACTAGAATCAGCATCAGAGCCGTTGGCGATTTCCTCAAAGCATTGCCAAATATCCTCGTGAGCTCGATCTTCGATGGAAGCTTTCACTATAGTTCGGCATTTTTCATATGATTCAACTGGTTTCTCCATGCTGACTGATTTATAATTTCGAAATAGTTCATCAACAATCCAGTTTTTAGCTTTATTGGCGTCAGGAAAAAAACGAATTTTGAAACGTGGGTCACAAAATGTTGCAATAGTGAAGCATTGTCGTTGTTGAATGTTTAGTTCTATAATCAAGTAAATTTTTTTATTAATAGTTCTATAAATACTTTTGATAAGTGAATCGCAATTTCATACCTTTTGCGACAGAGTCGCATTGGCTTCAGTTTATCAGGTTTTTTCAGTGAAAACGCTGGATAAATTTATCAGAAATGTGTAAACGAGTTTCCATACAAATTTTGACAGTTCATTTATAAAGTTTACACAATTATAAGTTTATACGGTTTACATTGCATTTATAAGCTTTGATGAATACCCTTAGTAGTTTTAACTTTCATCAAATTTGATACGTCGTTTGACATGTGCTGTGGACCGTGTAAAGTGCTGTTTGATCAAAATGATAAACAAAGTGAAAGAACAAGTGCCCGATAATTTAAATAAAAAGAAGAAATGAGCACGAAAAGAAAATAATTCGACTTCATTTTAGAACTAATAAATTATTTCAAAAATCTCCAAAACCTTTTTTGTGGTGATACAACTTCAACAAAAACTGAAATTGTATGGGTTTTTTGACGTGTGTAAGTCAAACCATCTAATTACACAGACATATCTGTGCACAATAATTTAAATAAAAACACATAATTGAACAAGGAAAAAGTATACGACTTAGTATTAGTATTAACAAATGAATACAAAGCTTTCTTAAGCTTCTCTTCAACTTCATCCAAAACGAAAAACTGAAATTTGATGGGTTTTTTGAAGCGTGTAAGTTAAACCATCTAATTACACAGAAGCCAGTTCGATCAAACAATGTGAACATGTAAGGTCCATATAAGGCATCAACACACATGTGCGATTCTGACGGTGCGAATCTGTTCCGAAAAAAATTACAACAATGCCGCAACTATTTATTGGAAATTGCAGACCTACGCGTTCGGAAACGAAAAAGGTTAATAGGCGGGTTCTGTATAATTTAAACAAAAATTAACGTAAGAAAACAAAACATCTTGATTGTTCAAAAGCAAAGAATTTGATGAAGATTGTTTTTGTTTCTTTATAAAATGCCATTTTTCACTACATCATCGCACAGATGTGTGCGTAATTGTGTTTTCGAAGTGGTAAATTCTGTAGCATCAGAAACGGTGCGGAGGTCGAGGTGAACTCGAGCCGGCAAAAAAACAATATTGTCAAATTTATTAAGGGCAGTAGTCTACCGGATATCCGATCGGATATCCGAATCCGGCTGTTATTTTTTACAGGATATCCGGAATCCGGTTATCCGGCAAAATCTATATCCGGCACATCCCTAGTTGCAATAATTCTTTACCAGAAAATACGCTTATGATAAAATTTTGGAAAATGGGCGTGGCACCGCCCACTTATGATCATATATATGTATCTCGCTAACCGTTCTAGCAATTTGTACCAAACTCGGTATGGTTATTGTGCTTGCCTTATAAAAGCAAACCATTGAAAATTGTTGAAATCGGACTGAAATTACGGCCGCTTTTCATATAACGGTAAATTTCAGAAATGCTTGAAATTTCAATATTTCGAAATTTAAGGACGCTAGCGGTAGCTTTCGGAAAGGTGGAAAACATATATTTAATACTTGCGCCGGAAATTTAATGTTCGGCTCCGCCCGAACTTAGACTTTCTTACTTGTTGTATATGTGTTGTGTACATGTTTATTTATAAACGTATGCGTTCCTTTTCTTTCGTACGTGTTTATTGATATATCTGTACTGTAGTGTTTTCGGACGGTACTAGCTCTTACTGCCAATATAGAAGTATTACATATACGCTCCTAACGTACATATATCTGTCTCCTTTGCACTCGTGTGTGGCGAGAAGAAATTTTTGAATCAAAACAAAAAAAAACTAAACTATATCGCTAAGAAATATGAATTTGCAAGAACTTAAAAAAAAATGCAGTGAATTCGGTCTATCAACGACGGGACGCAAAAATCAGTTAATAGACAGATTGACTGAACATTTAATGGAAAGGTCGTTTGCTAATAGTGTAGATACCACTATGATACAGCGCGTTGAAAATTTAGAAAAAACGATAAGTGAACTAAATTCGCAAATGTGTACGCCTCGTCCGCCTGTTGCTACATCATTTCAACACCTTTTATCATCGTCACCCGTACAAACAGTTTATACGACTGCCGCGAATAATGTGTTGCATAATCAGCAGCCCATTCCTGTGCAGTATAATCCGTGTTATGTGTCAAATACGTTACCGAACCAAAATGTACAACAACATTATTCAGTGTATACGAATGCACCAATTGTGGGCAGCATGCTATGCCATACGCAAGCGCACCGTATTTTTATTCGAATCAACCATATTCGAGTCATATTCGCGACATAAAAGAACTGCTTCCGTTTTTTGATCCGATTTCGGATAAGTCGTTAAATTCGCAACAATTTATAAGACGGGTAGAACTACTAAAGAATACGTATCAGTGGCAAGAAAATATTCTGCTTTTTGCATTACAGCAGAAAATGCGTGGCTCCGCAAAACTGTGGATTGATTCCCAGCAATGTGTTGTCGTATCGTGGGCACAATTTACGAACAAGTTTTTAGAAGATTTTCCGTGCATGGAAAATGAAGCAGACATACATATAAAAATGGCTCAGTCCAAACGTCATAATAACGAAACGGCGGTAGAGTACTAATATCGTATGTTAGCTCTCGGAACGAAAGGTGGACTGCCGGAGTCCAGTATAGCGCATCATGTTGTGAATGGTATAAGCGACATCGACTTAAAAAGAAAAGTGTCAAACGAATATTTACGTTGCCAAGATTTGTTGCGTGATATTATAAGTTACAGTAACAAACAAAACAGTCAAAAACAAGATAGTGTGCAAGCGCCGCGAAGCTTGAAGGCAAATACTATGCCGAACAAAACTGACAAACAAACAACAAACGTAGCAAAACGTGCGTGGAAAATGTTACGTGCTACAATTGTGCAAAGCTAGGGCATTACTCAATAAATTGCCCTGAACCACAGAAAAAACCGCGTTGCGCAAAATGTAATCGAACATCGCATGCAACCGAACAGTGTGTCGTTAAAGCTAAAAGTATAAATAAAATTTTAGATACCCCTGTTCAAACTAAAAGATCCGACAATCTCGAGAAATATATCGTAGTGAACGGCTGTGGCACAAATGCTATCGTAGATCCTGGTAGCACCTGTACCCTTGTAAGAAAATCTTTCGCTGGGACAGTCGGTGAACGTCGCGACCATAATTCGGTATTGCATGGATTTGCAGGTGGTGAATACGTTTGTACCGGTAAAGTAAGCGTGCAAATCGAAATCGACAATAATAAAATTGACGCTGATTTGCTAATTATAAACGACAACTTAATTAATGAAAACGTTTTATTGGGCAAAGATGTATTGTGTCGCTCGGATAAAATACTAGTTATCGAGGGTGATAAATGCAAGATTGAACGTGTCAATCTAGTTAACTCATCTGCTGACTTACCCCGTAACAAACGTAATATGCTCGAGAAATTAATTTCAAAATACAGTGACCTGTTTTCAAATAATATCGCGGAAATCGGTAAATGTGCAATCGCTAAAATGAGCATTACATTGAATACTGATGTACCTATTCGTCTTAAGCCGTACCGAGTGCCCTTTGCAAAAAGTCCCGTTATCTCCAAAATTATTTCTGAACTACTCGCGAACATGGAAGAGCAATTCACTCAGTTAGCCGGAAATACGTACTTTACAACGCTAGATCTCCGGATGGGCTACCATCAGATCGAAATTGAAGAGATTTCAAAAAAAATTCAAAGCGTTCGTGACCACCGACGGTCATTTCGAATTTCATCGAATGCCTTTCGGTCTTGTAAATGCACCAGCTGTATTTCAGTGCGTGATGAATAAAATTGCTGCACAAATGCCAGCTAACGAAGTACTCGTTTACTTGGACGACATAATTATACCAAGTTGTTAAAAGACGCAAGTCTAACATTGCGCATAGATAAATGTAAATTTCTACAAAAACAAATAGAACATTAAGGTCACGTTATTGACATAAACAGAATTACTCCCGGCAAGAAAAAAGTGAGTGCGATTATGAACTTTCCCGTACAGAAGAATGTCACTGAGGTAAGAAGATTTTTAGGTCTTACTGGTTTTTTTCGAAAGTTTGTCGAGAACTAATCGCTTATCGTAAAGCCGCTAACAAAGCTTCTACATAAAACTGAAATCGACAACTTCTTTTGGGGATGCGAACAGCAAAACGCATTTTCCAGGCTCATCAACGTTTTGACGGTTGAGCCTGTACTTGCTCTATACGACCCAAACACGCATCATGAAGTACATACTGACGCAAGCAGCATTGGCCTTGCGGGTGTTTTACCCCAGTCCCACGATTTGAAGTCGTGGAATCCTGTATTTTTTTACAGCCGACATTGCACTACCGCCGAAAGCAAGTACCACAGTTATGAGCTGGAAGTACTAGCTGTCGTCGAAACACTAGAGCGATTTCGAATTTATCTGGTCGGGAAACGTTTTCGCGTAGTCACGGATTGTTCAGCAATAGCCCAAGTGAAAGACAACAAAGAGCTCAAACCGAAAATAGCTCGATGGTGGCTTAAATTACTCGAATACGACTTCGAATGTATCCATCGTCAAGGTTCACGTCTCCGACACGTTCATGCGCTCAGTCGCATGCCAAACGAACCCAGCAATGAAATCGAACCAGCAGGTTATGTGTTGAGGGTAACCATAGACGAAGATGACTGGTTACTTACAATGCAGTTGCAGGACGAAAAACTTCGTGACGTTATAGCAATTTTAAATGGTTCCTTGAAAGAACCTCAAGAGGAATCCGTTACAAATGACTATTTGCTCCAAAACCACCGTTTGTATCGAAGGACGTCTGATGGTCCTAAGTTCGTTGTGCCGAAGGCTGTACGTTGGCGCATTCTGCAGTACTGTCAAGACAAGACAGGACATCAAGCAATCGAAAAAACGTTGGATCGTATCAAGCAGTCCTATTGGTTTCCGCAAATGAGGAAATACACCAAGCAATTTATAGCCGCATGCATACTGTGTTGCTATAACAAGAAACGTTCTGGAAAAACTGAAGGTTCTTTCCATTATAGCTCAGGCAGACCGATACCCTTTCATTTGATCCACATCGATCATATGGGTCCATTCATACGTAGCAAACGTGGGAATTGCTACGTTCTTGCAATTTCCGACGCCTTCAGCAAGTTTTTGGTCGTTAAGGCCGTACGAGATACCAAAACCATCCATGTTTTAAAAGCACTCAACGAAATGTCAAGTTACTTCGGACTACCTTCGCAAATAGTATCCGACAGAGGTACGTCGCTCACCTCCAAAGCATTTGAAACCTACTGTGAACAAAACAACATCCAGCATATAAAAACCGTAGTACGCACTCCAAGAGCAAATGGCCAGGTGGAGCGTGCGAACCAGACGATTTTGTCATTCATCCGTACAACAACTGAAGAGCCAAAAGATTGGGACCTCACAGTCAGAGATCTGTGCATTCGCAGAAAAATGCAACAACGAGCTTTAGCCCAAATGAGCTTGTATTTAATTATAATCTTCGAGATATAATACAAAGTCAACTAATCGCCGCAATCCACGATGATATTGACAGCAAAAAATCTACATTAACAGCTGCTGAAAAGTACGAGCAAGCTGTCAGTAATATTAACACCGAACGTGAAAGGTGGAAGCAACGGTTCGATCGTCAGCACTCAGCACCGAACGTTTACGCCGAAAATGACCTAGTAGCCATCAAAAATGAGCCCGCTTCTGTAGGCGACTCCAAGAAATTAGAGCCAAAGTATCGAGGGCCATACATAATCCGAAGAGCTTTAGGCAACGACCGATATCTTCTGGAAGATATCCCAGGTTACCAAGTTACATCGAAGAAATTCTGTTCTGTATATGCATCTGGGAAAATCAAACCCTGGTGTAGTGCTAATCCCGAAATAGATATCGACGAACTAGTGAATGATGGAATCGAGGCCGATTCACCGTCAGAATAGGCCGAGTTGTCAACTCCATTTTAATGAAACCCTGCGTCAGTTGCAATATCCTTCAATAAAATAAAGTCTGGCAACATTAGTAGCAACATCGTAATCAATAGTCGCAAGTCGTTCGTGGTCGTCAGACGTGTCAACGTGAAATTAAATATACATACAGCCTGTTTGAACTTCTTTTGTAATAGAATTACAATTTAATTATTAAAGATTGCATACTTAAACTTATTAAAATAGAACGGTGTCTAGCTTTATTTTAATATGAACGCAATCCTGTACATTAAATGTGTCGCCGCTCATGACACAAAGATCAAAATACTATCCAACACAAGACTTTAATAATGACTAGAGTGCCAGTTACCGACGAAATTCGACAGTTTTTCTAGTTTTTAGGATCTTTGGAGAGGTTTTCTAACTTAACACGTAGCTGAACTTAGACGGTACAAATTAACTTACCGGAAAATCTTCTGCTTTGGAACTAAAACGTAACTAAATATTTTTTATCTTAGAAGGTCTTTGGACTTCGGCAGGACGTGGAATTGACCCGATACATTCCAGTTTATCGATAAATTTCAATGATTTGATACATATCGATAGTTCGATGAATTTCAAAAACACTAAAATTCAATAACTCAACAAAATTCGTTAACTCGACCAATTTCGATAAGTATGAAATTTGGGACTCGATTAATTTCGATAACTCAAAATGTAAATTCTTTGAAAACCTTTATAAATTTTTACTTTTGGCAGCTCCACATTTTTCGAAAAATTTTGATAACTCGTTACACTCTGTTAACACGATAAAATTCGATAAGCAGTGATAAATCGATAAGCTTATATAACCTTGAAATTTCGATAAATCGATATATTTTGAAAATTCCATAAACTTCGATTCGATGAATCAACCAATTTCAGTAGATCAATAATCATCGATAACTCTGTAAGTTGAAAGAACTCCATGCATTACGGCAACTCGATAAATTTCGTCAAGTCTATAAATAATGATAATTCAATAAATATCGATAACTTGATACATTTCTTTAACTTGACAAATTTCGAAAATCCCACACGTTTTTATAGCTCACTAACTATCAATAAATTTCGACAACTAAGTTTCTGTGTCTATAAATTTCGACAACTCAATAAACATTGATCAATTTGAATAATTCGATACGTTGCGATAACTTAAAATAGGCAAATGTCACGCGAGTAGACGCATTCTTAAGTAGCTGCAGTATTATCCATATTTTCTTCAATCCACCGTGTGCTTTAATTGGTTAAATTGATACCATAGTATCTTTGAGTGGTTAAACTGTCCGAGTGTGCCGGTATCATAGCAACTTTAAGTCACCTGCCAACGTAGTTGCGGATTTAAAATCTTAAAAACTTGGTTTGTTTAATTTTGCTTTGTTAACATGCCAAAAATTTCAACAAGAACAACTACACGTAAGTCTTCCCCTTCACCTAAGACCCCTTCAGTGCTGCAGAGTAAGCCTCAGAGAGCTGAGAGTCCCAATCTACCTTAAGTTACAAGTCTTAAGTGTACAAGTAATTTGGATCCAGAGATTTTAAATACGAATTTTCTCCTAT
>NW_023458564.1:14677302-14689806 GCF_013731165.1 Rhagoletis pomonella | reverse complement strand
AACTTGGGTATATATGGGGTTTGTCTGAGAATGAACTGAATTTTAATTGAAAATTCTTAAAAATAAATAAATAAACATAAGGGGCACACAATATCACTTGGAAATGGCGTGCTATAGATATGACCGATACTGTATATATATATTAAGATCTTGCTTAAAGCATCTTTTTTAGCTAACTAAACAATTGCGCCTTACACTGCTTTGGTGAGATCTCTTCATATGTTCATTGCTTCGTTCACAAAAAATAAAATGCTCTAATTTCACGGTTAAGTAGCGGTTTTTAAAGCATTTAAAAAACTTCATTAATGAAAATCGAGTTTTTAACGAAAAAAAACTTTATAGAAAATATAAAATTTTGGCCTATTTAAAAAAGGATCTACATTTATACTGATCGGAAAAAATAAGTATCCCGCAAAAATTCGTCTACAAATGTATCCAATTGGATCTATTTAGATCCAAACGGCATCCCTGGCTGTAAATCGTTCTAGGTCGCGAAAATGTTTTAAATCGTTGTCAGCGTTGCCGTTTTGGTCCAATTGGACCAAAATTGGTAGCCTCAATATCCTTTGGTAGTTTGGTTGGTAGGATGAAGCTTTTGGTAGGCAAAAGTGAAATTGCAACCAAATTGAGCAATAAAATTTGTTTGCTTAAGATTGCATACTGCCAGTGCTATCTACTATTTATAGTAACTCTAAAAATATCTATGAATGGTAACCCTGTATTCATAGCAAGCAAAGGAAATAATGACAAGAGAAAGAGTGAAAGAAAGATGTTAAATGTCAAAAACCTGGCATTTGCGCGCCTTTCTTCAATTGAATTTAACAAACAAGCGAAAATATTAGTGATGGACAAGTAAGTTAATTTTGCTTTAATTTAGTTACTTTTTAATCGTTGTTTATTTGCAGGTATATCTATAAAGCCTCTAAACCGTCCGAAGTAAGTGTGGACAATAATAACGACGACTTGTTCAGGTAAAAAATTGCGACTAAGTAGGCATGTACATATGTGTCAATTAACAAATACTGAAAATTCTCGTAGTGATGAAAACTCGCCTGCGCCCAAAAACCAAACTCAGAGATAAACTAAACATCAGTACAATAAATAGTATTATGCACTGTAAAGAACTAGTACAAAAGGCTGATGCACATTACGTGTGGTCAGCAAAAAGAGATCTCAAAGATGTATGATTTTTTTACAAACGTTTTGTATACAATTAGGGGATATAAAAACTTTTTGTTTTTGATATAATATGATATAAAAACTTTTTGTTTTGAAACGAATAAAATGCTTGGAATTGTATTGTCGAAGAAAAAAAAAACGTTTGAAATGAATTTCATTGATCTCAAAGATATACATACTCGGTACGTTTTTTTTTACAAACGTTTTGTGTACAATATTTTTGATACTTAGGTTGTTCACACTTGCTTGGTTATCAGGTTATCTGGTTAAAAATTATTATTCTGTAGTGTATTTTATTGTTGTAAACTGAATAAAAAATATAACCACATAACCAGATAACCTGATAACCAAGCAAGTGTGAACAACGTAACTTTTATTTAAACGCATAAAATGTCTGAATTTGTTGTTTTATACATCAAAATGTTTGATATTAATTGAATTAATATCAAAACTATATACAATGCTTATAACTGTTTTTTATACGATACGTTAATTAATTTATTTAAACGCCCGAATTTATTTTGTGTAAACTTCAAGTATTCATGTAGCACAGTAAACCAGATTATTTGGTATTTTAATTTATACCTACTGTTAATCTGCAAAACCTGTAAATTTAATAAAATCTCGTTTTATTGATAAAAATTTGTTGGTAGTTTGCAAACTGATTTGGTAGGCTTTTTGGTACCTTAAAATAACTCAAGTGGCAACGCTGATCGTTGTAGCTCGCGAAAACGTTTGAAATCGTTGTAGCTCGTATTTGCTACTCTTGCAGCTCAGCGACAAAATTAAATTTAACGGCGCCGTTCAATCGCAACAAACGATGAACTTCAAGAACAAAGCGTATGCCCACGGGAGTCTCAAATGCGAACGTTCATGGAAGTCTCGTAATTATGCGCACGATCACTTCACTGCTCGTACCGTTTTCTTAAGCGTTTTTAATTTTTGCGCTTAGAAAATACTTAACACGTTTTTTCGCATTTTCATTGTAGGTATGTAGGATTCCGTCCCTACTTCTGAATTAATTGTCATGAGCGGCGAGACAATTAATATACAGGATGGCGTTCATATTAAAATAAAGCTAGACACCGTTCTATTTTAATAAGTTTAAGTATGCAATCTTTAATAATTAAATTGTAATTATATTACAAAAGAAGTTCAAACAGGCTGTATGTATATTTAATTTCACGTTGACACGTCTGACGCAGTGATGAAATTGATGGTGCAATTGTACTTTTTTGGTACATTTTGGAAGCCAAAAGTACATTGGTAATACATTGACATGTTTGATACATTTTTGTCAACATAAGGTACTGCACTACAATTATGTCGAAATACTACACTCTATTTACTTGGAGTTTTGAATTTTTGTGCGAAAAAATATAGTCATCTTTCTCTACCTTATTTAAGTAAATACGGGGTGTTTATTAAAAAAGAAACTCTTACTTAAATAAAAAAAAAAGTTTCTGTCATAATAGGGCTAGTCATAAAAATTTCCAGTAAGTACTAGCAGCCAGAGAATAAAAGAATCATAGCGAGTAAAATTAGGGGGAAAACTAAAATATCAGAAAAAGTTATTGAACGCAGTAAAACTTACGCCATTCTGACTTTCTGATAGGTAAGAAAGTTTTTTTCTAAAAAATATTTTTGACCACATCATGAGACATTCAAAAATAAAAGAATCTCCTCCAAGCACCCTTCCTTGTTTCACAAAAATTAAGTAGATATAGCTACAAATGTGTCTTTAAAATTATCCTATTTTCGTTTTAACGATCAACTGACAAATTCGGTCAGAACCTTTCAGCATTATTATCTATTTTGGTATATTTCTCAATATTTTGCGTATATTCCGGCCAACAAATAGTTTCATCCACAATTGAATAATTTTATACGGCAGCCATAGTTGACGCACGAAAATTAGAAAATTAGAGATTAATAGTAAATTAACTAAACTAAACTTTTCTTCCTTTCTTTTGTTTATTCACGAACACATATTGTGGTCAGCAGACATTTCCTTGTAAGTTTTCGCGGGTAAAATTTTTTCCAGCAGAAATTGGCAGATCTCAGTGTCATTTTGCGCTCTCGATTTCCCCCACTTTGCAAGATTTTAGGTACGAGAACACTGCTATTAACTTGTTAATTTCTATAAAAGGAATTATTTTGCAAAATATAAAATATATATATATAAACTTCCATTCCGTTAAATGCAACGGTTTTATTTTTAATTTTTGTATTACTAGCTGTTAATAAGTATAACTTGTATGCTTTTCTTCATTACCTTGGCGTTTTGGTGGACTTTTCAAACAAGTGATTTGTGCTTATGTGTTCCACCTTCGACACGCCATGTTTTATAACATGATTTTTATACAGAAAATCTAAAAACGTATGTATATGTAACTATGTATGTATGGTCTTTTAAATGTTGGTACTTTTTCGGCTTATTTAGTACACTTTTTTTGGCCATTTGGTACAAAACTAAAAAATTCATTTATCATCCCTGGTCTGACGACCACGAACGACTTGCGACTACTGATGACGATGTTGCTACTAATGTTGCCAGACTTTCTTTTATTAAAGGATATTGCAACTGACGCAGGGTTTCATTAAAATGCAGTTGACATTTGTAATAAAAAAACTATGGGAAACAGAGTAGCCTGGTCATTATTCCAGTGGAAGCATGTTATAGAATTCTGTATTAGAAACACGTAATTTTCAGCAAAATCGCAGGTTATCAAAATTTCGTCGTCTTTCAGATTTTTCTTCAAATTTTGATAATAAGAAGCCTGTTGCTTTGCAATATAAAAATGATTCAAAAATATTCTTCCTGCTTTACATAAACTTGGAACAAAATCTTTTAATGAAGCTGTTTTCTTGTCCAAGGTTGTTTTGGATTTCGTTACCCATTGCTTGTGCGTAATTTTCTCGACATTATTCTCTTCAGAAATTTCAAACATGATTTTCTTCGCTTGAATTCTCACATACTGAATTCGGAAGATTATCAATATAGTTATCTACTTCATATTTTCCATTTTCATCAATTTAACCACGTGTCTGCCTAAAGAAAATTATTAGTACTGTAGACACAGTGAAATTCATTACACGTGTTATAAAATAATTGATTCGTTGTTTTTTATCATTTTTGAAGTGAAACTTCTTTAGCGGCGGTTGGTTGGGTGGGAGTAAATTGGCAAATTCAGCGGAAATTGCACACAGAAATGGTGCAACGGAAATGGAGCAACGGAAATGGTTGGGGCTGAAACAAGTACTTCTTGTGTGTATGCATATGGTATGAATTTAACAAAAACTTGCTAATAAAAGGTTAGAGGATAAGACTTAGAAATAACAATAGAAGAATGAAAGTAAAGGTGAGTACGTACATAGATAAAGAAAATTATAAAGGCAAAGGTAAAAATAAAAACAAAAACAAAGATGTGTAAAGATAAAGGTAAAAACGAAGACCAAGGTAAATTTAAACACTTTACTTATATATATAAGGGCAAAGGTGAAGGGTAATATGTTGATGAAGAAAATGATAAACATAAAAGTAAAAACAAAGATGAGGATGAGGATACCGATAAAAGTAAAGATGAAGATAGGGGAAGAAAGATTAAAATAAAGGTAATTAAAGAGGAAAGGATATAGAGAGAGACACAGAGACTCAATCTGGGAACTATTTTGGGATTTTAGAGATTCTCGAGACTTATCGATTAAATAATCGATATTTTTATCGATATTTATCGATTTTGTTATCGATTTTGTTCTCGATATTTATCGACTTTGTTAGCGATGTTTATCGATTTTGTTATCGATATTTATCGACTTTGTTAGCGATATTTATCGATTTTGTTATCGATATTTATCAATTTTGTTATCGATATTTATCGATTTTGGTATCGATATAAATCGATTTTGTTATCGATATTTATCGATTTTGTTATCGATATTTGTCGATTTGGTTATCGATCTTTATCGATTTTGTTATCGTTATAAATCGATTTTGTTATCGATATTTATCGATTTTGTTATTGATATTTATCGATTTTGTTATCGATATTTATCGATTTTGTTATTGATATTTTTATTGATTTTCTAATCGATTTAGCCAGCAATGGTATTATCGATGTTGCTATTGAAATTTTTATCGAATGTGTCATCGATATTTTGATGGACGTTATAATCGATTTTGCTATCGATGGAGTATGAAGATAAAAATTAAGATAATGAAAAAACAGAATAACATGAATGTTATTAAAACGAACAGTAGTAGAGGTAGGGATCTACATTAATAGAAAAAAAGCGAGAAAATATCGAGCCCTAACCGCCAAAATAACGTAAGCGACATTTTTTTCAAAATTTTCTTTTTGATGCAGAAATATTCCTAAAGCAACTAGATGCATTTCTGCATCAAAAATAAAATTTGAAAAAAATGTCGCTTGCGTTATTTTGGCGGTTAGGGCTCGATATAAACTTAAGCAAAAGCATGTGTATTTATAGATAGATAAGTAACGTAAGTTTCACTTCTACAGTGTGGCCCAGGCGCACTTACTTTTTTTTCTTATTGTTGATATCGATATGGAAAATTAAAGATATACTTCTATTCAATTAGTCTTTTGTGAAAAATTTTATTTAAGTAGGAATCAAACCAATAATTCACTTTGATTTAAATTGAATGGGAAATGACACGACACTAAAAATTTAATTAAAAACTCCGCCGATCGTTAATAAAATGTAAAAAAAACATCCGAATCGTACTTTTAACTACAATTAAAAAATCTGATTACGTACCTAATGCCATGAGCTTCATATTCTTATGTATGGGACACACGCAAACCGTGTGATTCCATCAGAATTTGCTAAAATACAATGTTGTGGTCGCAGATAACAAAATTTTGACAACCCAATTTTGAGGCCTGGATTTTATTCTTTGAACTTTTCGTAAATGCGAGAAAGATTTCCTATAACTAATCTCTTCTGACGTACACGACTCTCACCATCGATTTTCACAGACTTAGTGTCTTTTTGACCTGGCGTCATGGTACTCACATCATCGTTTTCATAAAACTATTCCACTTTTGATTTTATTTCATTAGAAAAAGGCCTTACTGCATAAAGAAAATTGATTGTAATAAATATACTTTTAATTAATGAAAATAATATATTACGTCTCTTCCTTTTTCCCTAACCAGGTTTCTCGCTTTTTTTATTAAATATCGGGACGTATCCAATGCTCCAATTTTGTGGTAGTAGAGTCAGTATTTGTGTTTTTTCTTGGGAATTTATGCCAGAAGTGTGAAATTTTTTCTTCAGATTATCCTCCGAAAATTATATGTCACCCTAATGGAGCAATTACAAAATTAATTGAACATGTCTTCACGATAAAACCTGTACTATAATTTCTTCAAAAAATTTAAAGTTTTTTTTTCTGTCGAAAATGTTATTTCTCAATATTGATTAAAAATATGGTAATTTTATTCAACTTATTACCTCTGAACATTCATCAGACGACGAGTTAGATACGTCTTCATCTTCAGAAGACTCGCCCACTTTTGGAGCTAGAAATATACAAAAGCGTACTAATGTTCAATTATCTCACGAATCATATTTTTTATTCATTTATAATTTATATACACTCACAAGTACTATCTTTAACACCTTTATATGCTTTAACTCTACACGACACACACAAAACGTCTTGAGGTGTCAAATAGATTTTTTTCAGTATTTCAGCAGGAACACGACGTAAATTTTTTCGTTGTTTAGATCCGCCATGCTGTTTTTTGTTGAGCGGATTACAACACATATAAAAAGATGGCACACTCGACATTTCACTTGAAATTTGTTAGAAACCTCTTATCAGAGATGAAAACAAACCTGCGATTGCGGAGTAATAAACAATTTTAATAAATCAAGTGAAGCGCATGCCTGTGCGCTGAAACTTTATGTACGCAGGTATGAAAAACTCGTAACGTCTACAGTTTTGGTGTTACCATTCTCAAATTGTTACAGCGTACTCCATAAAGTCTGGCAACTATTTAAGTTGAAAATAATAAAAATCATGATGAAGATAATAAAAATAAATAAAAAATTAAAAAATGCATTTTTTTAATGCAAATTTTTTTTATTTTAATCTGTCTCACACACTCATGGAAAGCCAAGGTAATTACGCATATTTTGATACCTTAACTGATTTCCTCGGTTTATTAACTGTAACAATTGAAAAAATATACTTCTCCGTGAGTTCAAAATTTCGGGAATTTTTTTCTCGAGATTTTGGAATATCATGTCGAAATAAAAAAATAGGTGTCTTCTTTTTTTCGATAAGGAATGTAAAAAAATGTTTCATCCCAAAAAAAATATTGAGGTGTAAATATTGTATGGAATGACCCATATATACTTTCACGAATTTCAAATTTTATTAAGAATTTTTGTAAACTTTTTGGATATGCATTTTTGTAGCCTATTCAATTTTAGTATAATAATGTGCAAGTTTGAATTAGAAGTCAACGGTAGTAGGCTACACGTAAAGTTGAATAGGTTACAAAACTGCATACCCAAAAGGTTTCTAAAAATTCTACATTTTCGTGAGCTTTGCGTAAAGTTGTATGGCCTTATTCATACAAAATAAAAAAGGGTTATAAACCGGAAAATGTAAGAAAATGTCATTTTATTAAGCTCTTTAGACCTACTTTATGTTTTATGAATAAGGCCATTAAACTTTAACCTATTTGGTTTATGTTATGCAACAGACTACACGAAATTTCAGTTACTGTGGACAAAATTTAATGATAGTAATCCATATAAGCAAAGAAAATTGGGTTGCCAATTGAAGTAAAAATTTAAAGTGTGTTTTTTAAAAAGTTTTAGATACTACGAGTACTTTGCAAAGTATCGAGTAAAATCGCCAAATGAGGTATCGAGTATTAAAGTACTCATTTGTATATCCTCAGTATCGATACTTACTCAATATCGATAGTATCGTTCGAACCCTACTCATATGTGATTTTGTCGTGGTAGCGTAGAGATGATTAGCGAAGACGCGGATGATGCCATTGCAATGCTTTTAACTTAAACTTTTTATGTATGTGTTATTTAAATTTATTTATATTTTACTTGTATGTATGTACATACATATACTTATAGTAATTTAGCCTCATTTATCAAAAATTCAATTAACCAACATGGCTTGGATGCATTTATCAGCCGATGTGCACACTTCAAGCATCAACACAAAACGAGGTTGTTGTTTTTGTTTCCGATGCGATGCTCGCAAACCACGCTACAAACGACGAGCATGCTCGCTGAAAATCAAAATATGTAATGGCTGACAGACAGCGTTGCCGCAAACTTGAAAAAAGTCAAGGTCGTGAACCGGATGAAAAATTTGGTCGGTTCGGTTCAGTGGTTCGAACCGTTTTTGCGCTTTTGGATTGGTTCATCAAATCGGTTTTTTTGGTCTTTGAACCGGGGTTTCGGTTCGGTTCAAAGGTTCGAAAAACAAAAAAGTAACACGCAAGTTTATGTGTCAAGTGTCAAGTGCAACAACGCGCAAGGTTAAGGGTAAGGGTTGATATTGTCACATGGTAAACAAACATGGTAGGTATTACCATGTTTAACAAAAAGAAAAAAGTGGGTACATTTATCTATTGAAAATTGGTTGCAACGAACCTTTAAACTTTTATAGAAAGTGGTTCGGTTAATGGCTCAGTTAATTAATAGAAAAAAGCGGTTTTCCGGTTCAAAAGCGGTTCGGTACAAAACCGGTTCACGTCCCTGAAAAAAGTATCAGTTGCCAGGCAAAAGTATCAACAAGTATCAAAACCAAACACAACTGGTATTTTTTTAGCTTTTATTTGAAAAAAAAAACAAACATTAAATACAATTTTATATTACTTGCTTTAACAAGAACAGAGAATCTGTATGCTTATTTGCATAACGAAAAACAAACTTATAGGGCCCCTAGATCACACAAAATAATTGCGCAACCCGACACTTTTGCGTTGTATATCTTGGTAGCTTCAGTCTTAAAACGCAAAAAAGAATATTAAAATCTTTTTGTATTTCTTTCTACGCCCTTGTCCATATTTTACAGCACGATCTGGACACCAAAATCAAAACTAAACTAAAAATTGCGCAGTTGTCGCCATACGCAACACAAATTATTGTACAATAATACAAGCATGAGCAAAATATCAAAGTTTGTTTGATTTTAGCGCAATAACTGCAATTTAGTACAAACAACCTCATACACCACACAAACGACCGACGCAAGCCCGATATTGCGCAATGTTTAAGTGTGGTTTAGAGGTCCTATAACTGCGGCGTGTGCAACGAAATTCCGGGTTGTATTTCCCTTATAATAGTTACCAAATCAAACTTATAAATATCTAAATATAAAATTGTAAGGCTTTGAATAACAAGAAAAAATTGTTTGCCTTTAAACTAGTAAACTAGCACACAAACGCGCATAATAATTTTGTCCTGACAGACGGCAGTATTGCGGATTAACGAGCCGCAGGGTCGTGGGTTCGAATCCTACGGCAAGTAGAATTTTCATTTATTTCGTTTTTATTAATTTGTCAATCTTTATTGTGGCGTAGTTCTTCATATTTATTTCAATAGTGTTATCGAGCTTTGTACCATGATTTATTTGTTAGGAAAAATGGAAAAAAACAACAATGCTTAAGCGGTAGAAGTTATAGCAGCAATTTCGGAGATCAGCAACATCTCTTCATCAGACTTCTTTTTTTCTAGACTTTCAGCAGTAATCGAACCCGCGTCATCGATGTGCAAAGTCAGAAGGGCTAACCACTGAGCTATGCACATCCCGTAAGCTTTTGTCGCTAATCCATTTTCCTTATTCAACCTACTACTATCAAGTGCAGCTGATTCCCTGCTATTAAACTATGCAATGAATCCATTTCATGTATGGAATTAACAATAACAACCACGCTGTCAAGCTTTAATAGCAGCGAATCAGCTGCGCTTGATAATAGTAGGTTGAATAAGGAAAATGGATTAGCAGCAAAAGCTTACGAGGTGTGCATACGAGGTTAGCGCTTCTGACTTTGCACATCGATGACGCGGGTTCGATCCCTGCTGAAAGTCTAGAAAAAAAGAAGTCTGATGAGGAGATGTGGTGATCGCCGAAATAGCTGCTATAACTTTTACCGCTTAAGCATTGTTGTTTTTTCCGTTTTTAATAATTTTTTTAGCGGTGCGTTCAGTTAGTTGTTGTTGACATAATAAAAACAAGATTTTTTTTTTGTAATCGCTCCAACCTAGGATCGAACCTGGCAGCTACAGGCTTGTAGCACGCAACTCTCACCACTCGGCTACCATCGGGATTCTAAGAACGTTGGTAATGCAGTCAAAATATTCAGCAAATCAGCTATAAAGATTTGTTGATATTTATGACACCAGTAGTGTTGTTCCGATACCACCTTGTACTCGATACCTGTACTCTTTAAAAATATTGAAGAAAATTATCGATGCCACAAATGTATCGGAGAGAAGTACTCGATACTTACTCATATCGAACTCATTGTAAATACTTATGTCATGTGAAGAAAAGCAGAATCGGTTCGAGTACTCTCCGGCCAAAACTTACCGAAAAAGTAGCCACAAATTTGTATCTTGCCAATTTTTAATAACTGACTAGTACGGGAAAGCAGAAATTTAAACTTTCTTTATTAGCCAACTTAACGTGGTGCCAAAACCACAACAGCATGATTCGTATATTGTCAGAACCGAAATTCAGAATTTTTGGAAAAGCAAGTAATACTTTAATCACGTACTCGATACCCACCTAAGTACTTGCGGGAAGGATTGGAGTGCAAAAAGTACTCAGTACTTGAGGAAAGTATCGAGTAAATACTTGTAGTTACTCGTATCGGAACAACACTAGATACCAGCGCAGATTAGACCTGTAAATAGCTTAATCATGTTTTAACGAATGTAGCTATTTACAAGCTTTTTTAAATGTTTGCTGGTGGGGATGTGTGTGGTTTAAGTGTTTTTAGTACAGCTGATATCGATAAATTTCCGATAAAAATTAAAGAAGACAACGATTTGTTCATGATTCGCATGGTGATTCGATTTCAAAATTTCAAACCGCATTACGTGATTCGATTCGTAATTGGGCCGCCAATTACGAATGAGAGAGCGAATCACCTGCGTGGAAACATCACAGGAAATTATCTGACGACTATTTCTAATGATTTATGGGACCAACCGAAAATTTAACGGCGTGCATAAAAAGCTATGTAAGTCAATTTAAAATTTTTGTCCTACGTGATTTGACGTTTTCGCTCAAAATTCTCTCGCCTATTTTGAGTATGCGCAGGATGAAATTATAATATCAATAACAAGTAGCAAAAAAATACAGTACCTGTGGTAGAATCGGTAACTGGGCTTATGCTGGTGGTAACAGCAGTACTAGAATCATATTTTGTTCCCTCGTCTGCAAAAACCGTATTAGTATGTTTGGGATACGATTATATTACATTATCATGTGTATTTATCCACAGTACCTTTGGTAGAGTCGGTGATTGAGCTTTCGCTGGTGGTAACAGCAGTACTAGAATCATATATTGTTCCCTCGGCTGAAAAAACAGTATTAATTGTTTAGGTTAAGATTATAATAACATCATATACGTATGTATATAATATATGTGTGTATTTCAATATCATATCTCATTATAAGCGTGGTGTTTAGGTTAAGATTATAATAACATCATATACGTATGTATATAATATATGTGTGTATTTCAATATCATATCTCATTATAAGCGTGGCTTTCAGATTTTTAATACAGAATTTTGAAATACATAATTTCGCAGTACAGAATTTCAATAAGAAGAGTTTTGCAATAAAGAAGTTGAATAACTAGAATTTGGAATACAAATTATCTTTGCAGTAGATTCTCGAAAAAGTTAACCGAAATATTTCAAGGGTAATTAACTTTTTCGAATTAACTTTCCTAAGCGCTTTTCAAATTTTAAAAATTTAGCAATAAAAAAATATATAATAATAACCCGCTAAATTTGTTTCAATGACTTACAGCCGCACTCAGAGTCGTTTAATGATTACTTAAGGTGTCCCTCAGTAACGATTTGAAAAAATTCCCTCTCAGAGTCAGTTAAATACTCGTTAACGGCATTTAATGAACATTAAAGTTAAGTAAACAAAAACCTTTACTTAACTTTTTAACGAATGATTTTGAAATTTTTTGTTTGTTTTCAATAAATTTCAATTTCGATAACGTTGCTGTGACAGTTGCAATGGCCCAGTGAGCAGAGCACATTCGTGCTATTCGAGAGATCCGAGTT
>NW_023458564.1:14671656-14677202 GCF_013731165.1 Rhagoletis pomonella | reverse complement strand
ATATAGTCTGTAAGCGTCCTGTTTGTTGGTAATAATAATAATAAATAAATAAATAAATTTCAATATTTCGGTACCGAGTATCGAAACTAGTGGATACTCTACAAATCGGTACCGAGTATCGACCAATACTTAAAAGTACTGACTCAGCACATCACTAAAGGCGGCACGTTTCGTATTTGAAAAAAGAAAGTATGATCATATCTCGTACTTTTCTTAACAGATTCTTCTCAGTGATCTAAGTTACTACTACAAGTTGCGTACGGTTGGATTACATCATGAAATAATTTACTCCCATCTTACCTCTATAAAAATATTAAAATAGGTCAGTGGCCAAAAACACTAAATCTTTTTGTTCCAAAATATGGATACCTTGCCTCAGAACGCATATTTTTTGTTAGCACATAAATGTTATGGGATTCTTTACCACTTGATATTAAACGCATAAGGGCCGTTTTCTCATCTAACCTTTAGTTTACCGGCCACTTTATCGTCTCGATATACGAGTTTTCGTTTTCTCATCAGCGCATTAATGTCTCGAATCGATAAATTGTTGCTCACCCGATTCAACCTTTAAAATTTGTACCCAACTTTAAATTTTGGTTTGGTTTTGGTTCATGAGCCAGATATATTAGATATTTCAACCAAGGTCCGTTTTCTCATCTAACCTTTAGATTATCGGCCACTTTATCGTCTCGATATACGAGTTCCCGTTTTCTCATCAGCGCATTAATTTCTTGAATCGATAAATTGTTGCTCACCCGTTGCAACCTCTAAAAATTTGTACCCAACTTTTAATTTTGGTTGGGTTTTGGTTCATGAGTCAGAAATATTAGTTATTTCAACCAAGGTTTTGGTTTTTGCTAACAGTTGCTCTTGCTCTATATTTGCTTATGTTGCATTGCCAACCTTTATAATTTTATGACGAATGTAGTGAAGTTTCACACTCGGAAATGTACTGAAGTTTCACTCTACGGAATAACAAATTTATTTTTACCGGTAAGATAAGAAAATGAAAACACTTTAAAGTGAGGAACAATTTATCTGCCCTGTTAGTAAAGGCAACCTGTTTACATTAGAAAACGCCCTTAGGGCCGTTTTCTCATCTAACCTTTAGATTACCGGCCACTTTATCGTCTCGATATACGAGCTTTCGTTTTCTCATTAGCGCATTAATTTCTTGAATCGATAAATTGTTGCTCACCCGATGCAACCTCTAAAAATTTGTACCCAACTTTTAATTTTGGTTAGGTTTTGGTTCATGAGTCAGATATATTAGTTATTTCAACCAAGGTTTTGGTTTTTGCTAACAGTTGCTCTTGCTTTAAAACCAAACCACTTTAAAGTGAGGAACAATTTATCTGCCCTGTTAGTAAAGGCCACTTTACTGCTTACATTAGAAAACGGCCCTAAGGGCCGTTTGCACCATGTCTAGTTAATTCTAACTCCCAGTTAAACATCTTTATCGACGTTATCGACACCCATCATATAACATGTGCTCGATAAAGCAGTTGACGTGGTTAACTGAAGGATGTACCTCCAGTTAGCGTTAACTAGACATGGTGCAAACGGCCCTAAGTGGTAAAGAAATGTACAAACAATTAAATAATATCTGTTAGGGCCGTTTTCTAATGTATGCAGTAAAGTTGCCTTTACCAGCAGGCCAGATAAATTGTTCCTCACTTTAAAGGGTTTTCGTTTTCTTATCTTACCGGTAAAAATAAATTTGGTATTCCGTAGAGTGAAACTTCACTACATTTCCGAGAGTGAAACTTCACTACATTCGTCATATAATTTCAAAGGTTGGCAATGCAACATAAGCAAATATAGAGCAAGAACAACTGTTAGCAAAAACCAAAACCTTGGTTGAAATGTCTAATATATCCGACTCATGAACCAAAACCGAACCAAAATTTAAAGTTGGGTAATGCGCTGATGAGAAAACGAAAACTCGTATATCGAGACGATAAAGTGGACGGTAAACTAAAGGTTAGATGAGAAAACGGCCCTTACAGCCGCACTCAGAAACGTTCCTTAAATTAGCTCTAACGGGCACTTAACTGATGATCGTTAAGGGCCGTTTTCTAATGTAAGCAGTAAAGTTACCTTTACTAACAGGGCAGATAATTTGTTCCTCATTTTAAAGTGTTTTCGTTTTCTTATCTTACCGGTAAACGTAAATTTGTTATTCCGTAGTGTGAAACTTCACTACATTTCCGACTGTGAAACTTTACTACATTCGTCATAAAATTTCAAAGGTTGGCAATGCAACATAAGCAAATATGGAGCAAGAGCAACTGTTAGCAAAAACCAAAACCTTGGTTGAAATAACTAATATATCTGACTCATGAACCAAAACCTAACCAAAATTAAAAGTTGGGTACAAATTTTTAGAGGTTGCATCGGGTGCGCAACAATTTATCGATTCAAGACATTAATGCGCTGATGAGAAAACGAAAACTCGTATATCGAGACGATAAAGTGGCCGGTAAACTAAAGGTTAGATGAGAAAACGGCCCTTAAAATCTAATTTTTGTGGCATATTTTGAGGCACAGTAGAAATCAATTTGTTACAATAGGGGGTTTAAATTCAGAGAATTTGCTTTCAAAGAGAGAACTACCCAAAAAAGCACGTGAACAGTAACTTAATTTCCAGGAATCGCTCTCGATTAGAGAGCTATCCTAAAAAGTACGAAAAGAAAAAGCTTACAAGTGATTACTAGTTTTAAGATATTTTAATAAAAGGTTTTATTTAGGCAATTTTAACTCTACAATTCCAAAAGTGTATTCTTTTGCTTGATAAAATACAATAAGCATTTAAGGAGCTGTTTTTCTCACTGGCAAATTGGTACAAGTAAGAATTTGTCCAGTAAAATCTGGCAACTTCCTCTCAAAATTTTTCTCTCTCAACTTGTCCTACTTTGCAAATTTGTAGCAAGTTTTTGCGTACGAAAACGCCAAAAGATGATAATTTGTAACAATTGTACCAACTATCAGAAACTAGTACGTAAGCATCAGTGTTGATAATTTCGATACAATTGTACTTTTTTGATACAATTTCAAGTGCTTTCTACTTTCCTACTACGCTACACATTTTAGTACAGTTCCATCTGTAGCCAAAATTTGGCAGCACGTGATTAGTTAAGATGTACAGCACTGTTTTCATTAATTTTTGAGGTGATAGATTTAGAATCGCATAAAATTGATATTCAAGACGCATATTGAGGAACTATGTTCTAAATTTTAGAAAAAACGTAAAACGATTTTGTGTAAACTTTTGTCGTACTATGAAGAAAAAAATTAGTTTTAATGAAGAATTTCTAATGTGGGCTTCAAAGCTGAACCCTTCTTTTGTACTATGAGGCAATATTCAAATCATTGTTCCGATAATACACTTATTGCTTCAGAAGTTTTAAATTGCTAGAATAGAAGACAGCAACACAGAATTTAGGCCTGAACGCCTTGATTTAAAAAGTTTTGTCAACCTAAATGTTTGTGAGTCTTGGAGAAAAGTAAGAATCACTAAAAATGTTTTAAATGAGCCAATGTTTTCAAACACATACAACATCGCTCAAGGAGTGTTATCGATTGCACATTCTTCAGCCAATGTTGAAAGGGTCTTCTCCGTACAAAAATCAAGAAAAACAAAATGTCGAAATAAACTTCAAGTAGAAACAATTTCTCCTTTAATAACAACTAGAGATTGTCTTCATTCTAGTGGACAATGATGCAATAAGATAACATTTACCTTGTTGAAGTGAAACTTCTTTAGCGGCGGTTGGTTGGTTGGGAGTAAATTGGCAAATTCAAAGGAAATTGCACTCGGAAATGGTGCAATGGAAATGGTGCAATGGAAATGGTGCAACGGAAATGGTGCAATGGAAATAGTGCAACGGAAATGATTGGGGCTGAAACAAGTGCTTCTTGTGGGTATGCATATGGTCTTAATTTAACAAAAAATTTGCTAATAAAAGGTTAAAGAATAACACTTAGAAAAGACCAATACAAGAATGGAAGTAAAGGTGACTACGTACATAGATAAAGAAAAGGATAAAGGCAAAAGTGAAAATAAAAACAAAAACAAAGATGCGTAAAGATAAAAGCAAAAATGAAGACCAACGTCAATTTTAACACTTTACTTATATATATAAGGGCAAAGCTGAAGGGCAATATGTAGATGAAGGAAATGATAAAAATAAAAGTAAAGACAGGATGATGAAGATGCCGATAAAAGTAAAGATGATGATAGGGGAAGAAAGATAAAAATAAAGGTAATTAAAGAGAAAGGGATATAGAGAGAGACACAGAGACTCAATCTGGGAACTATTTTGGGATATTCGGGATTCTCGGGACTTATCGATAAAATATCGATTTTGTTATCGATATTTATCGATTTTATTATCGATATTTATCGATTTTGTTATCATGTATTGTGGAACGATTTTCCGTCATCCCTTGTCAAATTTGGTTTGGAGACAAACCGGTTTCGGCGTTGTGCCATCTTCAGTGTCATTTTTCGTTCTGAATAGTTCGTGTTTCCTTCCGCTTTTTATGTATCTGTTTTAACTATCATTAGGTCATGCATACTCGTATTGAGAGGACACAATTCTCCAGCAGCAAAAGTTCTGAGAATTTAGCAGCATTCGTTCTCAAAGAGACGAAATATCAACAGAAGTACGAGAACGCAAAATTTGCAAAAACTTGCAACCTTCGAAACAGCTGATCACTTGCACAGTTGCCACTGGTGATTAATTTGGCAATTTGTTTTCTGCTTGGTACATTTTCCCCCGGTTTGGCATTTTATACAATTGAATAGTTTTGGATAAGAAAAACCTTTTTAAATTCAAATTAATTATATTTTTTTCATAATTATTTGGGATATCACATGGTAACGCATTCAAAAACAAGATTATCTCCTCCAAACACCCATCATTGATCCAAAAGAAATGTAATAGATATAGCTACAGATGTAGCTTTAAAATTATAAAATTTATTTCAACAATCAACCTACCAAAACCGAAAACTTCAGCAAAACAACATTTCAGCATGCTGCATTTAAATCTAGTTTGGTATGTTTAAAGGAAAATTATGGTACAAACGAAAAATGTCATACGGCAACCATAGTCAGCACACACTAGAGTAAACAAACTGGAGATTAATAGCAAATTAACGAAAAATAAACTCAACAAACGTTGTGCTTATTAAATTTACTCACTTTTTCGTTGCATACTAGTATTAATAATAAAATCTGCAATAAATAACTCAAAAAGGCCATATTTTCTTTTGTTTATTTACAAACATGTGTTTG
The DNA here is from genome assembly GCF_013731165.1 of Rhagoletis pomonella. Classification (NCBI taxonomy): domain Eukaryota; kingdom Metazoa; phylum Arthropoda; class Insecta; order Diptera; family Tephritidae; genus Rhagoletis; species Rhagoletis pomonella. Next base: position 14,671,897 of record NW_023458564.1, on the reverse strand, counting down.
TGGTCAGCTGATTTTCTTACTTGCAAGTTTTAGCTGGGAAAAATTTTTCCAGCAGAAATTTGCAGCTCTCTTTCACATTTTGCTCTCTCAATTTCCCCTACTTTGCAAGTTTTTTGGGTACGAGAACGCAAAACCAATAAAGGTTTTCTAAAACTTTAGATAGTTGGGCGTACGAGTACACTCCTATTATCTCACAGGTAGGTGCTTTTTGGTTGCTTGTATTCGCCGGCGGGTAGAAATC
>NW_023458564.1:14658690-14671556 GCF_013731165.1 Rhagoletis pomonella | reverse complement strand
CCTCTTTGTCCCCCGTTATTATGCATATTATGTCGTCCACATATCTAGCGTATGAACACCTCCATGAGTATAGCCGATGTTGGGTTACCCATTCCTAGTACATTTATTTGTCTGTATATTTTTTTGTTAAATCGGAAATAATTTTGGTTTATCGTAGTCTTCAAAGTATTGATAATTTCTTTTACGATGTTCTTTTCCGTTTTGCCGAGTAATATTCTAAATAAAATATCCATCGTCTCTGTTGTTGAATTGACGGGTAAAGATCGTTTATGTCAAATGATACCAATTTAGTATTATTAGTGAGATGTAGGGGTGTCATCTTTTCTATAAGCTCTGACGCGTTTGTGACTATATATTTATTGGGTAACTCTAGTTTGTTCTTTAGTGTGGTCTTCAGGTATTTCGAGAGTTTGTATGCCGTAGCCAATCTGTAGTTAATAATCGTTCTCATCGGGTTACCTGGTTTATGTATTTTAGGTAATGAAATCATTGGAGGGGCCGAAGGGTTCATTGATGTTAGTCTTCCTGCTTCATTCTCCTTTCATATCGTTGTCGCCCTTTTTGTCGCGCTTTTTATTGCCACTTGGTACTCATCAGTGGGATCATTTCCTATTTTCTTGCAGCCTGTTTCTTTTATTACTTGTTCCGTTTTTTCTATGTATTCATTTTTATTGATCAATAGCGTTGTGTTCCCTTTGTCTGCTTTTGTTGTGATCACGTTGTTCGCCTTTAGTTTTTGTTTTAGAACCCTGATTATTTTGTTTTCGTTATCCTGCTTTCTTTTGTCATTGGATTTTGCATGTTTTTCAATTATATGCCTACATAGGTGCCTGGTGTGATCCTGCTCTTTTTTGGGATCAATGCTATTTATAGCCATTTCTGTGTTCACAATGGTGTGCTCCATTTCCTTCTTTTTATCATAGTTTGTGGCGTTGTGTTTAAGACCTTCCCTTAGTATTTCTGCCTTCTGCTCATTGATAAGGACCGCTGTTAAATTTACAAAATTTGAATGGAATTGCGGTTCTGCTAGTTTTTGGTTCTTTGCGCCCTTTTGTTTTCTACTGAGGTCTTCAAGTTTCTTGTTCAATTTTCATTTATGCATGACCTGATGACAGTTAAAACAAATAGTAACACGAATACATAAAAAGTGGAAGGAAACACGAACTATTCAAGACGAAAAATGACACTGAAGATGGCACAACGACGAAACCGGTTTGTCTCCAAACCAAATTTGACAAGGGATGACGGAAAATCGTTCCACAATACATAATACTCCTACCCTGTCGGAAACACAAACAACCAAAAAGAAGTTATTGAGGCCGGTCAGGCACATCAATTAAGGACAAATACGCTTTTGACAATATACCAAAGACGGCTACTGAAAGTACATAGTACTAAGGCTAACACCTGGTTCAACAATCAATGTGGGGAATTGAATATTACACCGAAATTCGCGCAAATAAAACTAAAATCAAACACCGAGAATAAGCGGAAAATCTTAAAAAGAAGAGAAAACGGCAAGAGAGAGCGGATCAACTCAGAGCTATTGGCAATTCACCTAGAAATAGCGGGACTCCTACCAACCAGTACACTGATGCAGATATTAGATGAAATGGAGGAAAACATCAAGAAAGTCATGGGGCAGAAGTACAAAAAATTGAACAAGAAACTTGAAGACCTCAGTAGAAAACAAAAGGGCGCAAAGAACCAAAAACCAGCAGAACCGCAATTCCATTCAAATTTTGTAAATTTAACAGCAGGAGGAAGAAATACTGAGGGAAGGTCTTAAACACAACATCTATGTTAAGAATTGAGCGAATTTGGTGCGATGTGGCATCAACGAAATGTAATGAAATAAATGAATGTCGAGAGCAAGAAGAATGTAAGAAATAGAAATGAAACAGTAGTAATTTGAATTCAGCCAAATAAACATCGTTGAGTTTTTATACTATTTTTCCCAACGTTAAAAAATGTATCTGAGTTTTATTTTAATAGTTCCTGTTAGAAGAAACATTGGTCCGTGTCGAGCCGGATTTGTGATCGGCCTCGATATAGATAAGAGATAATTTAGAAGTGCTTACATACATGCGTGTGTGCAAGAGAATTTGATGGCGAAATTCATATCGCTTGCTGGAGTGCTCGTCGGCATTTTCTAGTGGTTTCAATCAGAGAGACGGTTTTGTTTCATCGGTTCTGTGTGCGCATGCTCATAGATAACGAGCTTTGCGCAAGCTCTGGGATATGTAATGGTGTTTGTTGGGGAGGAGTTGAGCTGTGTATGTGTATGCACACATATATGCGTGTTGATGGGCTTTTGAATGGTTTCAGCGGGGCACGAAATACAAGCTGGATTCGCGTCTGTGACAACGACTATATTAATGGCAACCGACCTCTTTTGAAACATTATTATTGCGAGAAGAAAAATGATTATGCCTTGAAAATGGTAAAGGTGAAAAGAGCGAAGAGAATGGAATTCTATAGAATTTGTGAAAGGATCATGTGAAAGAAAGAGGATGAGAAAAGTATTGCCATGCGTATACATATATTTGCGTATATGTGTATGTACATGTACTATGTGTTACAGTCCACTAGACGGTATTTATTTCTGTTGAGATAGATACATACATATGTATGTATGTGCTGGGGGTGACGACAGATAGTTGCACCTTTTAAGGGATACAGAGAAATTGCCAAAAGTGCATACACACGGCAATACGACGGCGTCAAGCGACAAGAAGAATTGCGAATGTTCTAGAATTGAAATCCATTTGGACGATATTCTAGATTGCTTGCATATAAGATAGAGTGAAAAGGTATCAGAATAAAAGAATATCAGTCGCATCGTTATGGATGCTGGCGTCGTCTAAGAAGCGTAGTTGATGAAATTATTTGGTTAATCGTGAAAAGGACAGTTTGTGACAAGAACATAGCGCGCTAAAATTTTGAGAAATATTTCTTATTATTATTTTAACGAGATATTGTTGGAAGACAGTGAGTCTATCTACTTTACTGTTTGTAGAAGTAGAGAAAAGTGTATAAAGATTAGAAATGGGAAAATTAACATATTCTTTTTATTGTATAGACAGCAGGATGGGAGGACAAGATCTTTTGGATAGTTTGTGCAAATCAATTTCCCGCATCATGGAGTACTGTCAACATGCCGAGTTCAAAAACGCAACGCTGGAGCAAGTTAAAGTTCGTGCTGAGAAGTTGGAAGCGTATTATGCACGATTTGTAGATGCACATGAGAAGCAGTTGGATCAAGATGCTACACAAGCAAGTACATATGACGACATCGCAGCTTTAGTGGAGTCGCGCTATTTTACAGCACAAGCCCTGTTGGCTGTTAAGATCAAGGAGCTCACACCTGTGTCAGCGCCAATTTTGCATGAGCAGCAGCCCTTCGCGGTCCAGGTAAACATACCATATCAACAGCATGACTTAAAAAATACCTGGGGTAATTTTGACGGAACATTAACTATGTGGTCTGGGTTCCGTGACCGGTTTTCAGCTGGCATACATGAAAATAAGAATGTTTCGCCAGCCTTTAAATTTTCTTATTTAAAAAAGTCGCTCATTGGTAGAGCTGCACAAACACTCGGTGAATGGCAGCTTACAGATGATAATTATATAGAGGCATGGGAGCGGCTCAAGCAGCTGTATGACCGCAAATATCCAATTTGTCGCGAACATTTACGACAGTTTATTCGTTTGCCAGTTATAGGAGGGGTGCCACGGGCTCATGAGCTTCAGCGAATGTCCAATGTGACACATGAAGTGTTACGACAGCTCCGAGCTCAAGGAATTCGGGTCGATGCTTGGGATATGATTATAGTTCATATGCTGCATGAAAGGTTAGATCCTGATACGAGCAAGCAGTGGGAGCTGCAACGAGAGACGGAAACACCGACTGTTAAACAAATGCTAGATTTCTTGGATCGCCAAGCAGCTGCCTTAGTTAATGTTGCAGATCTACGTAATTCACGACCACAAGACGGCAAGGCAGTTTATAACAATGACCGAAATACAATAGTAAACGTGAACGTATAACGAAAGGTGAAAATTTGAACCAAAGCAGATTGTTAGGTAAGAGATCATTTCCATGTGTCGCCTGTAGTGGTGATCGTCCACTATGGATGTGCGATGATTTTGTCGCGCTCAACTTAAGATCTCGTGAGGAGTTTGTAAGAAGAAACAATATCTGCCAGAATTGTTTCAAGAAAGGGCACGGAGCTGGTAATTGTTTTCAGAATGGGTGTTCTCGTTGTCCAGGGCAAATTAAACATAACAGCTTGCCTTGTCCAATGAGGGAAGTGTCAAAACAAGCACTAGCGGTTAAGGTAGAAGACAGTCATCGCAGACGTAAGGTCAAGGGCAAATTCGGAGCTCAAAGCGCCAAACGGCATCGTAGTTCGGAAGTTGGGTATGCTCATCCTGTACAATCAAATATTGCAGATGACCTTGATACTATTAATGAAGAGATAAAGAAAGTCGACATGCAAATGAGTTTACTAGACAAACAAGAACAATTATTAAAAAAACGTAAATCGCTTAGTGGCATAGAGAAAGATCGTAACGAAAAGATTGAGAAAGAAATAAACTCCAGTGTAAACTGTTCTACGTCTTTTAATTTTAATTTGGATTCGTGGCCTGCTTTGTTGCCCACTGTATCTATAAGACTGGAAACAAATGGTCAGATTTTCGGGCCAGTTCGAGCACTGCTTGATTGTGGCGCACAGCCAAACTTTGTTGCTGCTTGTCTCTGTGACAGATACCAATTTCCGATCTTACCAACATCGCGCAAGATGGTCGGTATAGAGGGAAAGTCGTTTGGAGTCAATCGACGCACAGTTCTTAAGATAAGACCGTGGTTCCAATCAGATGGATACATAGAGGAAGAATTTTGGGTTCTACCTAAGGCAAACAATTGGCAACCAATGCTACCAAATGCTAATTGCGAGTTGAAACCAGTGTCAGCTACATTTGCTGCACCACTCGCTGATCCAGAATATTCGACACCCGGCATAGTGCAAGTGGTGCTCAATGTCAAAATTTTTGCAAAGATTTTGATCGCCGTGCATTCACATGACTCTAGTGGCATGGTTTATCTTGAAACACATTTGGGGATGGTAGTCTGTGGAGCGCATGCGGGACAAAGCGGTATTGAAACAGGGGATATGATGTCATATACATGTTGCACAAGTGCTGAAGAACTGGGTGAGTTGGTCAGGCGATTCTGGCAGCTTGATCAAGTAGCTACGTTCTCAAAGCGGACTGAAGAAGAAGAAGGGTTGAAAAGATATTTATGGAAACATATACAAGAGATGCTACGGGCAGGTTTGCTGTTACGATTCCATTGAGAGAAAACATAGGCGACATTGGTAGTTCAAAAGAAATAGCTTTGCGTTGGTTTACGTTATTAGAGAGAAGATTAGACAAAGATCCTGAGTTAAAGAAACAATATACTGACTTTATGAAAGAATACGAGCGGCTGGGACATATGGAGCTGGTATCGAGGACAGCTAAACCAGGAGAACTGGTTTATTACATTCCGCATCACTGTGTAACAAAAAAATTCAGGGTAGTGTTCGATGCTAGCTGCCGCACAGCTAAGGGTATTTCTCTCAATGAAGTACAACTGCTAGGTGAAAAGTTGCAACGTGATTTGACGGAGATAGTACTAAGATTTCGTAGGCATAAAATTGGTATCATAGGCGACATAAAAATGATGTTCCGCCAAGTGCGAATAGTCCAAAGGCAATGGAATTTGCAGCGAATATTTTGGAGAGATAGTACAAGCGATCCAATAGGAGAATATTGGTTGAAGGTCGTAACATACGGTATGACATCATCAGCATTTAATGCTGTTCGAGCAGTGATACAGTGTGCGAGGGATGCGGCAAAGGACCACCCACACGCCTCTAAAGGCATTAAGAATGATTTATATATGGATGATTGCGCCACCGGATCCAGGAATGAAAGTGAGGCGATAAGATTGGCAAAAGATATTGATCATATTCTAAAAGGTGGTGGTTTCGAAATGAAGAAGTGGAAATCGAATTCAAAAAGGCTCGTAGAGGAAATGCGATCAGAAGAAGAAGAATCATCGTTCATGTTTGTAGACGAAGAGAAAGCATCGGTCTTAGGGTTGAGATGGAAGGTCAACCACGATCAGTTTACCTTTATGGTCAAGACTCCAGAGCTAGAAGGTGTGATCACCAAGAGAAAGGTTTTGGGCTGTGTAGCTCAGCTCTATGACCCGAATGGTTTCATTTCCCCTGTAACTATTTTAGGCAAGATTATTATTCAGGATTTGTGGCGCATTGGTTTATATTGGGACGAGCCTGTACCTGAAGAAATAGCAATAAGGTTTAAAAATTATTGGCAGGACATCAGACGTCTTGAAGAATTTGCGCTGGACAGATGGATTGCTACAGACATAGATAAGGAAACTGAAATACATGGATTTTCTGATGCATCAACGATGGCATATGGTGCTGTAATCTACATACGAGTTGTGCAAGAAGATGGATAGGTGAAAAATGCATTACTAACATCAAAAACACGTGTTGCACCAATGAAAACAATTACGGTGCCGAGACTAGAATTAGCAGCGGCAGAATTATTATCACGTTTGCTTGTTTATGTAATAAAAGCAATGGAATTTACTAAAGTTGACTACACTTTGTGGACAGACTCGCAGGTAGTGCTACATTGGATAAAAAAGATACCGCGAGACCTGAAGACGTTTGTGGCTAATAGGGTAGCATCGATACAAACAAATACTGATGTGAAGAGATGGAGATATGTTAACACGAAGGATAATCCTGCTGATTTACTAAGCCGTGGCATGAGTCCGTCAGAAATCATACATATAGACTAGGGCGGGTCAATTTTTTTTTCGACATCGTTCCTAGCAGATTCGGATTCTACATATAATTCTAAGAAAAAAAGCCCTTTAGACCATTGCTCTAAAATCAATTTCGAGCCTGCGCAATTTTAAAAGAAAATATTTTTAATTAATACTGAGTCCATAATCAGATTAATATTTACTAAAGTGTTAGGAATGTTTTTTTTTGTAATAAAGAGTTGTGCTCGGGAGTTTTGTGATACGAAAAATTAATATCTGATATATATTTTTTATTTAAAGAACCGCAAGATGGCGCTTCAAAGCAAATCTTCTATATATTTGTGGAAGTATGTATGTATGTATGTACCAGGTTGCAGCCTGAACGGATGTACGGAATCGAATAAAATTTTGCCAAAGTATTGTCATGACTCCTGGACCTATAGGGTAAAAAAATTGAAACTCGTCAAGGGGGGGAGGGGGATGAGGGGTACCTCCCATAGTGAAAATTTTTAATTAGCTCTAACTTCGGAATTATAGTCACATGAACTCGAAATTTGAAATGCACAGATACCTATGGTAGGTGCTTATGGAAAGATATATGTATATAAATGAGTTTGTAAAAAGGGGCGTTGCACATCTCATAGGTGTGGAATCTTTTATCAGCTATAACAGCAGGCAGTATTAGTGATCTCATTATATTGCATTTTGAAGATTTGTTATAATTGATCAAAGTGAAATTCAAATAAATTATAGATGATATGAAGTTCACCGGGTCATCTTCTAGTCTTTAATATATACTCAGTTAATATACGGATAAATATTTACTAAAGTGTTACGAACGATATTTTTTTAATACAATAAGAAAAAAATAACTATGATTTAAAGGAGTGACACACAATGGCTAGAGTCGTCGCATGTGTGTATTCTTTCATATACATATATATGGGCCGTTCTTACGGTTTATATATTTTTCATCCACTCGCTTATTCCTTACCGAAAATTTTAAATAAAAATGTAACAAGTTTTAACCGCTGATACAGTACAGGTAGCAGTTTAAAATGGGTAACTGGGTAAACTTAATAAAGAAAACATATTCTCTGGCTAAATTAATAAGCCATAAGATAACATAAAATCCCAAGCTTGATAAACATTTGGTGTTATAAAAGTTTTATAAAGCTCTACTTGTAATTAGGAAAAATGCAGAAAAAAATTATAAAATTAATTGATTGATTGATAAAAATAGAGAGGGAGTTATGGCTATGACAATAGAAACTAGAAAAAAGATACCTCGTGTTGAAAGCAAAAAGGATCTAAAACCAAAAAAATAAAATATAAATACATTGTTAATCATAAAAAAATTTATGATTCGAAAAATAATTTTGAAATATTGTAAATTTGTTTTTTGGTTTTTTAAAGTTAAGGGTTTATTTACTTACAGTAACGAACAAAAGTATTTGCACAGTAAATTTTTCGCAATATAGGCAAAGTATGTTTTAGAAAAATTCCAAGTATGCAGTTTAATAATCCATTCAATTTAAGTTTATCAAAGTGCAGGTTTGAAGTTGCTTGAAAATCTGAATATAAAATTGCAAATTAGTATGCTGATTTATTGAATTTTCCTGAGTTTTTCACAAAGTTTACACATTTGATTTTTATGTTTTTTAGTGTAGTATGAACTATGTTTTTATAAAAAATTATCGGAAATAAATTAAAAATTTTGCATATATGTAATGCGAAAATTTACTGTGTCAAAACTTTTGTTCGACACTGTACATATAAAAAAATACATACAGTAACTTCTCCCGTTACAATAGTAAAAAATATGTAATTTGCTTTGTAGTGCAATCTTGCGGTTCTTAATTTTTTTCGTATCAATAAACTCCCAAGCACAGGTTTATATTAAAATAAATATATCCGTAACACTTTATTAAATATTAATCTGCATATTTTATCAATTCGTCGGAATATGCTTTTATGTATGTTACCGCATAACTTTGGACTACGTTATCCGTTTTCTATAATACTTTTTGAAAGGAAAGGTGGTTCCTCAGAGGTAGTCTCCTACTTATTGAGTGTAGATCCGATAATTGGGCCATGAAGAAAATAACGGCACTCTTAAATTTGTATATGAGATTGAAGTCGGTTTTGTTTTTTTGTTTAAATTTTACTCCAGTGTCCACAGCTTCTATAAAAGAGTCATAGGCCATATTTTTTTGTTAGTTCAATTGTGGAACATTTGTATGAACTGCTTCGGCTAATACTTCGGCTTTTATTCTCTTTTTATATCGAGGCTAAGTGCATTGTTCGATGGGGTGATACCATCAATAAACACTAACTTGACGGAGTTACAGTATTCCACAATGATGCGAGCCTCAAAAGCTTTGAATAATATTTGCGAGTATGGCTTTTAGTTTTTACCGCTCAGGCAGGTGGCAGGCCTATAGAAAATATTTCTTAATCAATAATTTTTCAAATACTTTTCGTTCGACACCTATGTTATAATACATACTTTATCTTATTAACTTAATTTAATTAAATTTTCGAAATTGGTGGCAACTTGACTCAAAAATATTTTCAGTAGTAAGCCTTCTTAAACCTTTTTAATTTGATACCCATATTGCAATATTTAATTTATCTTATCAATTTAATTTAATTAAATTTTGAAACAGGTGGCAACCCCCCTCAAAAATATTTTCGCCTGTAAGCCTTCATAACCTCTTTCTTTTGACACCCATATTGCAATATCTAATTTATGTAATTAATTTACTTATATTGAAATTTTTAAACAGGTGGCAACTCTCTATTTTTTCTGGTTTTAACCATTCCGGATATTATAAAAAACAAACCAAAAAAATAAAAATATTAAAATCGGTCAAGCTGTTTTCGAGTCTTAGCGAGGCTAACGGACAGCAATTCATTTTTATATATAGGATATCTTCCTTTAAAGCTGCGCAGGCTCGAAATTGACTTTAGAGCTATGGTCTGGAGGAATTTTTTTCTAGAATTTCATGAAGAATCCGAATATGCTCGGAACAATGTCGAAAAAAATCGATCCATACAAATTGACCCGCCCTAATATAGACTTATGGCTGCAAGGTCCAGACTGGTTATCATTAACTCCAGAAAAGTGGCCGCAGTGTGTGTTTCTGCCAAACACAGTGGGGGAGGCTGAAGTTGAAGTTAGAGCCATTACGGTGACAGAGTTTGAGGAATCAATCCGGATTACAACGCGTACAAACATAAATAGAGTTCCGTTAATTGAATATGTTGACAAATTAAACAGGGCGATATATATTGTAGCGTATCTGTTTAAATTCATATCAAATGTGAAAGTCCGTTTAGCAGTTAGGCGATCTAAGAGAAGAGAAATTTTGCATATAGTGCCAGATAATGACCACAGAGCGCAAGCGATGAAATATCTCTTGAGACAAGAGCAAGTGCAATATTACAACAAGGAGATTACGAATTTGGAAGATGGTAGATGAGTTCCAGAAAAGAGTAAGATTGAATCGTTGAAACCTGTTATGATGCATGGACTGCTTAGAGTGTACGGTCGATTAAAAAATTCAAATTTAGATGAGAACATGCGACACCCGGTCATAGTTCCGGATGGTTCAAGATTAGCGTGGTTAATAATGGATCACGCACATAGAGAGACGAAACACGGCGGGGTTCAGATCATGATGCAGTTTATTCGCCAGAATTATTGGGTTCCGCGCCTTCGTAGTGCACTGAGAAGATATCTGCACAGATGCGTTGTTTGCGTACGATATAATCATCGTACTGAGGTTCAAATGATGGCGGATCTACCTCCTGATCGAGTAAGAGCTGGTAAGCCTTTTCTGCATTCAGGAGTGGATTATGCCGGGCCGATGGAGATTAAAATGATTGACAGGGATGGGAATCAGCTTATAAAACAGAAAGTGTGGATTGCAGTTTTTGTATGCCTCAAATCAAGAGCAGTTCACCTGGATGTGGTGACAGGCTTAACGACAGTGGCTTTCATTGCCTGTTATGAAAGATTCGTGGCTCGTCGAGGTCGCTGCGAAAGAACCTATAGCGACAACGGCACAGCATTTGTGGGTGCAGCGAAAGAGATACGTAAGGCAACGCAGGTGTGGTACAAAAAGGAGGTATTTCAGCATTTGAGTGGGAAAGGTACGGAATGGCGATTCATGACTCCTGCAGCGCCCCACCAGGGTGGAATTTACGAGGCTGCAGTAAAATCGATGAAGCATCATCTAATTCGAGGTGTTGGTTTGCGAGTACTGTCCTTTGAGCAACTATCAACTTTACTTACTCAAATCGAAGCGATACTCAATTCGCGCCCTTTACATCCGTTGAATGACGATCCGTCCGATCTTCAAGCCTTGACACCTGGCCATCTATTAATCGGAGAACCCCTTGTTCTTCCGCTACCGTTCGCAATTCCAGAGGACTCAGCAGCTAAAGGCATTAAACAATGGAAAGAGAGACAGGCTATTATCAACGCGTTTTGGGTCAGATGGCATAACGAATATTTGACAACACTACAAGAGCGCAAGAAGTGGCGACGAGAATCGGAGCGAGTGCGCTTAGGACAGTTGGTGCTAATTAAGAGTGAGAATTTTCCACCTGCGCAATGGGCTATAGGCCGAATAATAGAACTTCATCCCAGTAGGTATAATTTGGTACGATCAGTGGCAATTCGAACTGCGACGAACATTTTACACAGGCCAGTACAAAAGATATGCATCCTGCCGATAGACACAGAAGAGAAATAGAATCTGAGATCTGGCATTGAAAAACTGATGGTTTTTCGGTGGGATTGTTAAGAATTGAGCGAATTTGGTGCGATGTGGCATCAACGAAATGTAATGAAATAAATGAATGTCGAGAGCAAGAAGAATGTAAGAAATAGAAATGAAACAGTAGTAATTTGAATTCAGCCAAATAAACATCGTTGGGTTTTTATACTATTTTTCCCAACGTTAAAGAATGTATCTGAGTTTTATTTTAATAGTTCCTCTTAGAAGAAACAATCTATAAACTATGATATAAAAACTATGATAAAAAGAAGGAAATGGAGCACACCATTGTGGACACAGAAATGGCTATAGCGTTGATCCCAAAAGAAGAGCAGGATCACACCAGGCACCTATGTAGGCATATAATTGAAAAACATGCAAAATCCAATGACAAAAGAAAGCAGGATAACGAAAACAAAATAATCAGGGTTCTAAAACAAAAACTAAAGGCGAACAACGTGATCACAACAAAAGCAGACAAAGGGAACACAACGCTATTGATCAATAAAAATGAATACATAGAAAAAACGGAACAAGTAATAAAAGAAACAGGCTGCAAGAAAATAGGAAATGATGCCACCAAGTGGCAATAAAAAGCGCGACAAAAAGGGCGACAACGATAATAAAGGAGAATGAAGCAGGAAGACTAACATCAATGAACCCTTCGGCCCCTCTAATGATTTCATTACCTAAAATACATAAACCAGGTAACCCGATGAGACCGATTATTAACTACAGATTGGCTCCGGCATACAAACTCTCGAAATACCTGAAGACCACACTAAAGAACAAACTAGAGTTACCCAATAAATATATAGTCACAAACGCGGCAGAGCTTATAGAAAAGATGACACCCCTACATATCACTAATAATACTAAATTGGTATCATTTGACATAAACGATCTTTTCCCGTCAAATCAACAACAGAGACAATGGATATTTTATTTAGAATATTACTCGGCAAAACGGAAAAGAAAATCGTAAAAGAAATTATCAATACTTTGAAGACTACGATAAACCAAAATTATTTCCGATTTAACAACAAAGTATACAGACAAATAAATGTACTAGGAATGGGTAACCCAACATCGGCTATACTCATGGAGGTGTTCATGCAAAGTCTAGAGGAGAAATATGTATATGGAGCATCTCACAACCAATTTAGGGGTCAGCTTCTACGATAGATATGTGGACGACATAATATGCATAATAACGGGGGACAAAGAGG
>NW_023458564.1:14657325-14658590 GCF_013731165.1 Rhagoletis pomonella | reverse complement strand
TAGATATGTGGACGACATAATATGCATAATAACGGGGGACAAAGAGGAGCAGATATTAGACTACCTTAATGAACAACACAAAAATATAGCATTCACGATGGATAAGGAAGAGAAAGGAAAACTCAACTATTTGGAACTAACTATTAAAATAAACAAGACCACCAACAGACTGGAATACGAGATATACAGAAAGCCCACAGCGACCGACATAGTAATACATGAAACCTCTAACCACCCAAAACACCACAAAAACGCAGCATTTAGACAACTACTAACTAGACTTGAGCGAACCCCATTAACTAAGGAAGCACACAGGAGAGAGCTAGACACAATATATGCTATCGCCAGAAACAATGGATACAAAAAAGATCTGGTGGACAAAATTAGGAAGGACTCGAAATGAAAAAGTAGGGACAAGAAAGAAAACAACGATACAGCTTGGGCAGTGTTAACTTACACGGGTAAAATGACATACAAACTGGCCAAGGTTTTCCAAAAATTCAACATTCGCACATCATTCAGAGCCAGGAACAACGTCGGAAGGATACTGAACAACAGCACAAACGAAGAGGACACTCTAGATAAGCAGGGTGTATACAAATTAACGTGTGAATGCAAGTGTAGCTACATAGGGCAAACTGGCCGTAAGATTAAAACAAGATTCCGAGAACATATAAGAGACTACAATAAGAGGACACAAAAACCAAGCGTCACACCAGAATCAAACTTCGCAAATCATATGTTCGAAAATAAATGTACACCAATGAAAATTAATAAGGCAGCCAAACTCCTCCATGTACAGCATAAAGGACGGCGTTTGAACATATTGGAAAACATGGAGATATACATACAAGCAGAAAACATTTCAAGGGAGAATTATAAACGAACAAACAAACACCGTATCCGATGTAATATTCGAACAACTCAAGATGCTGTTCGAAAAATATGAGAAGACCCCTGAAAAAACCGCCAACGCGAAGATACATACCTACGCCGCAGAGACCAAGAAAATAAAAATAACGGATTTCTATCTGCCGGAACAAGCAAGCAACCTAATACCAGCTAAATAACGGAACATAAACCGACGCAATCACGAAAACCACGAAAATAAAAATAAGGGATTTCTATCCGCTGGCGAATAGAAGCAACCAAAAAGCACCTACCTGTGAGATAATGAAACAAAAGCGGTCGCACTTAGATGGGTATGCATGACCTAATGACAGTTAAAACAGATAGTAACACGAATACATAAAAAGCGGAAGGAA
>NW_023458564.1:14654416-14657225 GCF_013731165.1 Rhagoletis pomonella | reverse complement strand
ATATTTATCGATTTTGTTATCGATATTTATCGATTTTGTTATCGATACTTGTCGGTTTTGTTATCGATATTTATCGATTTTGTTAGATATTTATCGATTTTGTTATCGATTTTGATATCGACATTTATCGATTTTCTTATCGATATTTATCGATTTTGTTATCGATACTTGTCGGTTTTGTTATCGATATTTATCGATTTTGTTATAGAAATTTATCGATTTTGTTATGGATACTTTATCGATTTTGTTATCGATATTTTTACCGATTTAGTTCTGGATATTTTTACCGATGTTTTTGTGGACTTTTTTACCGATATTTAACGATTTTGTTATCGATATTTATTGATTTTGTTATCGATATTTTTATCGATTTTGTTATTGATTATCGATTTTTTATCGACATTTTTACCGATTTCGTTATCGATATTTTTATCGATTTTGTTATTGATATTTATCGATTTTTTTTATCGATATTTATCGATAACTATCGATTTTGCTATCGATATTTATCGATATTTTTATCGATTTTGTTAGGGATATTTTTATCGATTTTGTTATGGATATTTTTATCAATATTTTTATCGAGTTTCTAATAGTTTTTGCTACCAATATTATTATCGATTTTGCTATCGTAATTTTTATTGAATTTTTATCGATTCTGTTATCGATATTTTTAAAGGTTTTGTTGGATATTTTATTAGATGTTACTATCGATTTTGTTATCGATAGAGTATAAAGATAAAAATGAAGACAAAGAAAAACAGAATAACATAAATGTAATTAGAACGAACAGGAGTAGAGGTAGGGATCTAGATAGAAAAATGACAAAAAATATAACCGTAAACAAAAGCAGATGTATGTATGTATTAGAGTGGTCCAAAAAAAAAGTCATAATTTTAATGCTGCCACCCCCTAGGATTGTTCTGAACCGAAAATAAATATACCGCTATTTTTTATTTTGAAATCAAAAAATATTTAGGGAGTGCTCACAGCGCTCAAAGTTTTCCATGTATTTTATATGGGGAAAAAATAAATTTTCGTAAAAATGGTATAAAACTCTTGAAAATCAATATCTTTCAATCGTAAAACTGTGGTTCTCTTCAGGAGACTTCAAATATTAATATCCAATTGTTTATTTAACCATTTTTTATGATTAAAGATTTTTTATTGGTCCCCCCATTGCATTTTCTAGGACCTATAAAATATAGTTACCATGAAAAAATTGTTAAAGGAACAATTGGGTATTATTACCGGGAATCTGCTGAAGATAAGCAAAGTTTTCCGATCGAAAAATATTGATTTTCAAGAATTCTACACTATTTCTACGAAAAGTTGTTTTGTTTGTTTACATTGAAAATTTTGAGCGCTTTGAGCACACAATAATTTTTTTTTATTTCAAAATAAAAAAATAGGGGTATATTTTTTTTTGGTATAGAACAATCCTAGGGGCTGGCGGCATTAAAAATGCGACCTTATTTTTTTTACATACATTTTTGGACCACTTTAGTATGTATGTATGTACTATATTGGTTATGAGACAAAATAGATATGTATGTAACGTAAGTTTCACTTCTCCAGTGTGGCCCAGGCGCACTTACTTTTTTTATACCAATGTAAGAACCGCATTTGCAATAAACCGACTTGACTCAACACATATTTCTTTCAAAAGTTTATACCAGTGTCTTTATAACGCCCTCGCTGAAACCATATTCAAAAGTAAACAAAAATTGTTGGTTTTTTTCTTAAATATTTAATTAGTTTGCGCGATTGACCGAAATGGAAGCGAACAATAATTCAAATTTAAAACGGGCTGTATAAAGAAAACCAGCCTTTTTTCACTTCGCGTCAAATGAGTGATGTGTTTATATCTATTTTCTAACCGATATGAGAAATAAAACACCGATTTGGAAACAAAATCGAGTCAATACACTTTTGAATTTCTGATCGTATTGAAATTTGGTTTATGGTTCCGTTTTGAATCACAGCGAACTGGATCAAAGCGCTTTATGTGTCGGTATAAACAAGGTAATTGATAAAAAGTTTCAGACGCAGTTGAAACTACGAGTAATTATTTGCTTAATTATTAATTTTTTGGAACTTACTGGCAACTTTGTAAATTTAAAAATGCCTCGTAAACTTGCTTAATTTTATATGGATAACCGGTTTATTTACGAGGTATACATAGTTACGAGGCATTTACGCGTTTCCATGAATATCCATATTGTTTTTAAATTTTTAGCAATTTTTTTGTGAGTCAGGATTTCTGAAACGGGCCACTTCAATTATATAATATTTTATTTCCAATCAGCAGTGATATTTTTTCATAGCCATTGACAATGCAAACAAAAATCAAATGTAAAATCAAAGTTAGACATCAGTTTGCATTGTAGCAATAGCTATGAAAAAATACCACTGCTGATTGGAAATAAAATATCACATAATTGAAGTGGCCCGTTTCAGAAATTCTGACTCTTGTATATTCTTAGGAACAATAACTAAATACAAGTTGTAAGAATAACTAAATATTAGAAAATTAATAGGAATCAACATTTGCTACAATTTAGTGATAAAAAGTACAATTGGAATTATATTTTCAGAGCATATTTTCGAACTGCAGAAACGTCAAAACCAAGGCATATTAAATAAGGTAGAAGTGATTTTGACATTTCTCTCTTCTGTACACCGACTATAATTAGGGACACGAATTTCGATACGATACGATACCATATCGATACTTTTGGCATTCGATACCGATATTTTCTACTCGATAGTTTTAAAACGATATTTTTTGGAATCGAGTACCAGAAAC
>NW_023458564.1:14605541-14654406 GCF_013731165.1 Rhagoletis pomonella | reverse complement strand
TTACAAAATATGTGGTTGTGAAGTGCACAGATGCTTTTTCGTAATTAGGAAGAAAAAAATTATTAATTATTATGTTCCGTCTGATGGTAATTGAACCCGGACCCTCTTGGCCGCAACCAATTGTATCAAGCGTCTTTGCACACTCAGCTACAGCCATACATGTAAAGGTGTTTTCAAATGTTGAGTTTGAATCAACATCACAGCGCGCGATTAGTGCATTATGTCATACCATGTATGTGGTATGTGTTGTCACCGCCCTGAAGGAAAGATTGGTCCAATTTTTCGGAAAATATAGTCGTAGGTATTTTAGCTTTGTATCTAGACCAAAGATAGTCCAAAACAAGTAAGAAAGTCTAAGTTCGGGCGGAGCCTAACATTAAATACCCGGCGCACGTATTAAATATATGTTTTTCACCTTACCGAAAGCTACCGCTATATGGTAAGCCGGGGCGTATCAATTTTGAGTAAATTAGAGTCCTTAGACTTCGAAATTTTGAAGTTTCAAGCAGTTCTGAAACTTACCGTTATATGAAAAGCGGCCTCAATTTTAGTCGAGTTTCAATAATTTTCAACGTTTTGCTTTTATGTGGCAAGCACAATAACCATACCGAGTTTGGTACAAATTGGTAGAACGGTTACCGAGATACATATACATAAGTAATCATAAGTGGGAGGTGCCACGCCCATTTTCCAAAATTTTATCACAAACGTATTTCTTGGTTAAGAATTGTTGCAAGCATCAATTTTGAATAAATTTTGAAGATTTTGTATTTCTCTAAATTACCGTTATATGGGATGTGGGCGTGGTTATTGTCCGATTTTAAAAATTTTCGGCCATTTGGTATGCTGTGCGAAGGCCAACAACTGTGCCAAGTTTGGAAGAAACTGGTGCAGCGGTTACCAAGGTATACACATGTAACCATAAGTGAGCGTGGCTACGCCCATTTTCCGAAAATTTATAATATTCTTATTTTTCGTCTAAAACTTATTGTAAATCTCAATCTTGAGTGAATAATCGCCAGTAGTTACTAAAATATCGCAGGTTTCGTATTTCTGAAAATTACTGTTATATGGGAAATGGGCGTGGTTACAGTCCGATTTCGCCCATTTTCAATACCAACCTACCTTGGATAAATGGAAACCTACATACCAAATTTCGTTGAGATATATCAATTTTTGCTCGAGTTATCGTGTACACGGACGGACGGACAGACGGACAGACGGACGGACAGACAGACATGGCTTAATCGATTTCTCTTTTCATTCTGATCATTTATGTATACATTTGTCTATATCTATCTCGATTCGTTTTGGCTGTTACAAACAACCGTTATGTGAACAAAATTAATATACCCTTGTGCACAAGTGCGCTCGGTTATAAATATAAAGCAATGTAATGTAAAACAGGTGAATTGTACTAAAAGTGGTCCGAATGTAATGCATAAGGTATGAGTTTTGATCTAAAACTGGTTACAATGTCATGCAATAGCGGACAACTAGTACAATTAACGACTTGCTGATATGTAGGCACTTAGTCAACAAATTTTCATGTGCGACGTTGGCATGCGGAGAGAGTATCCGCTTAGAAAATCTGAGAACCCCGGTTCGAATCGCAGCTGGCGCGAGTTTTATTTTTGTTTTTTTTTCCCCCAAAATTGGTTACAATGTAATGCAGAAGCGGACAATTGGTCCGAGCCTAGGACATTCAATGTTAAATGGAAATAAAATTTTACATGTTGGTGGACCAAACTTTGGACTAGTTACAATCACTTGCAGTCTAGTTTGTGGTGTGCTCTAAGTCTATTCCGAGATCCTACAGGGCATGCTTTGTATACATATACTTTCTTAATTACATATGAAAAAGCGTCCCAGACGTGCAAAACGCCATCCGTGTAGTGAAAAATTCTTAATTTTAATACGGACGTATTTGAATTGAATATTTCCATTATATGTACGTAGTGTATGTGCATATAATGGAAAAATCCATTTTGTTAAGACTTTTCTCTTGATTTAAATACGAACATTTTTAAACGGTAATCAAATAAACAAGTAAGAAAGTCTAAGTTCGGGCGCAGGTACTAAGTATATGAAAGCTACCGCTACATGGTAAGCCGGTGTGTATCAATTTTGAGTAAATTAGCGTCCTTAAATTTCGAAATATTGAAGTTTCAAGCATTTCTGAAATTTGCCGTTATATAAAAAGTGGTCGTAATTTTAATCTGATTCCAATAATTTTCAACGTTTTGCTTCTATGTGGCAAGGTTACCGAGATACATATATGTGATCATAAGTGGGCGGTGCCACGCCCATTTTCCAAAATTTTATCATAAACGTATTTCTTGGTAAAGAATTGTTGCAAGCATAAATTTTGAGTAAATTAGCTATAATATTTATTGATTTATCGAAGATTTCGTATTTCTCCAAATTACCGTTATATGGGAGGTAGGCGTGGTTGTTGTCCGATTTTAAAAATTTTCAACCGTTTGGTACAACTGTGCCATGTTTGGAAGAGGTTGGTGCAGAGGTTACCAAGATATACACATGTATCCATAAGTGGGCGTGGCTACTCCCATTTTCCAAAAATTTATAATATTCTTATTTTTCGTCTAAAAATTATTGTAAATATCAATTTTGAGTGCATAATCTTCAGTAGTTACTAAAAAATCGCAGTTTTCGTATTTCTTAAAATTACCGTTATATTGGAGGTAGGCGTGGTTATTGTCCGATTTTGCCTATTTTCAATACCATCCGTCCTACGCCTGAAAGAAGTGCACATACCAAGTTTCGTTAAGATATCTCAATTTTTATTCGAGTTATCGTGTGCACAGACGGACGGACGGACGGACAGACAGTCACCGCTTAATCGATTTCTCTTTTCATTCTGATCATTTATGTATACATTTGTCTATATCTATCTCAATTCGTTTTGCCTGTTACAAACAACCGTTATGTGAACAAAGTTATAATACCCTTGTGCACAAGTGCGCTCGGGTATAAAAATTTGTATTCTTACAACGCGTTTTTTTCTCAGTGAAGGATAATGTTATTAACAGCTCAACCTAATATTACCGGTGAGAGTTTTTCTACGCACGCACGCAAGTTTTTCTCATTTGATAAACCCAAATCAATTTGCGTGCGTGATTTCTCAGAGTTCCATTTCTGTCAAATTTACAGAAGTTTGCTGAGAAAAATTTTAACTCATAGTCGCGCCAAAATGCCAATTGAGCATAAACGTCTAATCGAAATGTCACGCAAGACAAATCTTGGAATTTGAGTAAGCTTTTTACGCGCGCATATAAGGTTGGCCTGTAACAATTCTTCCCGACATAAATTGGGCTTTAAATTGCAGAAATTTGTACTATGGTTAGGATTGCATGTGGTGGGATTTGAACCCCCGGCCTCGGTGTTTAAGTCAACACCTCAATCTCTACGTATTGTAATAATGTTGTTGTTGCTGTTGTAGCGGCTACAACAACCCCGCCCAGATCGGTTGATATCTCAGTCGTTATCGTCAAGTTGCACTAACGGCAGCCCTGTGAAGCGTGCAGGCTCTATCGGGTCGGTCCACAAGGACAAAGCCGTTAGGGTTGTCGGGTTTTCCGTGCATGCGAAGAGATGTTTCGAGTCATGTGGGGTCTCTCCGCATGCCGGACACTCATTTGGCACATCCTCACTCAATTTACTTAGGTAGGAGTTTAACCTGCTGCAGTAGCCAGAGCGAAGTTGGGCTATTGTCTATGGTGGTGTGCCTAGAACGGCAGTCACAGGTCTAGAGTCTACATAACTCGAGACTGACTCCCTGTGAATGCCGTTCAGGGCCAGTCGGTAAGCTGACGGGTCCAGAGGTTGCTTGATGAACCTCTGGACTTGGTCCGTCAGTTCATATAGATGCCTCCTGACGTGCCTAGGCGAGGGCTCCTCTGCAAGCAGCTGTCTGTTTGGGTGGCCACTTCTGTGGCTCCCGATCAGAAACTGCTTGCAGAGTATTGTGTTGTGCTCCTTTATGGGGAGCATTTGTGCCTCGTTGTGGAGGTGATGTTCGGGCGACATCAGGAGGCATCCTGTCGCTGTCCTGAGTGCGGTGTTCTGTACAGTCTGTAGCTTCGTCCACTGCGTCCTACTAGACCCCGGCGGCCACACTGGCGCTGCGTAGTTTAAAACCGGCCGGCCTATTGCCTTGTATGTTGCCAGCAACGTTTCTTTGTCTTTGCCCCAAGTACTGCCGGCTAGCGACTTGAGGACCTTGTTGCGGCTCTGTACTTTATTGACGATAGCGATTGCGTGCGCAAAGAAGGAGAGCAGGCTGTCGAATGTTACTCCAAGTATTTTGGGATTTTTCACCGTCGGAATTGGTGTGTCATCGAGGTGAATTCCCAGCGGTAGCCTGACCTCCTTCGTCCAGGTTGTGAACAGGGTCGCAGAGGATTTCGTAGGGGAGAGGGCTAGACACTTTGCAGTGAAGAAGCGAGAAAGTTCGGAGAGATACCCGTTTACTTTCGAACACAGGTCATCAATTCCATTCCCAGTCGCCATGATCGAGCAATCGTCGGCGTAAGAGACAATCGAGACTCGCTCTGGTGGTTGAGGGAGCTTTGAAATGTAAAAGTTAAACAGTAGCGGGGAAAGAACACCACCCTGTGGAACCCCCTGTTTTATTTTTCTAAGTTTACTCGATTTGTCTCTAAACATTACCGACGAGTGTCGACCACTCAGATAATTTGCCGACCACCGTTTCAGCCTCTGTGGGAGAGAGGAAGCCTCTATATCTTCTAGTAGCGTGGAATGGCAGACGGTGTCAAACGCCTTTGACAAGTCCAACGCTACTAGAATCGTTCTCTCACAGGCACGGTTTCGGTTAAGGCCACGAGTTATCTGAGTGTTTATGGCGTTAAGTGCTGTTGTTGTACTGTGCACTTTACGGAAACCATGCTGATGCTTCGCTGGGGTCAAGTGGTTTGTGAAATACGGGAGCAGCAAGGCCTCGAGTGTCTTCGGTACCGGGAAAATGAGTGTTATCGGCCGATAAGAACCTCCTTTGTTGGCAGGTTTCCCCGGTTTGAGCAGTGGGACCACTCTCCCCACCTTCCAGATGTCTGGGATGATAAGAGTGGCCATAGACAAATTGAGGACCTCCGTTAGGTGCGCTATCCCCGCAGGACCCAAATTTTTCAGCATCAGCATGCATATTCCGTCGGGACCCATGGCTTTGGAGGCTTTCGCCTTCCCGATGGCCACCTGAACTTCACCGCAAGTGAAAGCAAGGGGGGCACAGGTTGTTGGCAGTTTGTGCAGCCTTCTGGTCACTCAACGCTTGGCTTTGTCCACCGGAGGATGCAGTATGAACTGCCGGCTACAATAGCTCGCGCATCGCTCCGGGTCCGACGAAGCATGGTCGCCGAAAGAAATTTCGACTCTGTCGTCGTGCTTCGTCGGATTTAACAGTGACCTCACGGTTGACCAAAGCTTACTCACACCAGAGGTGAAGTTACAGGTCTTCAGATGCTCTTTCCACTTCTTCCGCTTATGTACGTTTACTAGTTGCCGAATCTCCGCGTTGAGATCCCTGATACGGGGATCTCCGGGATCGCCCTGACGAAGGCTATCACGCTCATCGGCTAGAACAGCCGCTTCAGCAGGGAAATTTGGACGTGGGTCCGTAATACATCCTGCCGGTACGAAGCGAGCTGCAGCAGCGGTGACAGCCCTGCGGAACTTACGTTCACCAAGGTGGACGTCGGTTGGTGTGGGAAGAGCAGCGAAGGTGTTTTCAGTAAATTCCGCGAAGCCTTTCCAATCAGCTTTAGAAAAGTTGATATAGGTCCGGTGTTCCGCGGGAGCAAAGTCGGTTGGTTTATTGATCGAGATGACTATGGGCAGATGGTCTGATGCTAAAGTCAGCATAGGTCGCCATGATATGCTGTTTATCAGACCAGCGCTGACTATTGTTATGTCTGGCGAGCTGCAGCAGCTGCCCATAATCCTGGTGGGTGCGTCGTCGTTCATTGTGTTTGTGACAGGCTTAAGTGCCAAAGATCGTGGTGCGCATTAAATTCGCCTACTACCATACGGTTTTCACCTGAGGAGCGCCCCTATGTCAGGGTGATATCCTGCCGGGCAGCAGGTGACAGGGGGTATATAAACGTTAAATATTTCGAGCTCAACATCGCCTGACCGGATAGCAATGCCCTGACATTCTAGGGTGGTATCCCTGCGTTCGATGTCTGTTTCGATAAGACGATACTGCACGGTGTGGTGCGTGATGAACGCTAAGCCACCACCATTATCTCGCTCGCGATCTCGACGGTGCACGTTGTACCCGGCACAACTCAACAGTGTTGAATTGCTGTGCAACTTCGTCTCTTGGACCGCAGCTATCAATATGGCATGCCTTCCCATGCAGGCGGTTATCTCCTCGATCTTGCTCTGAAGCCCGTTACAGTTAAATTGAAGGAGCTTCATGTGGTTCGGGAGACGTGTGGTGATGCGGGGTGTGAGGGATGTGTGTGGTCGTGACGCCGTTGGCTGTGTACGCTGCTGAGGTGGTTGCCGCCCTGTGGTGGTGGCGGGAGGCGTCGCAGTTGAGGTCTGCGACCGAGCAGCGCAACACGGGCCCTCGTAGTTCCTCGTCCAATTTTGCGTGGTGCGCAGACCTGAGCATGCCCTAAAGTGGCACCAGCCAAGGCAGGTGTAGCACTTGACTGATGTCACATTACGGAATATCCTAGTCTGACATACCGTGCAGATTGTAGGAGGAACCAGGAGTTGTTGGCGGCGGCGTGTAGGTAGTGGTGCGGTTATGTGTGTTCTGTGGTCTGTCGTGGCTGTGGTATGGTCTGTGGTGTTATTATGTTGTTGTGCTGTGGTGACTGTGTGAGGCTGCTCAGGTGGACTGAGGTTAGCCGTGGAGGCTGCTCTGTTTGAGCAACAGGGGGCCACGTACGACGTGGTCCACTGCCGATGTGTCCGTAGTCCTGAGCAGACTCTAATGTGACTCCACCCCTCGCAGGCATTACACTTGACTGAGGTGGAGTTGTGGTGTAGTGACTCGATGCCAGCCCTGAGTAGAAGAATACGTAGCGAATGTGGCCCTATGGACGAGCAACTTCTGAGATACTTCGCCGACCTAAACGGGTTTAGATCGCCGAAACAACAGCCCTTGGTCGGGTAAAACCCGAGTCATTCCGGTACGTAGAACCGGCTGTCGTGGGAATGTATTGTAATAATAATGAAGTCCGGCGCTTACACAATATGTTAGTGTTTGGCCGAACTTCTCCTCCGATTTGTCACGTGGGCCTTAATCTTGTGGCACAAAGATGGTGCCTACAGTTTTATGTCGACTCTGAACGGCGACTGTATTTTATAGGAAGCTGTTTTTCATTTTCAAGGTTTGCGCACTTCTAACCACTACACCCCAGCGGCCTATATGCGAGACCTATATTCAGATAAATTTTTTAGTTTTTGGTATCGATATTTGGAATATCGAGTCTTTTTATTCCGATATTAATGGGTACCCGATATTTTTAAAGCGATACTTTAAATGAGTACCATATCGACACTTTCGGTTCGATATCGTGTCCCTAACTATAATGTCAAATGATGGATAACTATTAACCGTTTTCAAGTTGGCATTTTCTATTTTTCAATTCAAATTCAAATTCAATTACGTGCTGTGAGATAGTTTTGAATTGTGTGATTTTTTATTTGTTTTTTCGACCACATCCATTTATAGATACATACATATACAAAAATGAAAGGAGCAGGGACTACGAGCGTTGTGCTGTGTGTGGCAATAGCCAAGACGTTAAAGGTGTGCGATTCTTTAAGGCACCTATTCGCGAAGTTAGAAGACAGCTGCGGTGTTCAATTGGAAGATTCTTCCCGTATCTGTGTGTACTCTGGGAGGTTCCTGTGCCTGAAATGCCTGAAGAACACGAAATTTCAGAAGTGACTATATCATCTGTTGATGCGCAGACGCAAACTGAGTAAGTCTGCAAGAAATAAGTAGATTCTTACAAAATTATGCTCACATAAGCACGTCAGGACCTAGATTTACACTGGTAAACATACATACATATGTAGAAGAAAAGATTAAATTCCCAACAAGCATTTCAGTAAATGTTTTTAAAAATAACTTAAAGTAAGTTTGCTATAATAAGCCTTAAATAAGCATTTTTAATATTAAGCTTATTAAAAGTTTTTTCAAATAGACCTTTATTAAGTTTTGAGAGCGAATGTTTATAAATAACTTAAACTTATAAATGAAATGCGAATGCCAACGATATGAAGTAGTAGATATTTCATTTTTTCAATCGTAAGTGACGTGTTTACGTTTTTTAAAATATATTATTAAAAGAAAAAATTAAATAAAACCGATGCGGTAAAAAAAAAATCCAATCCAGGACCCGCTGCGCTAATCGGTGGAGCATTGAGTCTTTAAATGATGAGTTCTCCTTATCCTTTTTTAGTTTAACATTCAATTAAAAATGTATTAAATTTTTTTCAGAAAAGTTCATCAAGGAGAATGGCGGCGATGAAGCGGAATATATAGCTGCATCGATGTCGTTTTTCCGCATGTAATTGAAAGCACGCAACAAGATGTAATAATTAACTTTTTTATACTTAATTTTTGTGTGTTATCGTGAATATGTAAGCTAAAATGTATATTCCCTATTTATATTTTCGCGACTGTAGATGAGTCCGCCAAAAATTCGCATTTCTTTTA
Organism: Rhagoletis pomonella; assembly: GCF_013731165.1. NCBI lineage: Eukaryota > Metazoa > Arthropoda > Insecta > Diptera > Tephritidae > Rhagoletis > Rhagoletis pomonella. The sequence continues at coordinate 14,645,684 of NW_023458564.1, read as the reverse complement.
GTTTCTAGAAGTTAAGGAATCTATGTATGAGTTTTTAATGAAATATATTTAAATAAAGGGTTATACAAATTTGTATAAAAAGCTTTATTTTGAAAATTTTTAGTAAGTTTATATTCATACGCTTATAAACCACTTTTTTTGAACCTTTATTATAAGTTTACACTCTTACGCTTATAAGAAGCTTTCTTTTGAACATTTATTACAAGTTTATATTTCTACGCTTATAACCAATGTTCATTTTCGATTATATTACGCTTACTTTCAAGGGTTTTATAAACAAAAAGTCAACGTTTTGTAAGCTTAATGTTTATAATTGAAAACTTAAAAAAAACTTTCTTTAAGTTTATTTTGCTTGTTGGGTTATTTCTTATAAGTGTCGGATGATTTTTAGAACTAAATATTTAAATAAGAAACTAAGCTAGGGATGTTTCGAATGTCATTTTCGGAATGCGAATGTGCGAATGCGAAGGTTAGGAATAACATTAAAAAAGCTTTAATCAACTTAGTCATCGTTTTTACTACTTCAAAATTTTGTTCTTTTGATTGTTTTTTGAGCTCTAGGCCGAGGTTAAATAAAACAATTGGATGTCTTATATTCCTTTTTGTTTATTACTGTCGATATTTCGCGTTTAATCTAAAGGCATCTTCACGACTGCAAAAACACAAACAAAAATTTTGTAAATTATTAGAACACTGAACGAGTGCTTAACCTATACATACGGGGACCATCCGTCCTGTATTATACGAGACAGTCCTCATTTTATTATTACCTTCCTTTTATTAGCTCGGGATGTAACTATGTAATATTGATGCACCTAAAAGATGCAGCAATTTCTATTCTCAAGTTACATACCTGATGACAGTACGAATGGCAATTATAATAGGGAGGTTTTAGTTTTTTAAACTATAATTTTTTTGACCAATTGTCCTGGCAATTAATTTATTTTATACGGGACGCCAAATGTTCGGTATTTTGACGCCTTAAAAGCTCATTAAAATGGCATGCCTATGAACCAGTCTGAATGCGTGTGTTTCGAATCGAGGAGCACATACAGTGACCAAAATATAATAAAGATTCTATATTTTAGCAAGGTTCGGCTATTTTTATTTTGTTTATTATTTTCTTTTTACGTAAAGCTCCTAACAAAAACTATGCAAATCGAAATTTCCGACTTTGTACAAAACCTATGAGAATTAATTCTGCAAATTTTCACCAAAATTTCAAACTTTTTAATCAGAACCTTTAGAAACAAATTTGGTTGCAGTTTTCTAGCTCATTACAATTTATTATAATAGTGTAATAAAATAAAAGTGCAACGTGCTGCTCATTTTCTTCCCTATCAACAAATTGTCGAGCATACTAGCCTTGCATGAAAAAAATGCGTAGCATTGTCAACAAAAAAAAATTGCCAAAAATTAACGATAAGTCCTAGCTACTTAAAACTTGCACTTTATGGTACTAAAATTTAATTAAGCTTTTGTAAAAAATTTTTTGGAGTAAGAATTAGTGATGTTACTATAAGGATACATGTAAAATCATTTAAGAAGGTGTTAAATCTGTTAGCTTTTATGGAAAAAATTTGCAAAATTATTGTTTGTTCCGTATTCGGCTGGCATAAATATGGTCACCGTACCTATACAGTGTTTTAATGTAGTAGTGAAAGTTCAAAAGGGGCATATTATATTTCAAAAAAGTAATTTTGCTGTGTCATTATTTATAAAATAAAATGCGCTACGTTTTCCATAAGAGGGGAACTGATTTCCACATGAGTGGAACTGATTTCATTGTCACATATGAAAAATATGAATTTAAAAGCAAAAAAGCTTTTGACTACCGTAGCCGAATAGGTAGAGATGTCGGCTATAAATTCTGTGTGTCCCAGGTTGAAATGCCGGCACATGCAGTATTTAATTGATAGAAACAAATTTTTTAATATACAAAATTTATAATTTTCATATGAAATTTCAATTTGTAAACGCTAGTCAATAGCATTTTCAATCTTGATAATTTATCAGGAAAAGAGCTTTTGATTTCTGTGCTAGAATTCCAATTCTTGATAAATAACAAAAAATTTACAAATTATAAAAATTTTTTATTTATCAAGTGCACAAAATCGGGCTGTTAGAGCCATTTCAACAATATTAGAGTGGACTCTCTGCCCATGTACACATTCGCAAAACATTCGTATCATTTGATGCGAATGCGAATGTGTAAAATGATACGAACCATTCGCATAACTAATGCGAATGCAAATATTCGCAACATCCCTGAACTAAACGCACAAAAAGATTGGGCGAATAAAAACAAAAAAATTTTTAAAACAGTTTCATAAAAAATTTCTTTCATTTCATTTACGTTGCTTCCTTTATGAGGTATTCTTTTCTGTCCATATGTATTTGTACATATAAGATGCGAATGCAATTAAAATTCTTTGAAGTAATTCTTAAAATTAGTATACGTACATATGTATGTATTTACGCTGATGCGTTTCAATTGATGCTGATTGATGATGATTTGTTTGTTTACAGATTTTTGACATTATAACTAGTACAAGAGAGTTCGAGCTAGGTGTCACCTTATTAAATATGCCTTGGTCAAAACCATGTGTCAATTGCTATTCGGTCTTTATTTGGCGAACGAATCGCCCGATAAATTTATTCCTCAGTTAGGTTAATTATTCTCCGAATAAACTTTAACTAAAAAACACCATTTCGACTTATCAGTCGAGTTAGTACTTATTCGTGACAGACTATTGAAAAACTGGCCCTTAGGGAAACAATGTTATCTTTTTATTTTTTTAATACGGAAATAGATTTTAGTTTATGAAGTTTAACTTGGTTTCTCGTTACATTTTAATACAAATAAAACAAAAACCAAGCTCTAACTGTTTGGGCAATTTTTAATTTAAATAAAAAAATGATAACAGTTTCATAATCAACCACCTTTAGTACTTTTAGTGGTACCTCACCTTGGTAGTCGAAACGACTAACATTGGGTATAACTACGGTTACCCTCCGTCCTGTATTATACGGGACAGTCCTCTTTTTTGACCCATTGTCCTGGTAATTTATTTATTTCATACGGGACGCCAAATGTCCTGTATTTCTTTTAATGTCCTGTATATGTCCCGTATTCGGTGTTTCGACGCCTTAACAGCTCATTAAAATGGCACGCCTATGAACGAGGTTTAAGTGATGTTGGTATATGATCGTAATTTTCTCCATAAACAGTTATTATTTTCTAATCTGAATGCCTGTGATTCGAATCGAGGAATACATACAGTGAGCAAAATGGAAATTAGGACTCGTCATTTTAGTAAGTTTTCGCTATTTTTCCTTCGCTTATTTAATGTTGATTATTTATTTTATGAAGCTCTTCTCCCAACAAAAACCATATAACACAAAATTTCCAACTTTGTGCAAAAAACTATAAAAATTAAATCTGCAATGTTTCATCAAAATTTCAAAATTTTTAATTAGAATCTTTAGAAAAAATGTATAATAAAGTGCGAGTAGAAAGTGCTGCTCATTTGCTTCTCTTTCAAAAAAATGGTCGAACATACTTAATTTGTATAATAACAAGTAAGAAAGTCTAAGTTCGGGCGGAGCCGAACATTAAATACCCGGCGCAAGTATTAAATATATGTTTTTTCACCCTTCTGAAACCTTCCGCTAGATGGTAAGCCGAGGTGTATCAATTTTGAGTAAATTAGCGTCCTTCAATTTCGAAATATTGAAGTTTCAAGCATTTCTTAAATTTACCGTTATATGAGAATCGGCCGTTATTTTAGTCCGACTTCAATAATTTTCAACGTTTTGCTTACACGTGGCAAGTACAATAACCATACCGAGTTTGGTACAAATTGGTAGAACGGTTACCGACATACTTATATGTGATCATAAGTGGGCGGTGCCACGCCCATTTTCCAAAATTTTACCATAGACGTATTTCTTGGTAAGGAATTGTTGCAAGCATTAATTTTGAATAAATTAGCTTCAATATTTAATGATTTATCGAAGATTTTGTATTTCTCTAAATTACCGTTATATGGGATGTGGGCGTGGTTATTGTCCGATTTTAAAAAGTTTCGGCGGTTTGTTATGCTGTACCAAGGCCAACAACTGTGCCAAGTTTGGAAGAAATTGGTGCGGCGGTTACCAAGATATACACATGTAACCATAAGTGGGCGTGGCTACGCCCATTTTCCAAAAATTTATAATATTCTTATTTTTCGTCTAAAACTTATTATAAATATCAATTTTGAGTGAATAATCTCCAGTAGTTACTAAAATATCGCAGTTTTCGTGTTTCTGAAAATTACCGTTATATGGGAAGTAGGCGTGGTTATTGAGCGATTTTAAAAATTTTCGGCCATTTGGTATGTTATGCGAAGGCCAATAACTGTGCCAAGTTTGGAAGAAATTGGTGCAGCGGTTACCAAGATATACACATGTAACCATAAGTGGGCGTGGCTACGCCCATTTTCCAAAAATTTATAATATTCTTATTTTTCATCTAAAAATTATTGTAAATATCAATTTTGAGTGAATTATCTTCAGTAGTTACTAAAATATCGCAGTTTTCGTATTTCTGGAAATTACCGTTATATGGGAAGTGGGCGTGGTTAAAGTCCGATTTCGCCCATTTTCAATACCAACCTACCTTGGATTAAGGGAAACCTACATACCAAATTTCGTTGAGATATCTCAATTTTTGCTCGAGTTATCGTGTACACGGACAGACGGACAGACGGACAGACGGACGGACAGACAGACATGGCTTAATCGATTTCTTTTTTCATCCTGATCATTTATGTATACATTTGTCTATATCTATCTCGATTCGTTTTGGCTGTTACAAACAACCGTTATGTGAACAAAATTAATATACCCTTGTGCACAAGTGCGCTCGGGTATAAAAATGCGTAACACCGTTACAAAAAAATAAAAAATGCCAAAAATTAGTGCTAAGCCTTAGCGACTTTAAATTGCAGATTATTATACTAAAATTTAACGAATTTGTATAACAAATTACAGGGTAAAAATCTCGAGAAAATTATCCTACAAATTTGTGATATTACTAAAAGGATACTGTTTTAGGGCTAATACATCTAGGATCATTGAGGAAGGCTTTAAGATCTGTAAGCTGTTGTGGAAAAAATTACGAAAACGAAGCGAGAAATGATAGTGTCCAATGAAAACGTCAACTGAAAAATGTCGCTATGCACGGTTGCAAAATCCTTAATATACACACGGATGCATAAAGCAAAAACGTGATATTTCAAACCCGTAACACCTTAATGAGAGATTGTTATTGTAAGCTGTAGTCTATATATCTGTGTTCATATGGAATAGTAGCTTATGTCGAAAGGCTGGCTTTAGTATGATGCGGCATTCGCAGCACACGATTGCGAATGATTCACTGGCGCCGAGCCGTTGAAGAACTGTTGGCAAATAAACGTGCAGGAAATAGTTCCGATACTAACAAGTCAATATTCTTATTAAGTCTCAACAAAAAAAATTCCTTGCCGTTTAAAGAAAAAACGGAATGCTGCATTATACTAAAGCCAGCTTCCCGACATAAGCTACTATTCTATACGAACACAGATATATATGTAATTTTATCCTCAGTAGGAATGTTCTAATAAAAATCGTTTGTATATTGAATTCCTCCAAAATTTAAGCCGTTCTCGGATTAACCCAAGAAACTCAAATTCCACCAAGATCGGGGAATTCTCCCCGGGTGCCATCACTGATACCAAGCAAACTACCCCAGCACTAAAGGGCAGTTTACAAGACTTTCCTTGCTTTGCTTCACAGTTCGAGCTTTGACAACAAAGCGTGAAACGTAGAAAGTATGCTACAATAAACGCTTTTGCGTTCTCCTTTTCCTCCATATTTTATATCTGTAAATTAGATAACAATATAATAATATGCATTAATAATAGCAATAATTCCTATTTACTTTATTTTCGTCATTAAATGCAAATGCAGGCGCACGAGAAAAGATACATGTAGACAGCTGATTGCCAAAGCGTGCAAAAGTTGAGAGTTGCCGATGATTTTGCTTCGCTTTGCTTTCCTCGAATTCTGTTTAGCAAGACTCGTATAAAATCGTTCAATACATGATCTGTCAAAGTGGAATTATTAAGTAAAGCGAAGCAAAAGTCTTATGTAAACGGCCCTTAAAGCATCCGTAGTTAATGAAATAAATATTTTGTATAAGCCCTTATAATTAATACTGAATAAACGCTCAGAAAAATTGTGAAGGTTTACTAAAAACAATATTTAAATTCAAAGGAACCACCGATGATATTTCTACGGCCCTAATCGCTTGAAGGAACAACCATATATGTGAAAATCTTTTGAGACGGGGATTTTTCAATACATTTTTTTAACATAGTAGCGCAATTTTTTTTTCATAAATGATCATTTGTCAACCCAATTGAAGTACATTATAACCCCCGTAACTAATAATTTTTAATTGCTACTCAATTTAAATCATATTTTCAAAGTTGTTTTCTATTATCCCGGTCAAGTTAAATTTTCAAGGTGGCAGTAACTCGCATAAAGTTTAACAGGTGGTATTGCTTTGTAGTAGTTTGGGGCCACGACTTGACAGAGGTGATGCATTTAAAGATGTTTACGTTTCTTTGCGACTTCTTAGTTATTTCTTCATAGTGCTCCCTAACCGCTAGGGAGGCGCTTAACTGTTGATTGTTACAGTTTACATTTAGGGTCGTTCTGTTGCTTTTCGAAACATACATAACATTTGTTTTCGCTAGGTTTAGTTCTTCACTTTTTTCTGAGATTTTTACCTTGTTTTTGTTGAGATTAGCTAAAGAACCACCAAGATTTTGATGAGCTGATAACAAAACAAAGTCATCCGCGAAGTGGTAAACCTTGGTGTGGCTGTCTGCGATCTCATGCAGTTGTTTGGTGTACATATTGAAGAGTAGAGGGGACAGACATCTGCCCTGCATCAGTCCATCACAAATGTCAATAGAATGATTAATCAGTTGCAGTTTTCTGTTGGAGAGGAAAATGGAGATCCATTCTCTATATGTTATTGACAAACGGGCTCGCTTATTTGCATAAACAGCCTTTATTTGCTTTGACTCATGCATTTTCCTCTTTAAAATGCGCATTAGCAGCCGAACAAATGCACGAAATTTTTGGGAGTTAATACGGTTGACAAACGGGCTCGATTATTTGCATAAACAGCCTTTATTTGCTTGGACTCATGCATTTTCCTCTTTAAAATGCGCATAAGCAGCCGAACAAATGCACGAAATTTTTGGGAATTAACTCGGATCCGGGCAGTTTTCGCTGACAACACTGGTAAAAACGGCCAGTTGTTGTCTTTTGTACAAGTAAGCAAACAAAGCCCGCGAGTTACGCGAGTTAAGACTTACGGGCTACAAGCCTGTAGCTCCCAGGTTCGATCCTCGGTTGGAGCGATTGCGAAAAAATTTTTTGTTTTTATTTATTTTATATTTTTTTAATTTTATTTGATCTATATATTTAACTTTACTTTATTTTATTTTCATTTGCTTTATTTTATATCACATTTTTTATTTTACTATTAGTTAATTTAAATTTTTAGAGTTGAATTTTAATAAAAAGTCAACAACAACCAACTGAAAGCAACGTAAAAAAATATAGAACTTATAAAAAAAAGAATGAAAACGAAATAAATGAAAATTCAACTGGCCGTGTTACTCGAACTCACGACCTTGCGGCTCGTTTATCCGCATAACTGCCGTCTGTTAGGTCAAAATTATTATGCGCATATGTGTGCCAGATTATATGCATAAGCTTTGCCGTCTGTCACAGCTTTTACGCTATTGTAGGCATTGCTAAAAACGGTCGAACAGAAATAACATTATACCCTTTACTCTTTAAAATGGCTATATCATGAAGCCGATAATTCGTACATAACGTAGCTGACCTATTTCTGCGAAAAAGTTTTTGGGGAGCAACTTGCTTCCGTCTAGTATTTCAGTGAGTCTATTTTTTATGACCAAGTTAATGCATTTAAGTAGAACCTAAGTCCTTGTCTATTTTTGGTATAGGTACCACTCTAATTGTGCGCCATTTCTAAGGAATTTGATTGGCTAAAAATATATTATTTAGGGCCGTGCGTAAATTATTAAGCGCTCCTTCTGAGAGTGCTTTAAGCATGCTATAAGTGATTTCGTCTGTGCCTCCTGCAGATTGCTTTTTGTGTCTTACTACATCCTGAAGCTCTTCAAAATTGATCGCTAGATCCCATGATTTGTGGCTGGATCTTTACTTTTGAGATGCTGCAAGTGATTGAGGTTGTTGTCATCTAACCCCGCTAACCTATCTGCGGATTTTAAGCCCCCCCTCATCGCTTTAACAAATATCCAGGCTTCTTTTGTAATGGGATTATCGTTCCTTTTTAATTCGGTTTTTTGGCGCCTTTGACTTAATCTTTCCAAATCTTTTTTAGTTCTATTAAGTTTTAAAATTTTTGAGGGGATGGATAGTCTTTGCACTTTTTGGAGGCACATTTCAGTAGCCGAAATGTCTTGCTTAGAGTGTCGTTCCACCAGGCTTTGGGTGTTCTGTTCCCTTGCGGAGTGTAGGTAGCTACCTCTACTTCGCTCCTTATTTATACCTGAATGTCGTCAATGTTCGGTTCGAGCTCTAACTGTCAAATACCTAGTAATAATCTGTTTTGTGGTTGCGTGTAGTGGTAGACTCTATAATGGCCGGGAAGTGGTGACTTCCACCAATTCGTACAGGATCTGTTCTCCATACAAATGTATGTTGCTGTTGGTGAATGGGAGGTCTAGAACCGACCTATTGGGGATAGCAGGTTGGTCTTGAAAGACAGTGAACCATCATTAAGTGGCCAGAAGTTGTGTTCATCAATTATATTTTGAAGGTTTCTTCCTCTACACGATGTTACCTGATCCCGCCAAGCTGTGGATCTCCCAAAATAAGGACATTTTGAAAGCTTTCTAAAAATGTAAGAAGTCTGGTAATCGCATTTCTAAACACTTCTGTGGAAATTGATTGCGGAGAATACGTGGCACATATAACCAGAGAATGTTTATTACATTATATTAACATTCTCTGATATAACTACATTGGGATTCAAGTTTTATGATTGGACTACTAATATGACTTGGTCAGACACGAAAGTGATTTTTCTAAATCTAATGTTTTTCTAGAGAATTATGGCTACACCCCCTTGCCCGCCGCTTCTGTTTTTCTCAATGATATTAAATCATATAATATTTCTATGAATTTGATCATTTGAGCACAGTCATAGTTGTCCTTGTTTAAAACGTATTGTATGGTGTTTATGTTCGCTTTCAACGATTGTCAATTATGTATGTATATTGAATTATTTTCATCCCTAGTTATGAAGGGATTTGAAGCCTTACTAATAGCTTCTATGTCATTTTGTGTATTTAACCAATTGTATTTTTGTTTAAGTTTATTTAATTCAGTCCCCGTTTCTCTTAGTTTGTCATTTACACATAGTGTTTGCACTAGTTTAAACATTTGAGTCAGGAGCTTTTCTAACTCCGTCACCTTTCCCTTTAGGTATTCAGGTTTGTCTAACACTGAATCTCCTGTGGTATTTGTTGGTGTCTCTAAGGACTTGTCTGCTACCCTATGAGGGGTTTGTTTAACCGCCTTAGCTTCACGGGCTACCACATTATACCTTACTCTAGTAAGCTTCCTGTTCACTTCTTTGTCCCTGTTTTTTGTCACACTGATTTCTTTTGTAATTGGTGGAAGTCCCGCCTCATCCACAGCAAGAAGGTTAAAACGATTTTCACTGCCTCAGTGGGGGGACAAAAAGGTCAACGTAATGCTTGGTATAGTCCAGTATAATGTGATTGGGTATCTCTTTATTGCGAAACCTATTTTATCTGTGGTGGTCGAAATCAATTCATTGTTTTCTGCTTTACGCATAAGGCGCCTGACCGACAATGTCGGTATGCTAGCACTCGCATTATTTTTTATGTCTAAGTCCGAGTACGAGATTGGGATACCCCTAACAACGCCATAATTTTTGCCTTAATTTTAGTATTAAGAAGAAAACTATTTGCAGCCACACAACTCTTAAAGCTTATTTTATAAAGGCTCTTTCCTAATGCCTCGATTAGGTCCATATCCCAATTCTAAGATGTTTAATCCTATCAAACAAGGTAAGGTCATTGGTTATTTTTTCCTTAGGAATATCTTGGCACAATGTTTCTTCAACTAAGGTAAAGATCAGTCTTGCAAAATTAGAGGGATACATAACCCCATTGTATGTAACCTTCTCAACATTATCGTCGGTCACTGTACTTATGCCAGCGTCGTTTGCAACCACAGCTCGCTTTTCCTCAAATTCCGTTACCTTGCGGTTATCGGATACAGTCTCATATTCAATCGTCATGCCTTCACTTTCACAGTTCACTTCACTACAGTTGTCCATGCCTATTTCACCGTTATTACCTGCATTAAACGTATTTTGAGACCCGTTCCTCAAATTAATTAGCTCAGGAGTTTTGAGCATTTTTACTAAGTTTTCTTCCGCATTTCTTTATAGCCTTTTTCCCTTGGCCTTATTGGCATCAGTATTGCCGTTTTGATACATATTTATGTATCCAAGCAAGAAATTTTCCTTCATTCTTGTCACTTTGAAAAACTAATTTTTTAGCTACATAAACGTGCATTTAATAACACCAAATAGTTTGCAAATTTTAAAAAGTTTTCCGACCTGTAGTAGTTAACTGTAGTGCGAAAAAATCAACTTTTACATCCCGAGCAACCCTTCTCTTAGCATTCAAAGGAAATTGACAACCATGCCGATGACTAATTTTCAACAATAACTTGACTGTACTAAAAATTACTTATAACTTCTAAATTTTCAGTTATATGTCGTTAAGCGAGAATTCAAACAAGCCGGAAATGAAGGCGGAATTAGCAGACACATGCAAGTTTTTGAGAATTTTTTTAGTTTTATAGATAGCTACCAATCCACCAGTTTGATTGAAAAAACATTATAACCATAATAGCAGGAAATAACAATTAACTGTTATTAACAGGTCAAAATTAGTATTATTTTGATAGACTAGGAAACATTTTTTGCATGTACTATTTGTGGGAATCTAGTCGCAGTAATAAAAATTGAACATGCGGAAACTTTGGCCCGTAGTTTTAGTCAGTATTTTTCCATTCGAAGAAACAGATCTAGGAAACAAAAGCTAACTAAAGTTAGTTGCAGCTTTTTTGACAGGTATGCCATTGAAAATTATGTCAAAAAGCTGCAATTAACTTTCGAATCGACTTAATTTTGACTATAACTACGGGCCTTTGTTTCCCAAATCCGTGTCTAAGTATGGGAAAATACTGGCTACATGTTAATAAGTTTGTTAAGGGGCCGAGTTTCTATACTGTGTAAAAATGTCTGCTCTTTTCGATGGATATATTTCAATTTCAATTTCAATTTATTTGATATCGTATATGGGTATTTCCATACGTCGCATACGTGACAGTCGTACGTTTCAATGTGATACAAACAAGGAATACCATTTGTTTTCTTTAACTTTTTTGTATAGCACATAATTAGCTCTATATTTAACCGAAAAATGAAAACAATCGAACTGCTTGGTCCTGAAATATAAGCATTTAAAGAGAGTGTCATTACGTGACAAAAAATGGAAGTAGATTTCTTCTTTTCTTACAAAATCGCAAAACTTTGCGAATTGTGGATGGCTATTTTCATGAAACTTATTTTAATATGATTTGGAGCAATACTAGTTGTTTTTAGAGTTTTTTGAATTAATGCAACTTGTTTCAATTTTCTTTTACAACCCCAAGTGTGAAACGTGACGTGACGTAGCGTCACGTGACATAAATTTCCATCGTTATATTTTTCTTAATATTGCTTTTAAATGAATTTTTAACGCAAATAAAACATGTATTTTATGTAGAATATACTTTATATTTTGACTTCAGCGCCAATTCAGGGTGAATTTATTGGAAATCTATGACTTATTATGTTTCAACTACATACGCCAAATTCGAACCAAATCGGACCATAAATACGGTTTTTCGAAATATCTCAACCTTGGCGCCACCAAGGAAGACCATTTTACGCAAACATGATTCTACTTACATAGCCAGTATATATTTTAAAAAGCAGACAAATCGGCCCGTAAATACGTTAGATATAAGACTTTTATTTTTTTTTGTCGTGGTGGACCTTCCGATGGAAACACCCATATACATTAGTACATTAAGATTAAATCTTTTATTGCACAATAAGAAATAAAAAGGGTAAGAACATTAAATATAGGAAAACAAGAAGATATAACAAGGAATTAACAAATTTTATAGTAATTATAATTATACAGAGTTATTACAATAACCAACATAGAGAAGTTGTGCTTACGTACAGAGTTCTTCAAAGATGCTGGCAGAGAGTTCCAAAGTTTTACAGCATTAACAAAAAATAATCTCGACGTGTTAAGATAATTATATTTCAGTAAAATAAAACTGGAAGAGCGAACACTTCTAGGGAACTTCAGTTTTTCATACAGGTATTCCGGTTTATTAAACATAATCAGTTTGAACATAAAAATGCAATTTCGAGCTTTTAAGAAATTTCTTAGATCGCATCCCAGAATCGAGTTTCTGAGGGTATTTAAATGATCAAATTTCTTTAACCCATGTACATATCTGGTGGCAAAATTAAAATCAACATTAAGTTTTTGAAATGTTTGAGAGTCAAGTTCGCTATACACTACATCAGAATAAGTAATGAGGGGAACAATTAGACTAATTACCATTTTTTTTAGTGTCTTGGGGTGTAAAAGCAGAGGTAGCTCGGAGACACCGCAGTGTATAATATATTTTTTTAACTACATCGTTTATGTGATCCTCACAAGTCAGTCTAGAATTTACTATGAAACCAAGATTTTTTACTTTATCAACTAATTGAAGAATATCAGCACCAAGATATAGGTGAGGAACCTCAGAGGGCTGGATCTTATCCTTTCATATTAAGCACATAGGATTTCCTAGCATTAAGGAAAATCAGTTTTTCATTTGACCACTTAAGAATAGAATGCAAATCGTAATTTAGTTGAAGCGAGATAAAGCTGAACATCGTCGGCGTAAGCATGTAAACGGGCATGTGAGCATGCATTGAAAATATCATTTATAAACATGCTAAAGAGAAGAGGGCTAAGATGGAACCCTGTGGAACGCCAGAGTGAATGTGCAGAAGATCAGAGAAAATGTTATCAACTTTTACTTTTTGCATTCTATTACTGAAGTAGCTACTAAGAACTCGCACTGCTAAATCCCCAAAGCCAAACTTTTATCTAAGTTTCTCACACAACAAGATATGGTTGACAGAGTCAAATGCTTTAGAGAAGTCTAAGAGGTAGTGATGTGCTGAGTCGGTACTTTTAAGTATTGATCGATACTCGGTACCGACTTAAAAAGTATCCAGTACTTTCGATACTCGGTACCGAAGTATTGGAATTTCTAATAAGAGTTGAAGTCATTAATCTATGGTTAAAGAAGTCTATTTCTCCACATGATTTGGATCTGAACGTTCTCGTCGCTGGATTAATATCTGCCCCTACCTCAACCACAATGCAAATCGTAATAATTAGGCAAGTTCTGCAAGGCTCGAATGCTGACATACACATTGCTCATCGTTTTAGGAAGCATCGTCTTATTTGTACCTTTTTTTATTTCAGGCTATGTCATACAAAAGAGAATTAAATTTTCTTTTCTGCACTCTTCAAAGTATACTCTTGTGGTCAGTTTTGGCTATTTTTCTTTTGTCTACTAATTGTTTATAATTTTTTTGTTTGAGCATTTTCTCCCATACAAAGTATGCTCGCCAATTACTTTTATATGGAGGAAAATGCCTAGGACCGTCAGCAAAAAAAATTATTAAAAATCTACGCGAATTTCTAGCGTTTTAAAATTTGCAGTTTAAAACTACTGAAATATAATGGGCTATGAAACTGTATACCTAGAATTTTTGTAAAAATGTTTAATAAAAAGTTTAAAATTTGTAAGTGTAATTGTTAAAGTTTGTTGAATTTTTATAAAAAGTTTGAAATGTGGATTAATATGGTGCTATGTAATGTGCTAGACTTTTTTAAAAAAATTATAAACACAAAATAAACAAAAGAAAAAATAGTAAAAACAAGTCCAAATGTCACTAAACTTAATCAGCTGACCACAAGTGTATATATTATGACGAAGGTTTAATGTATCGAATCGGTATCGGGTACCGAAAATAAAGTATTGGGTACCGAAAGTTTCTTCAAGTATTGGGTACCGGGTATTGGGTACCGACAATTTAGCACATCACTACTAAGAGGCACAGTAGGGTAAGGTGACCCTGATCAAACTGCTGACGAACATCACCCAAGACTTTTGTAACAGCGGTTGAGCATGAGTGGCCAGCCCTGTAGCCAGATTGGAGCGGGTTGAGTAGATTGTCCTCTTCGATAAACTGTGTTATCTGTTGTGCCATAAGCATTTCAAGGACCTTAGACAGTCCGGGCCGAAAATCTGTAAGCAGGGTGGCGCCAGGTTTTTTGGGTGCGGGAGTCACAGTTGCCAGCTTCCATTCATTGGGAAACGAAGAGGTAGTGAAGCAGTGGTTTATTAGATGTGTAAGGCTACTTAGTATATATGGTAATATTAATTTGACAAATCTAATTGGAATATTGTCGGTACCGATGGCATTAGATTTTATTAGGAAAATACATTTAGCCACTTCATCCTCTCGAACAGCGGTGAACTGAAGCCTTGATGAGGGGAGGAAATAACAAGGGGTGACATTAGGACTGAAGCTGCCTGAATCTGTAGAGATATTATGGGACGTGAAAAACTCATTAAGCTCATTACCATCAAGAGAGCAGGGCATATTAGATCTGGAAGTCACGCCCATCCGTTTTAAATTCGACCACAACTGTTTGGGGGGCAAGCGAGTGTTTAGCTTTCTAGTGTATAACTGCTTTTTAACAATTTGAACAGCGTAGGTGACTTTATTCCGAGCACGCTTATACGTATCCCAATTCGCATCAGTTGGCCTCCTTTTCCATGCAGTATATGACGCATTGCGATTTCTAATCGCCAACTTAACTTTATGGGTAAACCAGGGGCAAGAAAAAGACTTGGAATTGCCTTGACGAAGGGGTACATGCTTGTTAAAAAATGAAAGAATATTATGTGTTAAAAAGTTCAGTTTGTCGTCAGTAGTTTCCAATTGCCAACAGTAGTTCCACTTAGGGTGGCCAGATGCGCTGATTTAATCAGTACATGTGCTGATTTAATCAGTACATGTGCTGATTTTTTTCTATTGTACTGATTTTTAAGAGCCCGAAATCAGTACGCAAAATCTACTGATCTTTTGAGTTTGTACTGATTTTATACCGATTTTTACATTTAATAAATACTTTTGTAAATTGGTGTAAGTGGCCTTTACTTGAGGTTTACATGTTCAAAACAATGGTTTTTGACAACTCATACGTGTGAGCAGATTGAAAGCATTAATTAAATTTAAATCATTATTAAAAAGGTGTCAGCTTGCAATTGTTCCGTTTCCTAGGATTTCGCAAAATAACAAACTGTTTGGATTCAACCCAACCCGATTTGCAATCACGATTTGCAGGTTTTACAGGATTTACAGGAAAAGCTGGTTTCGCCATTAATAAATCTTATGAAAGGTGGTGGTGAGTTAATCATATATTAAGTACACTGAGAAGATGACAATAAGAGATAATCTTTTGAAAATTCAGTTTTTGCTGTTCAATAAACGACTATAAGTGATCTTAGGGTCAAGACGAAGGGATGGTATTTTTAGGGATTGTAGTCGAAAGTTCAAGCCTTAATTTAAGCTTAAGTGGAAGGTTCTATCACCTTTTGTTTAATTGCGGCAGGGACTCAAACTTCGCCAAAAGTCAAATTTTACTGCTCAATAAATGACTATAAGTGACCATAAATTCAATGTGCAGGAATGGTATTTTTTCGATTTTCTCAAAACCTGTACGTGTTGGATCCTTTGTACTTACGGATTCGTAATCAGCACAAAAAAGTCTATCAAAAATAGCTTTAACATTTGTCGCACCAACATTTTTTTTCATTTTTGTTGGCCTGTGTAATACTACATGTATTTAAAAGTCTATTAGTTATTTTTTGTTAAATTAATGCGCTGTTATTTGGTTGTTATGTTGTTAATAATAAAAAATACGCTTAAAAATTAGCTGATTTTTATGGCTTTGTACTGATTTTTGATCCCAACTGTACTGATTATGTCACTATAATATCTGGCCACCCTAGTTCCACTGAAATTTGTCCAGATCACAAAACAGAGCGTCAAGTCTAATGGCATTATAGTCGCGGTAGCAAAAAGCCTTCGGTGCATGATAATTATTATTATACGTTAATTTAAGGTCGAACGTACAAAAAGTTAAGTCGTGATCTGAGACGAAGGACATTTGATCAAACAACAGAACAGACGTAGAAGGAGGAGCAATAAAAACATCAAGTAAACTACGACGGCAATTACAAGAGAATCTTGTAGGCATAAAAGTGTTAACAACGGACATACCAGTAAGAAGAAGTGTTACGAACAAGTAAATTTATATTAAAATCACCACAGATGATATAATGATCATAATCAATAAGAGGTTCAGAAAGGTGATCGAAAAAAGGCTGATCACAAATATTCTTCTTGTAATTATAGACACAAGACACCAGTACTTTGGTGTTAGTAGCGGACAGAACGACAGACAAATACTCAATTTCACTCTCAGATGAATGGCTTACGATCATAACATTTAAGTAGTTCCTACAATATATGGCTACCCTACCACCCTTTCTACCCAAACGATCATTTCGAAGAAGTTTGTAATTGGGAATGGAGTAGTAATGATCCGGAATATCTGCATGAAACAATGTTTCTGATACGCAAATAACATCAATAGACGAATGTTCAAAAGTGTGCCTAACGTAATCAAGCTTTGCAGTATTAAGGCTACGAGCATTGAAGTGGACAACTTTAAGACCATCTGCTTGCATATACATACATTTGGGTACAATTTTCGATTTTTTATGGATACTATAAACGCTAAGCAGTGGCAACACTGATTGGTATTCGAGATGGCTTCAAGATCATCAGCCGATGACACCATTACGGCTCTCGGTTTCGCTGCCGTACGCGGCAACGAACACACTTATACACCAAAAAAAATTCCCTGTCCACACTTCACGAATAGCAAAAGGCAAAATTACTCACCCAGCAATTATTCCAGCAGTGGTTTAAAAGATCCAAATTATACCCTGCAAAAAATGGGACTAATCCGGGATGACTCCGGGAGCAATCGCAAAGGAGCATGCGACTAATACATCCTTTGATCTCTTTATATGGAATGAACTGATCGCTTTTGTTCGAGCATGTCCTATGAAGAGACTAATTGTTCACCTTTATACCCAAACGGGTATAAAAAGCGACTAGTCACTTTTAAAAAATAAAAATAAAAATTTGAGCCAGCTGAGATTCGAACCGGGGGGCTCAGTTTTGTTAGGCGAATACTCTCTCTGTGTGTCAACGCCGCACATGAAATTTCATTGACTAAGTGCGTACATATCATTATATCGTTAATAGTACCCGTTAGAGATGAGTTGGGGACTAATTGATCTCCAATTATACCCATAAGGGATGAGTCGAAACTAATTGACCTCCATTAGTACCCGTATGAGACTAGTTAGGACTAATTAATGCCCAATTGTACCCGATTGAGGTAATCTCGGAATACTGTCTTTAGAGATTAGGCGCTCAATTTTTTGCAGGGTAGTTAAGAGATTAAGCGACAACCCAAAAACGAGTCAAGGGTAAAATTAATCTTCGGCGTAGCTGTACTTTTTAAGCGTTACAAATAACTGTATGTTTAATATGCACTGAGTACGTACACCAAAAAAGATATGTAAAAGCTCGGATCACTGCGCCAAACACGTCCACAGCCGTTCACGACGAAAAAGGGAATGCAAGCTTGTTCTTTCAAAGAAAATTAGTGCATCAAGAATGATAGAATACAAGATTGCGCCGATTGCAGCATAATTCGTGAGAGTAATTTTGGCGTGACATCATCGTAGAGTTGACAACTGAGAGCGGCAAATAAAACTGGTCTCTAGTGATGTGCTGAATTGTCGGTACCCAACACTTCCTTTTCCTTTTTAATCCTTCGCCATTATATGTATTTCAAGCTTAGAAAAAACTTTCATTACTAATTTATATGATATCGGCAAAAACACTTGAACTTATCGCAACAGAGAAATATTATTTTACCAGTTTTAACCTAAGTCGATCCAAGGTTCAAGAAAAATGCTTTGACGGATGAAGAACCCTTTCAGGAGGGAGATTCTGTAACCAGTTGGCGACAAGTTTCGAATCGATATCGCACTTGTTGACGTAAAAATATTTCATATCATACGTCAACAAAACCGATACCTATTCGAAAATTGTCGCTAAATGGTTACAGAATCTGGCCGCAGGCCTACAAAAATGATATCGTCCGATTCAGCTGGAACAAAAATGCTTCAAACAAGTAAGAGCTTCTCTGTATTATGGCCTCGAACCGTCATATCGCACACCGTCTTCAAAAGAGTCACAACTCAAAATTTGGCATTTTTTAGATTATGCGCTAAATATGTACACAGAGCTTTTATTTACCTTTCAGCAAAAGCTCGAGCAAATTTTTGTTACAATTTGTTAAAGAAACCTAAGGTAAAGTCGTCCTTGCCCATATGATTAGCATGTGCTACGAAATAGTTTTGGACATTTTCTGACGAACGTATTATTTTGAGTTGTGACTCTTTTGAAGACGGTGTGAGATATATACATCTTTCATTTGAATCAGTATTAAAAGCTCTATTGGCTCCTACATTCGGGTTTTGATAGGCGAGTCTCCCCTGAACCGTTTTTCCATATTTTTGGCCTATGTGCGCTTTTATTCGAAACCTAAATGTTTCGGTACCGAGTATCGAGAGCATTGGATACTTTTTAAATCGGTACCGAATATCGATCAATACTTAAAATTATTGACTCAGCACATCACTACTGCTGTCATCTCGACTGTGACGTGATTCTGTCAAATTCGCTGAGAGCCGATTAGCGGGGTTGCCATCGACGCCACCTTCTGTATTCTCTGCACCGTGTTAGTGCATAACATTTAGATATGTGTTTATATGTTTGACAGCATACTTCGAATAAACATCGACTTCGTATCACGGTCGTTCTGCCTATTTTACACAATTAACAAGAAAATAATACCTTCTTCTTTTGCATAAGCATGCAATGAAACTAAAAACTGCATAAACGGATGATCAAACTTGATATTACATATTTAATAGAAACGTAATTTTTCCGAAATATCGTAACGAAAAATCGATACATTTTCACACTCGTTTTGCTATATCGTAAAACTAAGTTAAAACTACTTAGTAGAAGTCTGAAATGCGACTTTTAAGTTGGTACTTAAATTTAAGTTGCAACTTTATTAGTTTCGACTTAGTAGCTGGACTATGAATACGCACATATCGTCACCTGAGTGGAAGATCGAGTTATCTTGGTAGCCAGTTCGAAAACGTCCTTTCTCAGAAAACTTTGAAAGAACAGAATTGAATAACGCCATATCTCAGAATTCGGTTCAAAAACGCCCTATCTCAGGTAAAAATACATTAAAAATGAGCTTAGATAGGGCGTTTTTGAATCGGCAGCTAAGATAGGGCGTTCTTCAACCAAATTCTGAGATAGGTCGCTTTTCAATCAAATTCTGAAATTAATTAATTAATCCCAATGGTTTTTTACCCTCCATTCTCGCCCAACCGACACGAGGGGCGCAGTCCGCATGACGTACGGAACTTTTTTTTTTGTTTTTTTTTTTTTTAGTTTCTTGGTGCCGAGTAGTGGAAACAGGAATTTTGTTAAGTGGCGAGATCTAAAACTATTCAGCTATAGAATCAAATTCATCAGCTGATTGGATATGCTAAATATAGTATTTCAATTATTGAGAGTGGAAATGATAGTTTTCTTTATAGCAAAAATCGAGTCCGATATGTCGTGCTGGAATGAGAGTTAAAATCTTGACATAAACAACGGAATGATTCGTTTAGTTCGAAATTAGTTTTGCATGGCTCCAAAAACAGAGGTCGAAAGTGTCTTGACACTCGAGAGGGAACATTAAAATTTACATCAGCAAGAAGGGCCCGGCGTTCTTCAAAGCAATTCTGAAGTAGGGCGTTCTTGAAAATTTTTTTGAGATAGTGCGTTTTCGAACTGGCTGCCGAGATAGGTCGATCTTCCACTCAGGTATCGATATAGAATACCGATTGGTGAATTTTTATAAATCTCTTTAATTTTTAGTAAAAAAAAATAATTTCTCCATTATTATTTGGATCTGAATGTGTTCGCCGCTCGATTAATGTCTACCCCTTGTTTGAAAGTACATGTTCGCTTGGAACGGTCGTCGCGACAATGCAAGTCGTAATAAGTACATCCATTGAAGCGAGGGTTACCATAGATATTACAAATAAATAGTATTGCCACAAGAACTATCGCAGTTGATATGACTGTTGCGATAAGTACAAGAAGGCGATAGTGTTGTTTCCAACTTCAGTACTGTAATAAATACATACGTACATACATACACACTGCTCATCCCTGAGAAAAAATCGTCTTATTTTTACGAGGACTTTTAGCTTTTTAGACGATGTCATATAAAATAGTAATAAAAGATATAATTTTTTCAAATCTGTAAATGTATGTACTTATCATCGTTTAAAGTACAAAATCGCGTATCAACAAAATGCAAAACCGCGTATCAAGATAATGCAAAACCGCGTATGTGAGGTGGCATAAATTATTTTCTGGAGAGTAAAACCATTCATATTTCAAAATGGTTTTCTAGTTATAAAGCAATCGCATTTCTGGCTAGTATATTTTAGGACGAATGGATAAGGATTAAGCCAATAGTTTGTGTGAGCAAATCCAATTTTTGGCAGCCAATGTCAGTTACGCGGTTTTGCAGAATGACGATACGCGGTTTTGTACTTTAAACGACGATATAACCATTATGATGAAAGTTTGATGTTTTGAAAAGGAAGTATTGGGTACCGAGTATTGGGTACCGATCACATTACTATTTTAGAGCCTCAAAACTATGCTCAGACGTTGGTATTCATATGTGGTAGTCAAACCCCATGATTCAATAATAAAAGGTTAGATAATTATTAACAGCCGCGGTTTGACACTCCCTTACAAAAGGTTGCATTTACGAAGGACGGAGAAAAGGGAATAATGAAATGGTGCGAAAATAGTAGCAGAAAAGTACGTAAAGTAGGCAATTGGTAATGAAATTTCACTTGTAGATTCTAACGTATTTGCAGGAAATTTAGATCTTAAACGAGTTATTGAACGAAATATTATGATTTCTACGTGAAGTATGTAATTTATGTGCTACTTAGCGGCATTAAAACTGCAAAAGATCTCAAAATAAAACCCCTATAAGTTCTGCCGTCTCTAAATTGGCGCGTCAAGCGCCAAACAACTGTCAAAAATCCTCATGCCCGTACAATTTGTCGCTAGCGCCGAGCAAATGGAATTTTCATTTTTGACAGGGCATTACGTGTAGAAGTTAGATGCAGAAGACGGAAAGAAAGAGAAAGGACAAAAAAGTGAAAGAGAAATCGAGAATAAAAACCTTAGGAAATGAGAAAACGTCAAAAATTACGCTGCGTTGATTTGGGGATAGCGCGTGCTGACACTCGTTGACAATGGAAAACGCAACGCTTAGCGCCCCAATTTAGGGACGCCAGTTTTATGCAAACATCGAATTTAAAAACAATTTGTGTTTTCATCAGTTATATGTGCTTTATATTCATATACGAATAAACATATTGCACAAAAAGGTTTACTTGTATTTCATATGTAAGCTACACTTTTTCAAGTAAATTTGCAAAGAAACAACACCGTGGAACTGCTAAGGGAGCGGAGCGAGAGAGACAACTTTCAGTTTATCGAACCTTTAATTATTGAATCACGGTCTACAACCCGCAAATCCACTTTACAATATCAAAACAGAATATGTAGTATTTATATGGCTAGGATAAGATTACGTAATAACTAGGGCCCGGATTTCTATACATTAACATTGTTTTTTTTTGGTAAGTCATAGAAACTTGAAGATTAACAAATGTTGCGAATCAAGAGTTTTGTGTTAAGATGACATCGATTTGTTAGTGCATATTCTTACATATTTTGCCTTAATGCATGTATAGGCATATTTTTTAAACGTCGTTTGCCTAGAACGGACGAATCACTCCACAATTGCAAGAGCATTTGATCATTCTATGCAACTATTGGGTACTGATTTCGTCGAAAATTATTTTAATGTCACTGATGCAGCGCCATATAAAATATATCCCTATTTTTATACCCGAGCGCACTTATGCACAAGGGTGTATTAACTTTGTTCACATAACGGTTGTTTGTAACAGCCAAAACGAATCGAGATAGATATAGACAAATGTATACATAAATGCTCAGATTGAATAGAGAAGTCGATTAAGCCATGTCTGCAGACATATATGTACAGAAGACAGTAATTTTAAATAGGTAGCAATCCTACTCAAAAAACTTAAAGTTTTTGTACATGCGAAGGCCATGCATTTTCATTTGGTATCTCATTTTTTTATTCAACGAACGGTGAAGATCTTATAGTTTTTAAACAGGTGGCAACCCAACTCAGAAAAATACTACATTATTACACATCCTGAGGCTAAGTCTTTTCATTTGACAGTGACGGTGCAGAACTGATGCCTACGCTTATTAGAATTTAATATACTAATTTTCTTAACAGGTTGCAACCCTATTAAAATTCTAAATTAAAAAGGTTACTCCCTATCGATGCAGAATATATTAAAGAAAATCTCGTCAAAATCCGTTCAGTAGTTTTCGAGATTACCGTGTATAGATAGATGTACATTAGGGTGGTCCAAAAATGCATGTGAAAAAGTAAAGTCGGAATATTTTCTCACCCCCTAGGATTGTTCTATACCGAAAAAAATATATCCCTATTTTTTTATTTTGAAATCAAAAAATATTTAGAGGTCGCTCAAAGCGCCCAAAGTTTTCCATGTCTTTTAAATTGGGAAAAAACAACTTTTCGTAGAAATGGCATAGAATTCTTAAAAATCAATAGTTTTCTATCATAAAACTCTGTTTATCTGCAGGAGACTCCCAATAATAGTATCCAATTGTTTATTTAACCAGTTTTTCATCGCAACTATAATTTATAGGTCCGCTAAAAACCCACAAAAAACCCGAAAAAAGCAATGGGGACCAATAAAATATCGTTAGTATTAAAAAATGGTTAACTATAGAAACTGAAAGTACCAAAGATAATATTCCTATAAATAATAATAAATTTTTTAACTTTTAACTCTTTGATAGGTGCCAACCCTACTCAGAAAAATAATACATAACTGCGCATGTAGAGGCTAAGTGTTTTCCTTTGACAGTGACGGTACAGAACTGATGCCTACGCTTATTATGATTGAATACACTAATTTTATTAGCAGGTGACAACCCTATTCAAAAAAAAATAGTAGTGCTTTTCTAGAGGCCAATCCCTTTCATTTGACACCTCATCTTTTGTAATCCAACGAACGGTGCGGATCTATAGTTTTTTAGACAGGTGGCAACCCTATTAAATTTCTGAGTAAAAAAAGATCCCTCTCCTGTCGATACAGGGTATATTAGAGAAAACCTCGTCAAAAGCCGTTCAGTACTTTTCGAGATTACCGCGTACAAAAAATCTCGACTTTCCTTTATACTATGTATAGATAACTGAGGATGAATTTACAATATCCGAAATACTCCTTTTTAAAAAACCGAAGAAGAGTTAGAGTTTTTGGAGTTAAAAGAAGATAAGGCACTGCAAATGCAACATAAAGCTTTGCCATTGCTTGAATTCCGGCAACAAGAACCAGATTTAAAATATCCGCTGTTAGTGATGTGCTTAGTCGATACTTTGAAGAATTGATCGATACTCGTTACCGATTTAAAAAGTATCCAATACTTTCGATATTCGGTACCGAAATGTTTAGGCTTCCAATTAGAACGCATGTAGACCAAAAGTAAAAGCGGTTTAGGGGAGTCTAGCCTATCAAAAGAAAGTGTAGGGACTAATTGAGGTTTTAATTTCCATTTCCCATCGCCACAATGCAGAGAAACTCTTCCTTATTTGAAACATTTTTTTTTTAGATGAATCGGACGATGTCATCTTTGTAGGCCGGAAATACTTCCTTCATCCGTCAAAGTATTTTTCTTAAATTTTAGATCTACGAAGGTGCAATTTGATAAAACGGTATTTTACTGTTGCGACAACATCAAGAAGGCGATGAGTCTTTTGATATGTGGTTTGCACATTGCTTAGTACAAATTGTTCAACTTTTGGGAAAGCATCGTCTTACACGTACTACTTAATTGTGAAGCATATTCATAGTCGAAATAAAGTCGATGCAACTTTTTTGACAGATATTCTGTTGAAAATTATGTCAAAAAGCAGCAATTATGTATAGAATCGGTATCGGGTACCGAAAAGGAAGTTTTGGGTACCGAAACATTCCTGAAGTATTGGGTACCGAGTATTGGGTACCGGCAATTCCGCACATCACTATCCGCTATGGAAAGCAGCTGCGTGTCAAAAGTCAAAATAGCGCCCACAATCAGTTGCATTTGCGTACCTGATAATTGTTGAAAGTTATAAAAACTATCAGCTTTTTGTGTTCGCGTACGCAAAAAAACTTGCAAAGTAGGGGAAATTGAGAGAACAAAATTACATTTCATTTTGAGGGAAAGCTACTAGTTTCTGCTTGAAAAATTTTTGCCAACAGCAATTTGCCAACAAGAAAACAGCTGGTTTGGAATTTGCGCAAATCCCTAAATTTAATTTGATGGTTTGGAAGTTAAAATATTAAACTTGTAAGAAGTAAGTAATTATTCGTTAAGTCAGTGAACTGTGTCAGGATAAGATTTCGGGATTTGTTTTCTAACGTTTTCAATTTTATACTTCTAAATATAAACAAAATTTCTATCAGCTCTTTGTTTAACTTGCAAGTTTCTGCAAATTTTCTGTTTGCGTAATATTTTATATATTTTTCTCTTGAGAGATGACATTTCGCCGGAATTTACCTATTAGAAATTTTTTACTGGAGATTTTATACGAACGTACACGGTCAAAAATTTGGGTTTAATTTTTAAACCCGCTGGGACTACTGCCTTTTTTAATCTTTTATAGTCTACTTTTTAAACCAGTTTAGTCCAAAAAGTACGCTGTTTAAAATTAACCCTAAATGTGTTAATTCTAGTTTCTTGGTTTAATATATGGAAAATTTGGTTCTAAACCGAAATAGAAAATATTTGCACACAGCGAAATGTGGTGTTGATTCAAATACAACGTTTGAAAGCAAATTTACATGCGTGGCTGTAGCTGAGTGTGCAAAGATGCTTGATACAATTGGTTGCTACCAAGGCTGCCCGGGTTCAATCCCAACCAGACGCAGCGTGAAATTTAAGATTTTTTATTTTTTATTCTATACTACGCTCAAATTGACGAGCTAAACATGTTAAATGGGCTTGAACCAGTTAAATGAACAAAACATGTTCATAAGCAAGTTAAATCGCATGCAATTGTTGTTTGAAAATTGAACCAGTTAAATCATGTAACTCGTTTGAAAACCAGTTCAGCGCAGAGTTGTATCAGAAAGCTTTCTGCTCCGACCAATCATAAAGACCCAAAAGCTTTCATTTGACACGCCAACGTTCAAAAAATTTATATTCTAAAAAATGTTAAAATTTAAAAATTATCGAAAAATATCAAAATTTTATGCATGTCTGACCGCCAAAGAAGAGAGGAGGTAATTAGTTATATTCCATGAGGTCTCATCGTACGCAGAGAATAATAGTGCATACAAACTAAACATTTTGAAGTCTTTAAGTATTCCGTATGCCTTAATATCATGAAGCAGACATTCGCACAAAACAAATTGAAACACAAAAACTTGAGTTTGAATATTTTTTCCGAATTTTTTTTGGTAATCAAACAACCGTCAAAGTTAACTCCAAATGTTCAATGTGGACGGTTGTGTTTTCCAAAAAGCTCTATTTCATTTAACAAGTTAAATGGGCCCAATTTGAACGTAATATTAATTAAATATGAAAATGTGCTCTCTTTTTTTAAACTTGTAAGGTTTGTATTTGAAGCTGAATTTAGTTTGGTCATATATGTAGTCCAAAAAGTTTAAAATTAAAACCGAAATTTTTAACCGTGTACCTATTAACTAACAAACATTTAACAGAACTGTTACGAACGGCTTTAACTAACGTAAAACCAGATATTGAAAATTTAGCCAAAGGGATCTTTTGAATTTTCTTTAATATCTATCTTACCTACGTGTTTTTCATTTCTAATAATAATTTTGTTTAAAAATACAATTTTGGTCTTTGTTGTTTTTTGTGGCTTTTATAGCATTTAGAATTTACATTTGGCTCTTTTCGGCCTCGGCCTTGCCCACCCCTGGCCTATATCAATGCAAATTACAGCATCTTGCCGGAAATAATAATTAAATTGGAAGGAAAAAAATCATTAGGGCTGTTCAGGATGCTGTGGAAATGGTCTTGGATTTGCAGTTGGAATTGCATTTTCAAATTTTATGCTTGCTGCCATGGCAACCGTGTACATTTTATTGTTGTGAATTTTCAAATGCAACGAATATGCAAATGCAAGAGAATATGCACAAGATCCTGAACACCCCTGTTGGCTTAACAAGTGCATCTTGTGGAGACTGCTGTTACTACTTTTCAAGGTGTGCAGGGTGAACTTGGGCAAAACATCAACAAAAAAGTGATACCATTCTACAAAAATATAAGGAGTTTAAGGAACTAAAGGGGATATCTGGTGTGCTAAGTAGCCAAATGGCCGTAAGTTAAGCAGGGATCACACGACTTGTACATTTCGGCAATTACAGTTTGGTGTTGTCTGGAAATTCTTTTATTGAGCTGAACTCAAATTTCTAAACACCACTATGTGACTGCCAAAATGTACAAATGTACAAATCGTGTGATCCCTGCTTAATAGCTATAATACCAACTGGCTGTACCCTGCCACGCTTTGCTGTGGCATATTCCAGTTACATGGATGATAAATGATTAACGAAACAAATCATACGTTTCATATAGGTTTGATTTTGTAATAAGTACTTGTGTGCACAATATTTGTGGTTTTTCCATTCTCTGCATAGATTTCAAGGATATCTGGTTTGTCGACACGGGAACACGCAACATCTGAGAAGTAATCCGCCTAAATCTAAACCACGCTTTCCAAAGGTTGACCTTGAGCATTACTGATTGTGATTCCGAATGCCAATCGAATTGGGAATTGCAATTTTTTAAATTGGTCATGGGAATTCTTCACCTTAGAAAAGCCGCGTTAAAATGTTTGCTTACACTACGTTCTTCATCAATTTCTTATCTGCGAGTCGCGTTCCGTTGCAGAGCTTTGGCTGATTATTATTCCGAAACATGATAATTGGCACACCTTTTTCAATTTCAGTATGTGGGATCATCCCTGGAAGATCAATCGAGTCCAAAAATTACGTTGGATAATTGACTGCTTCATCAGTTTCCACAACTGTGTTTATCGACGTATATGTTATTTCTTCACTTTGAATGCTGGATTGAATATTATTATTATTGAATATTAGTGGTATTCACCAAAGTGAGCAAGTGGCCTGGCAGTCTGGTAAATGAGCAAATCAGCTCAAGCAACGACTGTTTTCAATACCACTGTTATTTAGTTGATAGACATCCTTATTCGTCGCAGCAAGAATATGTCGTTCACTGAGCCAATCGTGATTCCTATAATAATAATAATAGATTGGCATCTTACACATATGTTAGTGTTTGGCCGAGCTTCTCCTCCGATTTGTGGTGTGCGCCTTGATGTTGTCACACAAAGGCGAGGGACCTACAGTTTTACGCCGACTCCGAACGGCGATTTTATTTTTATGAGAAGCTGTTTTTCATGGCAGAAATACACTCGGAGGTTTGCCATTGCCTGCCGAGGGACGACCGCTGTTAAGAAAAAAACCTTTTTCTATATTTTTTACGGTGTTGCTTTGACCAGGGCTTGAACTCAGGTGCTGATGAGTGAAAGCGCGCACTGCTTACCACTACACCGACCGATTCCTATAATACATTTTTTTAATTAAGAAATATTCTTTCCATCAGTTCTCCTTTCGATTTTTCTAAGTCACAAAAATTATCAGGCAATAAAATTCGTCTCTCTCATTCACTGGCAGCTTTCCGATCCTAATGTCCTTAATTATCGCGATAATACCTCGCTGCAGTGTATATATGTTCGTCTTACCACACTGCAGACTATTTCAGGCAAGCATCTCTCCCGCCAGTGTTAATCGAGAAATTACAGACAATGTTTGCGTAAAACCTCCTGCGAGCAATATTAATGTATTTCCGAATGGTAGAACGTTTCCACGCAAATCTGGCAACAATCGATCAAGGACCTCAGGCGATTTTTAGGGGCATCGTGCACTCATCCCAAACAATGAGTTTAAACTTTTGCAATGCTTTTTCCGTACCGGATGTTTTGGAAATGTTGCACGTGGGATATTCGATGATTTATATGTTCAACGGCAGCTTAAGAGCTGAATGAGCAGTACTTCCACCTGGTAACAATGTCGCAGCAATTCCAGTCGAAGGTCGAAGCGATAGCTAAGGTTATGTAATTTTTTGATCGAACAGTTGCCAAGATCAATCTGAGAAGGAATATTTTCCTGGTTCCTCCTGGCGCATCCAAGAAGAAGGTCCCCCAACTCCGTCATTTATCATTTGCATATTCTTCTTCTACTTGTGGCTCTGTAACCACCTAACTCATTTTGGCCGAGCTCGACAAAGAACGCCAGTAATTTCTCTCTGTGCCAACTTGGTCTCTCCATTGCAGTGGGGCCTCCCTCTTTCCCTGATACCACCAGCGGGTTCCGAGTTGAATACTTTCAGAGCTGCAGCGTCGGTGTCCATTCGAACGACATGGCCAAGCCAGCGGAGCCGCTGTATTTTAATGCGCTGCATTATGTCCATGTCGTTGTAAAGCTCATAAAGCTCATCGTTCCATCGTCTGCGGTACTCGCCGTCGCCAACGCGTAACGACCCGTAAATCTTTCTCTCGAATACTCCAAGAGCCGCTTCATCGGATGTTTTCATTGTCCATGCTTCTGCGCCATATACCAGCACGGGCATAATGAGTGACTTATAGAGTGCGGTTTTTGTACATCGAGAGAGGACTTTACTCCCGAATTGCCTACTCATATATTTTTATCGGTGATAATGCTGGTTCCCTAGTAAACGAAATTCTCCACTTTCGCGAAATTATAACTGGCAACAGTGACGTGGGTTCCAAGGCGCGAATGCGCTGACTGTTTATTTTATGACAGGATATACTTCGTCTTGTCCTCGTTTACCACCAGGCGCATTCGCTTTGCTTCCTTATCCATCTTGGAAAAGGCAGAATAGACTTCGCGATTTTTGTTACCGATGATGTCGATGTCATCAGCACACGTCAGAAATTACACGCCCTTGTAAAAAAATTTTCAGTTCTGCAGCTCTTATGATTTTAACATTTGCTTCTGTTTTCACTTCATTTGGGAATCTTTGATTGGGAATAGAAGTTCACAATAGGAATATTAATCATAATCACAATAATAATGTTATTAAAATTTTTTTTACTCGCAATATACGAAGTAGGCTATGGCGACCCCAAACGAAATTAATTATGATTAAAAGTTAACTGGTTAATGGTGACAACAATTTTAAGTTTTCTTTAAGTATTTTTTAAACAGCTTTCATGGGATAGTGTTCTGTTTTCGTTACTCTTTTAACTTTTTTGTTATTTGAATCAATAGTTTTTAACCGACTTCAAAAAAGGAGAAGGTTATCAATTCGTGGGAATTTTTTTTATGTATGTTACCGCATAACTTTGGACCACGTTAAACGATTTCCAGGTGGTCTCATACTAATTTGGCTTAGATCCGATCATTGGATCATGAAAAAATTAACGGTTCTATTAAATTTGTATGTGAGAATAGAAGTCGTTTGTGTTTTTTGCTTAAAAATTACTTGTTTATTAATTTTTTACATTGTGTACCAACTCTTGGTTGATAATATGATCATTTCGTTTGATAAGATATTGTACATCCTATCTTTATTTAAACTGTTCGGATTTTGGGTAAGTGGAAATATTAAAAAAAAAAATTCTCTACTAAAGCTTTCCCAAACACTTTTCGTTTGAAACCAGTTATGTAATATTTTATTTAATTTCAATGTTCTCACTCTTTACTCTCAGACATGGGCGTCGCTACGTAGACTTTGAAGTTTACCTTGTATGTAGGTATACAATCTTCGATTATTACCGCAGCGACCACAAAAATACAGCTGCCAATATAGCAACTCAGTTGCCAGCTTGCAGTTGCCATCTGTAAAACCATTTCAGCCAGTAGCGACCCAACTGAAGTTCGGTTGCCATAAGCCTAAGTCGGCTTAGCTCGATGTTCTGCTCACATACATAAGTACACATTTTCATGAGTCTATCTCTTCTTATTCTGGTACAAATATCGGGCCAAAGTTATAATACCATTTCATGCTCATGAAAGGTATAGTTTTCAGATTTCAAATCGGTGTAGTAGGTAACAAAATATAAATTTAAACATTTTCTTAACTTCTTCCCAGCGTATCTATTTCACTTGTCATTTTCAAAAATTTCATGCATTGCTATGCCATGTCATTCCATCTCAAACATACTGTTGTAGCATGTCATTGCTTCGTAGCTCAGCTGTTGTTTGCTGTTGTGTTTCTGCAGCATATTTTTAATACTGTTTAATCCTGACTTGTATGAAAATGTATATAGCAGGGGTGGACAAGGCCGAGGCCTAAAAGAGCCACATCTAAGCTCTAAATGCTACAAAGAGCCACAAAAAAAGAACGAGAAAAACAAAATAAAAATTTAATTAAATTAAATTAAATTATTATTAGAAATGAAAAACATTAATTTTATTATTATTCTATTGTACGTAAGATAGATAGATATAAAAGAAAATTCAAAAGATCCCTTTGGCGAGATTTTCCAAATCTGGTTTTAGGTCAGTTAAAGCCGTTCGTAACAATTATGTTAAATGTTGGATAGTCAATAGGTACGTTCGTTTAAAATCTCTAGTAAAAATGTCCAACAGCGAAATTCCGGCGAAATATCATCTGTTCTCTCACAAGAGAAAAATATCGAAAATAGTACGCGAACAGAAAATTTGCAGAAACTTGCAAGTTAGACAAACAGCTGATAGAAATTTTGTTTTCATTAACAGGTCTATTCTGCACGTTACCGAAGATTTTGTGACTGGAAAATTTTATTACCAAAAAATTTTACCACTTCTTGTCACCGCGATTCTAGGTACGTTGGTAATGCAGTGAAAATATTCAGAAACTCAGCTATGAAGATTTGTGGAAATTCCTGTATTGCATATTTCACGGGGCAATATTTTGTTACCAGCTTATGAGATGATAACCAAATTCACCGGTTACAAGCAGGGCCGTCGAGAGAAAACTCGGGCCCGGGACTAAAAAATCACGGGCCCCTATATATAAGTTGTATTAATTTAAAAGCATATGGCACAAATCGCCGAAAACGAAACCGAGGGGAACATTTTTTTCTCAGGTTTCGCTGATTTTTGACTATATCTGGGGCATACATATTCTGAGGTATCAGACAATATATGTAAATATTAACACGAATCTCCTTCTCTCAAACATGCAAATTCACTTAATCCTGAGACACCTTTAAATTAATGAAAAATAAAAAAGCACAACATGAAACTAAAGGATAGTTTATATTTAAGGACCACCACTTTTTTGCGATATATTTGTTTATATTCGCTTGCTTTGTATTACTTTGCAGTTAATAAAAAAGTACTCGACAAAAAAATCAGCGATTAGCTTTCTAAATGAAAATGAATTAGGCAGTAGTTTTTAATGTAATGCAACAGTCCAAAATATCAAAAAGTTTTTTGGCGCGGAATCCACCAGGCTAAAAAATGGAAAAATCTGGTATTCTAGCATTTTCGGCCTTCTTCACGGTGACAGGTAATAAGACAATGCTTAAAGTATGTCGATTCATAGAAAAAAATGTTGTTCTTACAATAAACATTGCCACGTAAGTGTTGTTTATTGCCAAATCCTCAGAGGAACACAGAAAGAATTCTGTGTTTTAAATTAGCATATTTTGAACGAATTCGGAATGGCTAAGGTGGAAAATAAACCAACCTTTCTATAAGGAAACAATTATAGAAAAGGAATTTTCTTACACTGTATTCATGTCTCCGCCAGCAATTTGTGTCGACATCATTTAAAAGCAGCTAAGGAGAACGACGACACTATTTATTAGATGGCACATTCAAGCCAATGTGCCAAAATGCGGGTATAAACAATTATTGATTATTTAATATCGGAACCGAGATCATGTAAGTTAAGTTAGTTTTCACACACTTTTGAAACACAAACTGCAGATAAGTTGTTGCCAAAACACAGCAGAAATCTTCCAATAACTTACAAATATAAAAATATGAAATATCGAGGGCTTAAATTCATTAATACCCTCCATCTGCAATTTGCACAAAAACTAATTTGTTATTTTAGAAACCATCTGGGACTTATTACCTGTCAGCACTGATATATTCCCAACGAGGCCAGAAGCGCTCCATTAGTTCTATTGGAGCGCTCCATATTCAGCAGTAGGCGCTCCCTTCCTAATTTCACACTTCATTGTATTTTAACATTGTGTGTCCTTAGAAAGAAGCGCTCCCTTGCTGCTCCCAAAGAAGCCCTTGGTGAGCGCTTCAACTAAATCATTTAAAAAGCGATGCATGAAAATTTTAATTTTTATATTATATTTTTGTTTTAATAAAATAATGGCGTTTTTTGTAAACCAGTTGATGGC
This sequence comes from Rhagoletis pomonella, assembly GCF_013731165.1. Taxonomy (NCBI): domain Eukaryota; kingdom Metazoa; phylum Arthropoda; class Insecta; order Diptera; family Tephritidae; genus Rhagoletis; species Rhagoletis pomonella. The sequence goes on along the minus strand of NW_023458564.1, from coordinate 14,612,559 downwards.
GTTATTAAGTGTACTTATTATTTTTCTTTTCTATGTGGTATACATACGAAAATACATACACACTTACATGTTTGTACATAAATTAACCTTTTTTCAAAAGAAAATATTTTATGTTACTACTCAAAATGATATTTATTTCGTAGCGTGACGTGGTGTGGCGCGCGGACGCGGGTCGCCGCGAAGCTAAGCTAAGCAAAGCGAAGCTAAGCAAAAGCAAAAGTTTGAAATAGCAATAATGTCAATGGAAAGCAACATTGTAAACTATTCAACGTGCTATTGACCCATAGTTAAAATTTATATTCCTTCTAACTCAAATAGGCTCAGAAAGTAAGAATTACATAGAAAAAAAAAAAAAACGCGAGAATAGTATTATTTCAAAAAGGAACGAGTCCAAAAAAGGCAGAATAAGAAGGTAAACGAAGAAGATTTTATGATTAAATAATAAAAATCTATTGGAATTATTTCAATAATTTTTCTAGTACTATTATTATCCTTCAAAATGCACTCTCGAATGGTGTTATAAAATTTTTCCTTCAAGAGTTACGGCCACTTAAACTGCCGTGTCCTCGAATCTAACATCGCCAAATGAAGCATATGCTTTCTAACTCATTACGTCATCTTGCAATGGCCATAGTTTCTGAAGGAAAAATCATAAAGCCGCACTCGAAGGCGCATTTTGAAGGGTAATAATAGTACTAAATGGTGGCCATTAAAGCCGTTTTTCGTGTACTTAACCGCGAAAAACCTCAATATCTTGGCGCAGTTCTAAGATCGATCTCGAGTTCTACGCAGAAAATCACTTCTGAAACGACCTACAGCTTTCTTCTTTTCTTTTGATTACATGTCAAATCGCAAGTCTACTGAATTCATGCTACATATTGCATAAAACAGACTACAAGCCATTTAAAAACATAATTATAATCTACACGCATGTATATCGCACAGGTAACGTAACAGTATTGACCTCAAAATTTATTTTATCAGTTCAATAAATACGTAGTTCCTGAGTCATATAAGGAGAGCAGACTTTTTCGATAATATAAAGCAGCTTTAAAAAGTAGTTCCAAAAATTGTAATGTAATAGTCCGCTGTTGAATCATTTATAACTCCTAAACAACAGTAGGTACAATATATTTTAGGTATATATTAAATATTGCCACATACTTATGCTTTCAGACGCAAGAGAAAAACTATCCGAAAGTGGTATTCTACCGAGTTTAAGTGATATTCCAAAAGCACTTTGAGCCAAAACGTATTTTCTTTAATTTACAGAGTCAGAAACAATCAGCACGAACCGGAATATACTTATAATACGTATAATAAAAACCTATAACGAAGGAGCAATTGCATTGTAAAAACAAAAAAGTTATGGTTCTGATATTTTGGGCCCCTTAAGAAGCCCGGGCCCGAGGGGATTCTGCCCTCTTCCCCCTCCTTCTCGACGGGCCTGGTTACAAGGGAGCACAGAATGCCAAAAAGGTTTAAAAATTGACAGACACTTTAATTACCGGTTACAAAATTTATGTTACCAGCTCAGAATAGAACTGTAAAAAGTATAAAATTGAAAACGTAAGAAAACAAATCTTGAATTCTTATCTGACAAAGTTCACTGACTAAACGAATAATTACTTATTTCTTACAAGTTTAATTAGTCGCATTTTACTATTTCAACTTCCAAACCATCAAATTCAATTTAGGGATTTGCGTAAATTCCAACCAGCTCTTCTTGATCAGCTGTTTTCTTGTTGGCAAATTGCTGTGGGCTAAAATATGTATTTATATGTATAATATGTATGTATGTAAAATATGTATGTATAAGCGTTTCCACACACACATTTATTTTCCTACCAAAATTTCCTACCATAACCAACCAAAACCTACCAAAAATTTTTTTGTGTTTTAATATTTTTTTTTTCAATGTCAAATTTTTTAAAAACATAGCTAACATAACATTTAGTAAAACTAAAACACAGCTAGTATAGTACAATAAAAACAAATTAACTGCGTGTAACGATTCATTTTACTGTACATACATACATATCGTCATTAGATTTGAATAAATACGCGAGCTCAAAAGTTGACAGCAAAAAAAGACGCGTAAAAAATTTCGGCAAAGAAGAACTCTTAGGGCCGGTTACTCAATTTTTGGTTAAACATCTTTATCGACGTGTTCGACTCTATGCATACAACAGGGAGTCGGTAACGTCAATAACTATGTTTAATCGTAGTGTTAACCAGACATTGAGTAACCGGCCCTTAACATATGCGAGGAAAAGAAAGACGCGTTAACCTCTTTGACGGCGAACAAAAACGAAGAAGACTTATTTTCGCGGTCAACCATGTTTGCGAGTATACGAATTCCCAAAAGAGCTTTTTCCCGAATGATGTTGAATCCATGTTTACGCGTCTTTTTTAACAAATTTGTTTCACGCATCCTTTTTCGCCGTCAAAACACCCGAGCGTCTTTATTCCTGTCAAGTGACTATATTATTATTATTACGTCGGAGACCCCCGCGTTGCGACCTAAGAAGATATATTGTGGTAAATCCTAATTGTAATCGCTCCAACCTTAGGCTATTTAAAAAGCTCAGCACTTTGGATATAAATTTTAGATGGAGAAGACAATCCTTCTCCAAGGTGCATTAATCTACTATTCATGCTTCGTGGACAGGCACATAGAATATACTATGGGGTTTCCTTCACCGACCCACAAAACCTACATCAGTCTCTACAGAAAGACCCTTTAATTCAATCGGTACGTTAACTTGCGTACTGTCAGGTAGCCAGTAAGAGTTTTAAGTTCAAGATATCTTTCGGAGTTCCTCCTGAAAAATTATGAATCTCTTTGATTGTCTTCGACTTCCGCCAGTGTGCAGCAATTCCCAGCTAGCTCCTAAGTAGGTCTGCAGTGTATCCTTTGATGTACCGCAGAAAGGCTCGGAACCATGCAAACGCATTTGGGCTCCACTCTTTGCAAGACAGTCAGCCGTTTCGTTGCCTTCAAGCCCATTGGCAGACTTTCCTGGAATCTTGGTCCAAGTACGCCATAAAGTATATATGGATATTCGTATTGTATATTGGCAATAATAAGGGTATACGGCGGTCGCCGTTATACGAACGCACCGGTGCTAAGCAAAGAGCCGCATTTGTTATGTTTTGTTGACATGCATAAATTTGATGCATGATTTGATTTGAATTTATTCGGCAATGTCTTCATATATCACTTTCAAACATGTATAAGCGACATGATATAAACTGGCACTTGCATGATGTGTTACATGTCGCTATGTTTGGTAGTTCAGGCCTTTAGTATCTATATATAATTGCTCAGTCATACGACTTAGTTAGGCCGATCTGTAGCAGAATTGAGCTATATATCAAACTAAACTGCAAGCTGCAGTTGCAGTTGACCGTGCTTGTCAAAAAAGTAAAAGGCGGCAGAAAAGTCGATAGTGAGTAATATAATCTATTGAAAAATATTAACGATATTTCCGTGGAATTGAGATTCGGAAAAGTTATTAGGTATTATTCATAGTTTTGAAATATATTTCACGAAAGCAAAAAATAAAAATAGCTGAGATCACTTTCTTTTTTAAACACCTAGGATATCACTGACCATTAAAAAGGACCCTGAATGACCGCAAACCTCAAAGCATTACACATTTTTGTATGTGATTTTTAAAATGAACGATCCAAAATTCCCCGGTATACATATTTAAAATTTTTTAGAACCAGTGGTTGAATTTTTTTACTGAAAGGGTTAACCCTAAAAGTATAATCTACGTCTGCGAGGCGTATACGGAATGGGTCTTTTTTTAATTTTAACACAAAATTTACTTTTTATTTTGTTGTTTTAAATAAATGTGGTTATAGTTTTTATTAATAAAACTATGTTTTATTATTAGTCAAACTCACAACTTCAATATTCTTTGAAAAAATAAGACAGGACTAAGTATATTTTAGCTCACAGGTTATCTTTTAAGTACATGAGCCTTTGCGGCGTATGTTAAGGCTTGACGTTACTCCCAAATAGATTACGCTTCTAGGGTTAAGAAAGCTTTACAGCCCGATTCCGCATCACTGACAAGTTCACCACAGTCACTTTCATGACAGCTATTCTAGCGCTCTAACAAAAGCTTGTTTTGCTGACAGTCTTGTCAGTTCTAGAAAAGGTGCTGACAGCGGTTTATTGTGTTCATTTTTGAAATTTGTGAAATTGTGAAATTATGGAGGAAGAAATTTTAATTTATGCATTGGCTATGAAAGCCCAGGAAAAAAAAGAAAAAATTGATAAAATGGAAAAATGGAGTGAGGGCTGGGCATCTCCAAAATGCAAAAATTTTTATTCTAATATTTTTCCGCCAATTTTGTATAAAAAAATGGTTTATTCAACAACAAATAACATACAAATAAAATTCCTAAACTTTGTGCAAAACTGGCGAAAATTCAGCAAATTGTCATCAAAATTTTCAACTTTTTAATCAGATTTTTTAAAAAAAATTTGAGTATGCAATTTTGCAGCCCATTAAATTCTAGTAAAGAAAATGCAAGTTCGGAGTTAATCAAAAATCGTGTTGATTTTTGAGAATTTTTTTTGGTGAAGGTGTTTTGCATTTTTTCCATATAAAGTAAAAAAAATTTTGTATGGGAGAGACTGCGTGAAAACAAATTGCCAAAAATCAACGGTAATTCCTAGCTACTTAAAACTTGCACTTTATTATAATAAAATTGCGCTACAAATCTGCATACTCAAAAAAATTCTAAAAAATCTGATTAAAAAGTTAAAAAATTTCATGAAAATTTGCTGCATTTTCGTGTTTTGCACAAAGTTTAGGAATTATATTTTTATGTTTTTTGTTGTAGTATGAACTATACTTTTATACGAAATTAGCAGAAAAATATTAGAATGAAAATTGTTGCATATATTGTGAAAAAATTGCTGTGCCAATAGTTTGTTCCGGCAGTGTATGTATGTATATATAACCTCTTTCCATTTGATTTCCGTGAGTATTGGATCATTTAAGGAACTCAGCCCTTGTGCTATCTCCTCCCAAAGCAATTGCATATGCCGCGGCTCCTTTGGATTGTTTTTGCCTGCTTGAAACTCCGTTCAAACTTTACGCACCTACATACATTTATATGTAGCACACATATTATTTCAAAATAAAAGAAAATAAAGAAGTTTTTATCACACTATCAAAATAATAACACATTTTAAGTATTTTTTTACATAAAATATGTAAACAAACTTACTTCTTCTCAGTTGCCATCTGTTTGACTTAACTCACCAGTCAGCTGTTTTGCCTTTCATTGCGTGGTGAGTTTAAAGAGCTTTCAGCTTTTCAGTCATCGAACTAGAATAGCAGGGGAGCTTTCAACTGACAACGTCTCTGACATGGCAGCACTGACAAGCAACGCTGTCAGTTTTTACAGAATCGGGCTGTTAGTTTGAAAGTATGATATTAAATTCTCTTCACCATAAACTGCGCCAATTTTCAATGATTATTGCGTTTTAGATTAAGACTAATAACAGATATTGTGAAAGGTTGGACTATACCTTAAAGATGACGGTTTTCTCATGACCCACTGCACGAAGCTTAGAGTAGAGTAATGTCTTTTAAGAACTTAAAAATTATCCTGGGTTATCAGGTCTCTAGCAGTTTTAGATTAATTGTTGTCTTTCACGAAGTTCTTTAAATAAATTTTGAGCTAAGTACTCACCCGTATTTCGGGGGTTACTACTAGTTTTAAAAAATTGTTAGTTTAATTTCGTATAAGATTTTGATAACTCAAAACGATGATTAATCGAGTTACTTGAAATATGATTACTCAAAAAAAATAATTTTGCTCGTTAAAAGAGTTTGCTTTGGAAAATGCTTATTTTCTTTTTTACATTCTGTATATGAAAAAAATGTTTCGTTCTAATTTTTGAAAACAGAAACGTTGTTTTCAAACATATATGTAATACTCCTATATTGGCAGTAAGAGCTAGTACCGTCCGAAAACACTACAGTACAGATATATCAATAAACACGTACGAAAGAAAAGGAACACATACGTTTATAAATAAACATGTACACGACACATTTACAAAAACGGCACTCAAGTACACAATGCATTGACAAAAACAGTACTAGACTGTCCCAGCCAGCAAGAAAACGTACATTTTACGAACATTATGTTTTACGAGGGATTCTCGTATCGCCAAATAGTTAGAGAAAAGCTCGTAAACGATAAAACAAAAAAAATTTAATAGAAAGAGGCTTGTAGTAATTTGTCAGCACAAGAAAAAATTTTAGTTTTGTTGACAATTTTTCTTCAATCACAATATTTTATAAGTAGTTTGTTAAATATTCAATTTAAGAAATTTATTAAGTATGTGATTTATTGGCAGACTGGTGCAAACGCCAAGGACGATCTACCACTTTCTTTTATAATTAAACTTCTTGTAAGTAGCTACTACATATGTAATTCAAAAATACAAATTAATTTAACGAGTTTTGCAATTCTTTCACAGGCTGCGCGGAGTAACACTAAAGGATTTAAACGTTTAATTCCCCTTTCTCGTAAGTTTATAGTTCTTCTTCTTCTTATTTGGCGCTGCAACCGCCTAAGCGATTTTGGCCGAGTCCAAAACAGCACGCCAGTCATTTCTCTTCTGTGCTAACTGACGCCAATTGAAAATGCCAAGTGAAGCCAAGTCCTTCTCCACCTGGTCTTTCCAACGCATCGCGGCCCGCGTTGAATATTTTCAGAGCAGGAGCGTTTCTGTCCATCCGTACGACATGGCCAAGCCAGCGGAGCCGCTGAATTTTAATTAGCTGCACTATGTCTATATCGTTGTAAAGCTCATACAGCTCATCGTTAAATCGTCTGCAATAATCGCCATCACCAACGCGTAAAGGTCCGTAAATCTTTCGCAGAATCTTTCTCTCGAAAACTCCAACAGCCGCCTCATCAGATGCTTTCATTGTCCATGCTTCCGCGCCATACACCAGCACAGGCATGATGAGTGACT
>NW_023458564.1:14602900-14605441 GCF_013731165.1 Rhagoletis pomonella | reverse complement strand
CAGGCCCAGTAATCAGCGGTTGTGCTGCTGAGTTGGGCGAGCTTTCCAAAAGCTGCTATTTAATCGCTGGTTTTGTATGGAAAATGTTTCACATGCAAATAGATTTTAACAATTTAGAATTTTTGTGAGAAGAAATGTAAAATATTTGACATTTTTCGAGAACAAATAATTGAAAAAAATCAAATCAGCTGCTATACTGATATTACCTGTTCAATGTGCCTTGGTTTAATTGTATTTTTGGAATAAACAAAGTTCTTTTTCCTTCTGTCAGTACAAGGCACATAAATACAGGTAGAAGCCAAAATGACATTGCTCTCATGAGAACCAAACCTTTAAACTTCAACTTGGTTTTCTTTTATTTCCTATATTTCGTTACGATTTAAATGTCATGTCGTTTGTTTTTTTTTAAATGTTCGTTAAAAAAAAATTTAATTAACATTTGAATTTTTGTAGCGTTGTGCTGTTTATACTTAGTGTATGTGCTAAAAATGCAACACCTGAAGCGTTGTTTTTATGTGATGTTAAATATAAATCAGATACCACTAATTTTTTAACGTGCCTCAATGTCCTTCGCGTAAGCAGCGTTGCGAAAGCAGCTGTGGGGCAGAGCTGCAACGAAATGCCTTGCTGTGCGTTAAACATTTTAAAGCAGCAGATTTTATAAATGCACCGGGAGGTACAGGGAAAGCACGTTTGATGCCAAGTGCTGTTGCTATGACTCTTATGCCGGAAAGTCCCTCCAACAACACTGCAACTCATAAATCAAAGACAGAAAACAACAAACAAATTAACAAATTGTAACAAAAGAAAATAAATAAATAAAATTAAACTTCAAATTTACTTAAAACCGCCAACCAGTGAAATATACAAGGCGAATTTATATAAGGTGGTGTGGTATCATCAGCTGTGACTAGCATTTGATTGTCAAATTTTTGTATTTCGCTAGTGAGTGAGTGAGAACGTGAGAGTGTTTGTATTTTCTGTCGCCCTTTTTCATTCGGGGAAGAATAGCTGAAATTTGACAATGGCCCACTAAAAGCAAAACAAAATACAAGTAATTGTTGTATTTGTTGAATCGATACCACCTTATATGTATTCGCCTTGGAAATATAATTTTTTATTTTTCCTTACACACGCTCATTTTTATTTTTATTCTCCCGAAAACTTTGACTTTTGTAGGTTTGACGTCAAATTGGCTTCTACCTGTTTTTATTGTACCATGCTGTCAGTAAACTGTTTTTTTTTACAAATAGTATAAATAAGCAATGGGAAATAAGGGCAAAATTTGTTTTATTTCCAACCTTTGTTGGAAATAAAGCAAAACTCAGATTTTGGTATTATTTAGCATTTAATTCCGTACATTCGTTATACTGTGATACGCTTACAAACGTACAGACAGACAGACCAAAATTATAAAAATTTTAGATTTGGCTTCTGTTGATTTAATAAACCCCCTATTAATTTTTCTTTAACATCTATTATGTACTGGTACCGGCCTGTTGCAATTTTATTATTCTCAAATACTTTTGTTTGATTTAGGTTATCTTATAAATTTAACTGAATTAAAGTTTTCAAATAATTGGCAACCCGCTTCAAAAATATTTTCAAAATTAAGCTTTCTAATCCTCTTTAGTGTAATGTCCGTATTGTAATATTTCATTTATTTACAAATTTAAATGACTACAATTTTTCAAGCAGTTGGCAAATCCCCTAAAAATATGTTCGGCATTAAAATGTTTAGCCTCTTTAGTTTGATGCCAACATTGATATTTAATTTATGCAATCAATCAAATTAATTTAAAGTTTTCAAATAGGTGGCAACCTTCCACAAAAATATTTTCTGCAGTAAGCCTTTGTAAACCTCTTTCTTTGGCAGCCATATTGCAGTATTTACTTTGCCGTATCAATTGAGCTAAACGGAAATTTTAAATACAGGTGGCAACTATCTAATTTTTTTCTTCTGTACTGTAAGATCACTAGCGATACATCGGTGAAAACTGCATTCAATTCCATGTTTTCGAGCGATGCGCGTACAAATATACAGACAGAAAGAGAGTCAAAAATTCTAAAAATTGTTTATTTGGCTTCTGTAGCTCTAGTAAAAACCCACCATATTAATTTTTCTTTAATATCTATAAGGTACAGACATCGGCCTATTACAATTTTATTATAAGTATAGTTATAGATTTCATTTATTTTTTCAATTTAATACAATAAAATTTTCAAGACAGGTGGCAACCCTCCCTAAAAATATTTTTGGCAGTAAAATTTCAAGCCTCTTCAGTTTGATACCCATATTGCAATATTCAATTTATCTTATAAATTAAATTAAATTAAAATTTTCAAACAGGTGGCAACTCTGAAACAAAATTTTTTTGGCTGCAAGCCTTCTTAAGCCTCTTTCTGTTGACGCCCATATTGTAATATTCGCTTTTTCTTATCAATTTACTTAAACTGCAATTTTCCAACAGGTGGTGTTGGGTCATGGGCTACATACATATTTGATCTGCGTTTAAATTCTCTATCTAAGTTTTTGCTAAC
>NW_023458564.1:14601602-14602800 GCF_013731165.1 Rhagoletis pomonella | reverse complement strand
GCCTAGTATACTGTTGTTCAAGTCTTCACCGAGTTGTTCTTGAATAGAGATTTTAATGCTCACGTATAAGTCTTCTAGCTCACCTCGGCTGTTGTCATCAGGTTCTTGCCATTCAATTTGCGTTTGGTAACTCATAAGTTGAGTGAAATACGATTCCAGGATCCCTAAGCGGCATTTCAGCTCAGTTGCTGATAAGGGTTTCCCTTCACCTCTTCCGTTTGCATCGATGATTGTTTTGATTCGTGAAATATTCTTTTTGGTGTTAGCACGCTGTTGTTTAAGTGCGTCTGCCATTGTGCAGCCTTAGCGAAAATTAACAACAAAATGCAGCGAGAGAATTGGAGCAGCGGCAGCACGGAAGCAGTGACGATGAGAGCAATGGTGGCAGCCGAGCTTGTGGGGCGAGCGGCTACAGCAAGGTTATACGTTGAATAAAGTTGCTACTATGCGGGAATGTAACTTTTGCAAATACCGATATATGACTTTACCGGTAACGGTTCGACAAGTGAGCGACAATCTTGCGGACGCGTGAAGATGAAAAAGGTCGAGAGTTTGTCCCACCGAGCGCTAGCAGACCACGCACGTCTTTTAACCGTTCGACAAGTGAGCGACAATCAATCTTGCGGACGCGTGAAGGTCAAAAAGGTCGCGACTTTGACCGGCGAAGCGCTAGTAGACCACACGGGTAATTATATGATTTGATAGGTTTGAAACCAAATGGTATGCAATTATACATATATGCAGTTGGCAGATAGCACACAATTTGTCTCTTATGTTTTGAGTTTTAGAACACCAAAGTGCCCCACGTTGGGCGCCAAAATGAACAGCCAGAAGCTTTTTTCTGCTGTGCAGCCAAATTTATAATGACTGCAAGATATTGGAGCGGATGTTCTAACACACGAAAACTTGCGCGTCGGGTTTGTTCAGTGGTCTACTACTAGAGAGAGGCGAAATAAATGAACACGTCACGTCGAAGGTTATGCATATACTAAATTTATTGAATTCAAAAATTTGGTGATAGTAAATTTTACAAGAGAGAGCGATTATGTGGAGACTTACAGTAGTGTAATTGAGGGTAGCTTTGTAACTGCGTACAATATACCTAAAGAGTAGTAGAAATATAATGTTATCATCACATACTAACTTCAAGTGTTAGCAAAAACTTAGATAGAGAATTTAAACGCAGATCAAATATGTA
>NW_023458564.1:14596785-14601502 GCF_013731165.1 Rhagoletis pomonella | reverse complement strand
TAGAGAATTTAAACGCAGATCAAATATGTAGCCCATGACCCAACATCCCGGGCGCGTTGAAAAGACTTTCAAGCAGGTAGCAACGCAAGCTTGTGGATAGGCCGGCGTAAAATGCCGGTTGGTGTTTGCACGTCGACAACTCTCACACGATTGTCTTTGCCATGAATAATAGTTGAAATTCTGCCAGTTATCCATCGTTGCGGCGGAACGTTGTCTTCATGAAGAAGTACAAGAGCATCGACGCGTACATTTGGATGATCACGAACCCATTTCGTGCGAGAATGCAGCTCAGCTAAATATTCCCGTGACCACTGCTGCCAAAAACGCTGCTTAACGGCGCTAATGCGCTCCCACCTCTGTAAGTGATGCAGCTCTTGAGTTGTTGGAGCGGTGCGCTCAGGTATCGCCTTTAATGGGTCGCCAATAATGAAGTGAGCAGGCGTTAGAGTGGCGTAGTCGTTTGGCTCGCAGGAGAGCGGTGACAGTGGACGAGAGTTAAGAATAGCTTCTATCTCAACAAGTGCGGTTGTCAGCTCTTCATATGTGAGGCGCGCGTTACCCAGTGTACGATTTAAGTGGCCCTTTGCCGACTTAACCGCGGCCTCCCACAGGCCGCCAAAGTGTGGTGCCCTGGGAGGAATAAAATTAAAATTTATAAATTCATTAGAACAAAAATTAGTTATTTTATTTTTTGATTGGGGATTAAATATAAACTGCTTCAGCTCAGCGAGCTTGCGGTCAGCACCAACGAAATTGGTCGCATTATCACAAAAAATATCGGTTGGCAAACCTCTTCTGCCGATCATTCGCTTAAGCGCCGCGATGAATGCGTCAGTTGACAAGTCCGAGACGACTTCTATGTGTACCGCCTTCGACCAAAGACATACAAATATGGCAATGTATGTCTTGTACGCTGTTTTGCCTCTAATGCGTAGATATGTGCTAACAGGTCCACAAAAGTCCACAGCGCAGCGAGAAAACGGCCGGCAAGGCGTGAGGCGCTCAACAGGCAGGTTGCCCATCATTTGCTGGAGGAGCTTCGGGCGATATCGCACACAGTGTATGCACGATCGTACAATACGACGAGCAATATCTCTAGCATTTATGATCCAAAATCTGAGTCGAATAAGCGCGACGAGGGCTTTGGGTCCGGCATGAAAATTAGTAGTATGCAAATGGCGAACCAAGCACTCGACGAAGTGGCACTTGCTTGGTAGAAATACCGGATGTCGCTGTGCGTCTGGAAGAGCTGCGAGCTCCAAACGTCCACCAACCTTCAACAAACTAAAACCACAAGTGTCATCCATAAAAGGGTTGAAGTATTTGAGCGAATTTTCAGCAGGTACCCCTTTTTTAGCACGACGAATATCTTCCGAAAAATGCTGTTGCTGAATATTAAAAATGATACAATAAAGCGATGTTTCAAGCTCTTGAGGGGAGAGAGAGTCAGATTCTAAGATTTGTTTTGTTGATTTGCTGATTTTCCGATAAAAGCTAAACATCCAGGCGATGATCCGTAGTTGGGTTATATGCGAACTGTATTTTGCAATATTGTCAATGATGTAGTTAGATTTCTCTGCAGTGAAAAACGTAGCCTTGCGCCTTTCTTTGTTGACTTCATCCATGTCAGGAGAAAGATGCGAATTTTTAGGCCAGCAGTCTTGGGGACGTCTAAGAAAGGATGGACCCGAGTACCAGATAGAGTTTTGGAGTTCTGACACCGTGCAGCCTCTGGATACAATGTCTGCAGGATTACACTGTGTCGGTACATGTCGCCAATCGCAGTCACTGGTTAGCTCTTGTACCTCTGATATGCGATTGCCCACGAAAGTTGATAAAGTGGAGGAATGCATTCGCAGCCAATGGAGCACAATTTGCGAGTGACTCCATAAATAGATTTCCAGGTCTCGATGAGCGAAAGCATGCTTGACTTTGCCTACAAGCCTTGCGAGCAACTGTGCACCGCAAAGTTCAAGTTTGGGCAATGATTTCTTTTTGGTAGGAGCGATGCGAGATTTTGCTGTTAGCAAACTTACCATGACATTACTAGAATATTCCTCTGAGCGCATGTAGACGCAGCAGCCATACGCCCGAATTGAAGAGTCACAGAAGCCATGCAACTGCGTCACTTGTGCATTAGCTTGTAGACAATAGCGGGGGACTCGCAACGATGACAAGGAAAAAAGATCCGTGAGCAGGCTTTGCCAAGCACAGTGGAGATTTTGCGGCACCGATTCATCCCAATTTAGTTTAAGTAGCCACAGCTCTTGTAAAATAATTTTAGATGTGACGAGTAGCGGTGCAAGGAGACCGAGAGGGTCGAAAAGCGACGCAGCCAGCGAAAGAATTTACCGCTTTGTTGATTTCTCGGTTTGTAGGTTTTTCGGAGTGAATGAAAATAAGAAATTATCTTGCTTCTGATCCCATGCAATGCCCAATGCGCTGGTGATGAGAGTGTCGCTAATATTGAGTTCTTTCATAGTTCTGTCATCTACGAACGACTCAACGTTTGAGTGCCATTTGGCGAGCTCCATACCCCCATGTCGTAGAATAGCAGAAACTTCGAACTGTATTTGCGCCAGCTCTTTTAACGAGTCTGCTCCACACAAAAAATCGTCCACGTAGAACGATGATTTGATCTTTTCAGATCCCAGAGCGAATTGAGCAGTGTATTGCTCTGCCAAGTATTGTAGACTTCTCACTGCAAGGAACGGAGCAGCTGCGGTACCATACGTTACTGTATTGAGCTGATATGTACGCACCTGTTCCTTTTCGCAGTTACGCCACAAAATGTATTGAAAGCAGCGGTCTTGTGCGTCGACGAGGATCTGCCTATACATTTTAACGATGTCAGCAGAAATTACGTAGCGATGCAAACGAAAGCGCAGCAGTAGCGTGACCAACTCATCTTGTATCGTTGCGCCCACCATGAGAATGTCGTTGAGCGACTTCTGCGTAGACGTTCTGCAGGAGGCGTCAAAGACTACGCGCAGCTTCGTTGACGTGCTAGTCGGCTTCAGCACACAGTGATGCGGAATATAAAAGTGTGGTGCGGTAAGAGGGGGATTCTCGACAACGCTCATATGCCCGAGCTTTTCATACTCTTGCATAAAGCTAATGTATTGCGCCTTTGTCTCAGGAATACGAGCAAGGCGACGTTCAAGCGCAATGAATCTACGCAACGCGGTCTTTCGGGAAGCTCCGAGAGATGATGGAGCTTCCTTGAAAGGCAAACGAACAATTACTCTGCCTTCACTATCACGTGAAACGGTTTTTACAAAAAATGATTCGCAGCTGGATTGCTCGTTAGTGAGTGTAGACGTCACAGTTATTTCCTCCAATTTCCATAACTGCTCGAGATTGAGATTAATTGTATCTTCGCTGGAGAGAAGGCATGTTTGCAATGGCGTAGTTGTTGCTGCAGAATTATATTTGCCCGACACCACCCATCCCAGCAGTGTTTTTTTGGAGTGTGGGCAAATTATCGCCCAGTTTGATTTGGCCTACAGACAACACATCAAAGAAACTTTCTGTACCGAGGAGCAGATCTATACGTTTAGATTTGAAAAATTGTTCATCCCCGAGATTAGTATTTTCTGGCAACTTCCAGGAGGAAACGTCTATTTCGGTTTCAGGCTGGTAAGATATATGTGATGTCACGCAAAAGTTTAGAGGAAGCTCAAAGTTAGTAAAGCGCGATTTAATTGTAGTTGACGTTTTATGCTTTATTATTGTACTTGCTTCCCCGATGCTCAATATGTGAACATTATGCTTTTCACGCGGTAGTCGAAGTTTTTGTGCGAATTCTTCGCTCATAAAGTTCACCTGCGAACAAGAATCAAGAAGTGCTCTACCTAATTGATAATCTCCGGTAGCGTTGCGCACGAGTACAACAGCTGTAGCGAGAATTACAACATTTTGCGATGAAGTTTCGAGGTGGCTATGTACAGCTGCCGATTTTGGGACATCTGAGTTGAATTTTGTTCTCATGGTGAAAGTGGTGATTCAGACAGAGACACGGCTGTTGATGACGAAGACTTTGAGCGATGCATCATGGTATGGTGAGAGCGCCCACATACCTTACATTTGAACGCAGATGAGCAATTAGTGACTTTGTGGTTTTTCGAAAGGCAATTTATACACAATGACAGTCTTTTAACATTGCTAAAGCGGTCAGCAATGTCCATATCGTTGAAGCGCTGACAGCCACCTCCAAGAACATGCTCCGTGCTAGCGCAGAGAACACAGGTGCGATTAGTGCACGCGAAAGTGTAGTTTTGACGAGACGACTGAATCTTGTCGGTCTTTTTGACAGACTTGTCCACCTTACGAGTTGTGTTGAGAGTGTTGTATGGTGTTTCAATGCTTTCCAGAAATTGGCAGCGCCTCTCTAATACCCTAGAACAGTCGGCCCAAGTTGGCAACTTAACAAAGTCCAACGACTCCTTCCACTTTTTCTCAGTCCCCTCATCCACTTTCTGCATCACAATATAAATCAACATTGCATTGAAAATATCTGTATCCGTACCTAAGGATTGTAAGGAGCCGCGGAGGGCAGAAACGTTGTCAACAACACTACGAAGCTGAACGCAATTTTGTTTCTTTGCAGAAGGCAATTCAAAGAGATTTGCTATATTTTCCATGAAAATTAGCGTGTTATTATCGTAGCGTGATTTTAACCTATCGAGAGCCTTTTTGTAGTTCTCATTAGTCACCG
>NW_023458564.1:14571390-14596685 GCF_013731165.1 Rhagoletis pomonella | reverse complement strand
AATCAGTACCGTGGGTCCCGCGGGTCCCGCTATCCCGCGCCCATCTCTAGTCGAAATACATTCGGTAGGTGCGTGTGGTAAAAAGCACGCGACATTTTTTTTGTGTGCCAGAAAATTGCCAGATTGCCGAATTTTTATACCATTTTTACTGAACTACTGTCGCAAACAGTATTTCCAGTATTAAAATGTGAGATCGCAAAAATTCGATAGTTGTTTTAGAAGTGTAGCCCGTAGTGCTGCCACTGCAATTCAAGTATTTCCAGTATTCGAATATGAGATGACTCTAATTTTATCGAAGTCATTTTGTAGAATTGTCAGTAGTGCTGCCACTCTTTCCAGTAATAGATGTTTGGTTGCAAAAGTTACCAAAATGAAATAAAAGTTACCAAGTTACCAAACCGCTTAAAAGTTACCAATTTTGGTAGAAAGTTACCAATTGTGGCAACCATGCTCTTGAGTTGTTGGAGCGGTGCGCTCAGGTATCGCCTTCAATGAGTCGCCAATAATGAAGTGAGCAGGCGTTATGGTCTGATTATGGAAACTTAACGTAACTTACGGCGCTCTCTTAAAAATTCTGTTAAATGCGTGTTGCTTCCCTGCAAAAAATTGTGCGACTAATCTCTAAAGAGAGTATTCCGAGATTACTCTCAATCGGGTACAATAGGGCATTAATTAGTCGCAACTAGTCTCATACGGGTACTAATGGAGATCAATTAGTCTCGACTCGTCTCTTAAGGGTATAATTGGAGATCAATTAGTCCCCAACTCAACGCTAACGGGTACTATTAACGATTTAATGATATGTACGCACTTAGTCAATGCAATTTCATGTGCGCCGTTGGCACGCAGGGAGAGTATTCGCCTAACAAAACTGAGCACCTCGGTTCGAATCTCAGCTGGCGCAAATTTTTATTTTTATTTTTTAAAAGTGACTAGTCGCTTTTTATACCCGTTCGGGTATAAAGGTGAACAATTAGTCTCTTCATAGGACATGCTCGAACAAAAGCGAACAGTTCATTCCATATAAAGAGATCAAAAGTGGTATTAGCCGCATGCACGATTGAGAGAATACAAAGGTTGCGCCGATCTCGGACCGCTATTCCTCTCTTAACGAATTTGACAGAATCATTGTTTGCATGACGTCACACTTGTGCAACTTGTTTACGTTTTCCTTGCAACATTTTTTCTTCTTCTTCCATTCTTGCTCACGTTTTGGCATTCCGCTCTCGCAATTGCACCAGTGTGACGTCACACAAAAGTTATTCTCAAAAATCCTCTCTGATCGGCGCAATCTTGTATTCTATCATTCTTGAGCCGCATGCTCCTTTGCGATTATTATAATCAGAGGTGGGCACTACCACAAACAAGCGTTCGCTAAAATTGAGAATGTGTTAGTGTGCCTCATCCATTTTGCAAGCTGCTGCGTTGTCATCGTTGCGCTCTTGCTTGTATACGTACACGCTATGTTTACGCTCTTTGAGCGTGTGCTCGTTCTCTGCCCATGCCTGCTTATAATTGAACAGCCGAAACTTAACGTAACTTAATGCCACGTCGAAATCTGTTTCATTTTGATTCTCTAAGTTCTACGTTCCGTTAAGTCAAGTTAAGTTGCCATAATCAGGCATTTAGAGTGTCGTAGTCGTTTGGGTCGCGGGAGAGCGGTGACAGCGGACGAGAGTTAAGAATAGCTTCTATCTCAACAAGTGCGGTTGAAGAGCTGATCATATGTGAGGCGCGCGTTACCCAGTGTACAGTTTAAGTGGCCCTTTGCCGACTTAACCGAGGCCTCCCACAGGCCGCCAAAGTGTGGTGCCCTGGGAGGAATAAAATTAAAATTTATAAATTCATTAGTACAAAAATTAGTTATTTTATTTTTTGATTGGGGATTAAATAAAAACTGCTTCAGCTCAGCGAGCTTGCGGTCAGCACCAACGAAATTGGTCGCATTATCACAAAAAATATCGGTTGGCAAATCTCTTCTGCCGATCATTCGCTTAAGCGCCGCGATGAATGCGTCAGTTGCCAGGTCCGAGACGACTTCTATGTGTACCGCCTTCGACCAAAGACATACAAATATGGCAATGTATGTCTTGTACCGTGTTTTGCCTCTAATGCGTAGATATGTGCTAACAGGTCTACAAAAGTCCACAGCGCAGCGAGAAAATGGCCGGCAAGGCGTGAGGCGCTCAACAGGCAGGTTGCTCATCATTTGCTGGAGGAGCTTCGGGCGATATCGCACACAGTGTATGCATGTCCGTACAATGCGACGAGCAACATCTCTAGCAGTTATGATCCAAAACCTGAGTCGAATAAGCGCGACGAGGGCTTTAGGTCCGGCATGCAAATTAGTAGTATGCAAATGGCGAACCAAGCACTCGACGAAGTGGCACTTGCTTGGTAGAAATACCGGATGTCGCTGTGCGTCTGGAAGAGCTGCCAGCTCCAAGCGTCCACCAACCTTCAACAAACTAAAACCACAAGTGTTAACCATAAAAGGGTTGAGGTATTTGAGGGAATTTTCAGCAGGTACCCCTTTTTTAGCACGACGAATATCTTCTGCAAAATGATATTGCTGAATATTAAAAGTGATACAATAAAGCGATGTTTCAATCTCTTGAGGTGAGAGAGAGTCAGATTCCATGCTCTTTTTTGTTGATTTGTTGATTTTCCGATAAAAACGAAACATCCAGGCGATGATCCGTAGTTGGGTTATATGCGAACTGTATTTTGCAATACTCTCAATGATGTAGTTAGATTTCTCAGCAGTGAAAAACGTAGCCTTGCGCCTTTCTTTGTTGACTTCAGGAGAAAGATGCGAATTTTTAGGCCAGCAGTCTTGGGGACGTTTAAGAAAGGATGCACCCGAGTACCAGATGGAGTTTTGGAGTTCTGACACCGTGCAGCCCCTGGATACAATGTCTGCAGGATTACACTGTGTCGGTACATGTCGCCAATCGCAGTCACTGGTTAGCTCTTGTACCTCTTATATGCGATTGCCCACGAAAGTTGATAAAGTGGAGGAATGCATTCGCAACCAAAGGAGCACAATTTGCGAGTCACTCCATAAATAGATTTCCAGGTCTCGATGAGCTAAAGCATGCTTGACCTTGTCTACAAGCCTTGCGAGCAACTGTGCACCGCAAAGTTCAAGTTTGGGCAATGATTTCTTTTTGGTAGTAGCGATGCGAGATTTTGCTGTTAGCAAACTAACCACGACATTACTAGAACAGTCATCTGTGCGAATGTAGACGCAGCAGCCATACGCCCGAGTTGAAGAGTCACAGAAGCCATGCAGCTGCGTTACCTGTGCATTAGCTTGTAGACAATAGCGCGGGACTCGCAACGATGACAAGGAAAAAATATCCGTAAGCAGGCTTTGCCAAGCACACTGGAGATTTTGCGGCACCGATTCATCCCAATTTAGCTTAAGTAGCCACAGCTCTTGTAAAATAATTTTAGATGTGACGAGTAGCAGTGCAAGGAGACCGAGGGGGTCGAAAAGCGACGCAGGCAGCGAAAGAATTGACCGTTTGTTGATTTCTCGGATTGTAGGTTTTTCGGAGTGAATGAAAATAAGAAATTATCTTGCTTCTGATCCCATGCAATGCCCAATGCGCTGATGATAAGAGTGTCGCTTATATTGAGTTCTTTCATAGTTCTATCATCTACGAACGACTCAACGTTTGAGTGCCATTTGACAAGCTCCATACCCCCATGTCGTAGAATAGCAGAAACTTCGAACTGTATTTGCGCCAGCTCTTTTAACGACTCTGCTCCACACAAAAAATTGTCCACGTAGAACGATGATTTGATCTTTTCAGATCCCAGAGCGAATTGAGCAGTGTATTGCTCTGCCAAGTATTGCAGACTTCTCACTGCAAGGAACGGAGCAGCTGCGGTACCATACGTTACTGTATTGAGCTGATATGTACGCACCTGTTCTTTTTCGCAGTTCCGCCACAAAATGTATTGAAAGCAGCGGTCTTGTGCGTCGACGAGGATCTGCCTATACATCTTAACGATGTCAGCAGAAATTACGTAGCGATATAAACGAAAGCGCAGCAGTAGCGTGACCAACTCATCTTGTATCGTTGCGCCCACCATGAGAATGTCGTTGAGCGACTTCTGCGTATACGTTCTGCAGGAGGCGTCAAAGACTACGCGCTGCTTCGTTTACGTGCTAGTCGGCTTCAGCACACAGTGATGCGGAATATAAAAGTGTGGTGCGGTAAGAGGGGGATTCTCGACAACGCTCATATGCCCGAGCTTTTCGTACTCTTGCATAAAGCTAATGTATTGCGCCTTTGTCTCAGGAATACGTGCAAGGCGACGTTCAAGCGCAGTGAATCTACGCAGCACGGTCTCGGGAAGCTCCGAGAGATGATGGAGTTTCCTTGAAAGGCAAACGAACAATTACTCTGCCTGCACTATCAGGTTAAACAGTTTTTACAAAAAATGATTCGCAGCTGGATTGCTCGTTAGTGAGTGTAGACGTCACAGTTATTTCCTCCAATTTCCATAACTGCTCGAGATTGAGATCAATTGTATCTTCGCTGGAGAGAAGGCATGTTTGCGATGGCGTAGTTGTTGCTGCAGAATTATATTTGCCCGACACCACCCAACCCAGCAGTGTTTTTTGGAGTGTGGGCAAATGATCGCCCAGTTTGATTTGGCCAACAGATAACAAATCAAAGAAACTTTCTGTACCGAGTAGCAGATCTATACGTTTAGATTTGAAAAATTGTTCATCCGCGGGATTAGTATTTTCTGGCAAATTCCACGAAGAAACGTCTATTTCGGTTTCAGGCTGGTAAGATATATGTGATGTCACGCAAAAGTTTAGTGGTAGCTCAAAGTTAGTAAAGCGTGATTTAATTGTAGTTAACGTTTTATGCCTTATTCATGTACTTGCTTCCCCGATGCTCAATATGTGAACATTATGCTTTTCACGCCGTAGTCGAAGTTTTTGTGCGAATTTTTCGCTCATAAAGTTCACCTGCGAACAAGAATCAAGAATGTTCTACCTAACTGATAGTCTCCGGTAGCGTTGCGCACGAGTACAACAGCTGTAGCGAGAATTACAACATTTTGCGATGAAGGTTCGAGGTGGGTATGTACAGCTGCCGATTTTGGGGTCATCTGAGTTGAATTTTGTTCTGATGGTGAAAGTGGTGATTCAGACAGTGACAAGGCTGTTGACGACGAAGACTTTGAGCGATGCAGCATGGTATGGTGAGAGCGCCCACATACCTTACATTTGAACGCAGATGAGCAATTAGTGACCTTGTGGTTTTTCGAAAGGCAATTTATACACAATGACAGTCTTTTAACATCGCTAAAGCGGTTAGCAATGTCCATATCGTTGAAGCGCTGACAGCTGCCTCCAAGAACATGCTCCGTGCTAGCAAGAATGATAGAATACAAGATTGCGCCGTCCTGGGCGTTGACATTTGTGTACCACAAGTAAACAAAGAATAGAGCGAAAAGAAGACCGAGTTGAAACTGCCAAAGCGGTTCACTTTACTGCGAAAAACGTGTTTTAATTTTGCTAAATGCGAAAATATTGCATTTTTCACCTAATCTATTAGAGAACAGTGAACATTTTAGTGCACTCCATTGCTTTGTATTGAGCCTGCTTCAGCAAACGTTTTAGTGCACTTTATTGCTTTGCAATTAAGGCTGCTGCAGAAAACTGCAGCAGCATCTCTGCGGGATTGATTAGTTAACTTGCTAATGGAGGCTGCGTGGATCAGAAACAAAATCATTGTGAGGAAATGCTATTAATATAATAATAGAGAAACATTTCGGGAGCGGTTTTTCCGTGCCCTATGTACCAAAATGCAGCGATTCGTCCCAGCGCTACACTTGCATCTACGCTTCTTGCATCTTGGCGGCTGTCGTACTTTAACACACAGCACTTCGTTGTATTAGTTTTTACGCAGTCTTCAACTCAAAAATCGCTCACAAATTGCAAATTAACACGATTTAAACTGATTTTTAATAATTTTTTGATAATTCAAATTTCTCTTTTGCTGATTTGTAAACAAAGGTTTATTTACAAGTTACCACAACTGTCAAAATCGGCAAAAGCAAAGTAGCGGTACCATTAGCCCACACAAGGGGTGGGTTTTGGGGTTCAAACCCCCCCTAAAGCTAATAACCTGAAATACAAACTGTATCCCAAAGCCAGCTCTCAAGAAAAATCACAAGAAATATTTTTTATTATAAAGCACTTTGCTTTTGCTGTAAATTTTCTTGAAGAAATAAATATACGAGCATTTTTTTCTTGAGAGATGCAAAATGATTTAAGAAATTTTGATAGAAGAAAATTCCTATTCAATTTCTTGTGCGCGATTTTATATGAATTTTTCGTTTTTTTTTGAGAGCTCTTAAAAGTTTAACTGCGAATGAAACCTAAAAATATGAAATGCATACTCACTTACTGAGCCTAAAAGAGTTTACAACGACGAGTTATGTCCTTAACAAGGATTCGAAGATTTAATTTGCCCACTTCGAATTCGTTCCACCAAAATTGCCTACATAACAAAAATTCAAGTTCACTTAATTTTCTCGGTATTCGAAATATTAAAAAAATTAGGCAATCGTAAAAAATCACCATCTCATTCGAAAACCAGAAACCAGATATCGAGGAAAATGAACATTAAAACTCTTTTTTTTTTTAAGTCTTTTATTACTTTTGCAAGTTGAGCGCATCTTGTGTTTATAGAACTTTATATTAAACAAGTAATTTCAAATTACGGGAAGACCCTTGAGGTACCATCTTTCCGATAGAAAAAAAAAGAATTATTGAAATCGGTTCACGTGGTCCAAAGTTATGCGTTAGCATACTATTCCGACGAATTGAAAACCTACCCCTTTTTCGAAGTCAGTTACAAATGTTTGAGTTTCTTGCTAATTTTATGTAAATAAATGCAATTTATGAAACTTCAAAAAGTTTATTTATTTATTACACACTGTACATAAAACTTGCATAAATGTACTTTAATGATCATTTTATCTGAAGCGAATTTTCAGAAGTATAAACCCCTCCCAAAATATATTCCTGGGTGCGCCCCTGAGCGGTACCACTGACGGCGCCACCTTTGTTCGCTGCACCGTGCCGTGCTAGCACAGAGAACACAGGTGCGATTAGTGCACGTGAAAATGTAGTTTTGACGAGACGACTGATTCTTGTCTGTCTTTTTGACAGACTTGTCCACCTTACGAGTCGTGTTGAGAGTGTTGTGTGGTGTTTCAATGCTTTCCAGAATTTGGCAGCGCCTTTCTAGTACACTAGCGCAGTCGGCCCAAGTTGGCAACTTAACAAAGTCCAACGACTCCTTACTCTTTTTCTCAGTCCCCTCATTCACTTTCTGCATCACAATATAAATCAAAATGGCATTGAAAATATCTGTATCCGTACCTAAAGATTGCAAGGAGCCACAGAGGGCAGAAACGTTGTCAACAACACTACGAAGCTGAACGGAATTTTGTTTCTTTGCAGAAGGCAATTCAAAGAGATTTACTGTATTTTCCATGAAAATTATCGTGTTATTATCGTAGCGTGATTTTAACCTATCGAGAGCCTTTTTGTAGTTCTCATTTTTGTAGTCACCGGGAATGCTTTGACAGTCTCCAATGCTTGCCCATGCAAACAGTTAAGGAGGTGATTAAACCTTTCGATGTTGGAAAGGCCAAGCTCGCGGTCGATGATTTCAGTGAAGGAGGTAATGAAGTTTTTATACTCCGAGTACCTGCCTGCCTGTAGTATACTGTTGTTCAAGTCTTCACCGAGTTGTTCTTGAATAGCGATTTTAATACTCACGTATAAGTATTCTAGCTCACCTCGGCTGTTGTCATCAGGTTCTCGCCGTTCAATCTGCGTTTGGTAGCTCATACGTTGAGTGAATTATGATTCCAGGATCCCTAAGCGGCATTTCAGCTCTGTTGCTGATAAGGGTTTCCCTTCACCTCTTCCATTTGCATCGATGATTGTTTTGATTCGTGAAATATTCTTTTTTGTGTTAGCACGCTGTTGTTTAAGTGCGTCTGTCATTGTACAGCCTTAGCGAAAATTAACAACAAAATGCAGCGAGAGAACTAATTAGGTATTAGCGGCGAAAAAGGCGTACTACGCTTGGAGCCAGAAAAGAATATTTCGCAGTCCACTATACGGAAAGTATTACTCGGAGCAGCGGAAGTACGGAAGCAGTGACGATGAAAGCAATGGTGGCAGCCGAGCTTGTGGTTCGCCAAGTGAGCGAAAATCTTGCGGACGCGTGAAGGCGAAATAGGTCGAGAGTTTGTCCCACCAAGCGTTAGCAGACCACGCACGTATTTTAACCGTTCGACAGGTGGGCGACAATCGATCTTGCGGACGCGCGAAGGTCAAAAATGTCGCGACTTGACCGGCGAAGCGCTAGTAGACCACACGGGTATTTATATGATTTGATAGGCTTCAAAACGAAATGTATGCAATTATACATATACGCAGTTGGCAAATAGCACACAATTTTTCTCTTATGTTTTGAGTTTTAGAACACAAAGGACCCCACGTTGGGCGCCAATATGAACAGTCAGAAGCTTTTTTCTGCTGTGCAGCCAAATTTATAATGACCGCAAAATATTGGAGCGCATGTTCTAACACACGAAAACTTGCGCGTCGGGTTTGTTTAGTGGTCTACTACTAGAGAGAAGCGAAATAAATGAACACTTCACGTCGAAGGCTATGCATATACTAAATTTATTTAATTCAAAAATTTGGTGATAGGATATATTACAAGAGAGAGCGATTAAGTGGAGACTTACAGTAGTGTAATTAAAAGTAGCTTTGTAACTGCGTACAATATACCTACAGAGTAGTAGAAATATAATGTCATCATCACATAGTAACTTCAAGTGACAGCAAAACTTAGATATAAAATTTAAACGCAGATCAAATATGTACCCATGAACCAACACTTAGTCCTGCCCCATTTTCTAAAGAATATTGAAGTTGTGGGTTTAGATAATAATAAAATATAGTTTTGTTAATAAAAATTAATAAAAACTATAACCACATTTATTCAAAACAATCCCAATTCCGTATACGCCTCGCAGACGTAGATTATGCTTTTAGGGTTAACCCTTTCAGTACAAAAATTCAACCACTGATTCTAAAAAATTTAGAATATGTGTACCGGCTAATATTGTATCGGTCATTTCAAAAATGACATCAAAAACTTTGTAAAGCTTTGAGGTTTGCCGCCATTCAGGGTCCTTTTTAATGGTCAGAGATATCCTGGGTGTTTAAAAAAGAAAGTGATCTCAGCTATTTTTATTTTTTGCTTTCGTGAAATATATTTCAAAACTTTGTAAAATACCTAATCATGACTGACGAGCGCCCCATCAAGCAGCGGTACTTTCCGCGCAACCCTGCAATGCAATCTGTCATCGACGCGGAAATGGATGAGCTACTCGAGAAAGGATGTATCGCGCCGTCCCGCAGTTCTCACAGTGCACCGATCGTACTAGCCCGGAAGAAGAACGGCAAGTGGCGCCTGTGCGTGGACTACCGCCAACTCAATGCCAGGTCAGTTCCGGACGCATACCCCTTGCCGAGGATACGGCACATATTGGACAAACTGCGCCAGGCGAATTACATCAGTAGCCTAGACCTCAAAAACGGATACCCCTGGAGCCAAATAGCCGCCCGTACACAGCCTTCACCGTACCGGGACGCGGCCTGTTCCAGTGGCGCGTCATGCCGTTCGGCCTGCATTCCGCACCCGCAACATTCCACAGAGCGTTGGATCAAGTCATCGGACTGGAAACGGAGCCCTACGCGTTCGCCTACCTCCACGACATAATCGTCATAGGCTCCACCTTCGACTAACATGTGAAGCACTTGCGACACGTGAAGGTACTCCGACGACTACAGTGGGCCAACCTGCGCATTACCCCCAGGAATTGTCATTTTTTTTAAAAGGAGCTCCGGTACCTGGGCCACGTCACTAACGACAAGGGCATACACACCGATCCCGACAAAGTCGCCGCCATCCAGGAACTAAACCTCCCGACCAACGTGAAGAAGGTGCGCCAATACCTCGGGATAGCTTCCTGGCATCGCCGGTTTGTACCCGACTTCGCTACACTAAGCCAACCACTCACCGTCCTCCTGAAGAAGGGAATAATTGCTAGAACGGTTAGCGAGATACATATATGTGATCATAAGTGGGCGGTGCCACACCCATTTTCCAAAATTGTATCATAAGCGTATTTCTTGGTAAAAAATTGTTGCAACCATCAATTTTGAATAAAGTAGCTTTAATATTTACTGATTTATCGAGGATTTCGTATTTTTCTAAATTACCGTTATATGGGATATGGGCGTGGTTATTGTCTGATTTTAAAAATTTTCGGCCATTTGGTATGTTGTAGCAGGCCCAACAACTGTGCCAAGTTTGGAAGAAATTATTGCAGCGGTTACCAAGAAATACACATGTAACCATAAGTAGGCGTGGCTACGCCCATTTGCCAAAATTTTTTAATATTCTTATTTTTCGTCTAAAAGTCATTGTAAATATCAATTTTGAGTGAATTATCTTCAGTAGTTACTAAAATATCGCACTTTTCGTATTTCTGAAAATTACCGTTATATGGGAGGTAGGCGTGGTTATTGTCCGATTTCGCCCATTTTTAATACCATCCGTCCTATGCCCAAAAGAAGTCCACGTACCAAGTTTCGTTAAGATATCTCAATTTTTACTCGAGTTATCGTGTGCACAGACGGACGGACGGACGGACAGACAGTCACCGCTTAATCGATTTCTCTTTTCATTCTGATCATTTATGTATACATTTGTCTATATCTATCTCGATTCGTTTTGCCTGTTACAAACAACCGTTATGTGAACAAAGTTATAATACCCTTGTGCACAAGTGCGCTCGGGTATAAAAATATTTTAATATATATGATATTAATTGGCCAACCAGCTATTTTTTTAAGGGCTTGCAAACAATTCTGCGTACTTAACTAAGAAAACATCTGTCTTATGACGTTCTTCCCGCAAGCGTGCGATATTTATGCATTTTTTTCTTAACACCCAGTATAATATTTTCCGATGATTTCTCTTATTTACCCTTCACAAACATATCCACATATACATATATATGTACATACATACAATAATTCTCTTAAGCCGTTGGGTAGTGGTTGCTCTTTAGAAAATGTCTTGCCTGTGTGAAAACAACCAAAGCAGCATTTGAGCAAATGGTATACATATCGTCGTTTAAACTACAAAACCGCGTATCAACAAAATGCAAAACCGCATATCAAGATAATGCAAAACCGCGTATGTGAGGTTGCATAAATTATTTTCTAGAGAGTAAAAACACTCATATTTCAAAACGGTTCTCCTTTTATAATGCAATCGCATTTCTGGCTAGTATATAATATGGATTGAGCCAAGAGCTTGTGTGAGCAAGTCCAATTTTTGGCAGCGAATATCAGTTACGCGGTTTTGTACTTTAAACGACGATATGTATATACGTAGGTAGATACATATATAAGCTTGTATATATGTATATGCATATGTATGTATGTAGGTATGCACACCAGGGCGTAGCCAGGAACTATTGTACATAGGTGGGGTGTAAAATTAATATACCAATAAAAAAAATGTTATTCAATAATTTTTTTATTCTAGTAACAAACGCCTTTGAGTTTTAGCAAACTCTTCAATTACTTCTCAATCATCATGCGGTTTTCGTTAGTCCATAAAGTCTTTCCTCTCCTTATGGTCGTGCTTCTGGGTATTCAGTTAGTGTTCCACCAATATACATCCCGACTCTTGCGTCCCCGTTCGCGTACTTTGGGATCATTGGATCGAGATTCAGTATTTAAAACTTTGGTTCCCGGCAGAAAGAGAGGAGATTTCGATGGGGTTAGTCCTTTAAGTCTCAATAAATTCAGCGTCATCTAGTCAGCTTTATATTCGGCTACATGCGGGCGTCTCTTGTCTTGGAGCAAGCAGCTAGCTATGTAAATGAGCATCTTAAAAAGCTCTCCCAGAAATGGATTGTGCACTGGGTTTTGGACTCGTAAAGTAAAAAACAGATCCAATGGAAAACCCAAAACAGCCTCTGTTAATTGCCCCCAAACTCTGACGACCCACCACACGAAACAAGGACTACGCTTTACGGATATGCGCTTGGAATAACCCCTCCATAGGAAAGGCGCCTTAATCCAACAGCCGGGTTTCTTACAGAATACCAGTACAGGAATAGCGACAGACGGGGCTTGATTGTGAAAAATTTGCAGCGTGCGACATCTATTACAGCTGCCATGAGATTGGTGAAGTTGTGCGGAGGCCTCGACAGCTTGTGCCTATGTAGGTTCACTTCTATCGGTGAACGAATTGCCACAACCCGCAAGAAAGCTTAACATATTTGGTCCAACAGTCGTAAATTTATGACAATACCTCAGACCACGAAGAGAGGTTTACCGATTTTTCCGCAGCTCAGAACATGGTAGTTATTTAGTAGGTAGTACCACACACCAGCAACGAAACATCCATAAAACCATTTGGGTATCCCCGAAAAACCAAATTGGTAACATTGTGATAGGCGCCGTAAAGCTATAGCCTCAAATGAAACCCGAGAACTTTCGCAATAGACTCTAAATCCTGCTTCAACAAGAAATTTCTCATCAATTGGGTATACATAAATGAGCATTGGGATTCGATCTATCAATCTCTTCGTACCGTTGCGTTTGGTTTCTTTCACCCACAAAGGAACAGCGTAAAGGTAAGACGAAAAGTGCCTAGCAGCTGCTGCAGGGAAATGCGGTAACAGAAAAAAGGGGAAAATAGAGTTTCTTTTTAAAAAGAAGAAAAGAAAAGCAGAAAGGCGCGAGTGTGAGCAGATTGACATTATGCCAGGCAGGCTAATTTGACGCTGTGCTTGCTTCAATGTATCAAAGCAGAAAAACCCCGGCATTAAGTGCAAATTGAGAGCATAGTTACGAACTTGACTACGTACACAATTTTATATTTTTTGTTTATTATAAATTTTTTAAGTTCGACTTAGTCTTATAAGCTCCTCACCCTGCCCCTACCTGGGTACGCCCTTGTACTATGTACATATCAGGGATGTTGCGAATATTTGCATTCGCATTCGTTATGCGAATGATTCGCATTATTTTACACATTCGCATCAAATGATACGAATGTTTTGCGAATGCGAATGTCTACATGGGCAGAGAGTCCACTCTATATTGTTGAAATGGCTATAAGTCTGTCTAGCCAGGGTGCGGACAATAACCGGCTTTTAACTTCAGGCGCTAAACGGTTAAATATTATATCAAGCAACACTGATGGACCTTCAAAAAGTACTGCTAAAAGTCTCAAAGCAACCTAGAAATAATTTTGAATTCCTCAAGCGAAAGCGAAGGCTCGGTTGTAGAATCTGGAGACATTAAAAATGTGAAATTAAAGCTCAATTGAAGGCCTATCTTAAAGAAAAAGGAGCTCATCTCGGTTAAAATCCTCTCGATTGGTGGAAAACTAAACTACAATACGACAAATTGACAGACCCGCAAATATTTGAGCGCTCCACCCGCCAGCGTTCCAAGTGAGCAATTGTTCAGTGAAGCCGGCCTTATAGACGAGCCTAATGGGCGAAAAGGCAGAAAAATTACTTTTTTTAAATATAATATGCCCCTTTTGAGCTTTGACTACTACAAACAAAAAAAAACTATTAACCACTCGTTCAATGTTCTAATAATTTACAAAATTTTTAAGTACTAAAATCGATTACTTATAGGCAATATAGACGGTGCGTCTGACTCGCGAGTCAACTGTGTACGTGTTGACTCGCCTTTCGACTACACACATTTGAGTCATTCAGAGTCATACCAGAGTCATGTCGGTGTAACTTACACATATTTATTTTCATTAACACATCCAAACCGACTCGCGAATCAGACGCACCGTGTATGCCGCCTATTAAGTTGATTATAGCTCTTTTAATGTTATTCCTAACATTCGCATTCCGAAAATTCGCATCCGCAAATGTGAAAAATATGACATTCGTAACATCCCTAGTACATATGTACATACCGTACACGATCTTGAAAGATGACACAACCCAAAATTACACGTTTGGCAGAAAATGCGAAAAACTGTATTTTAGCACATGCTAATCATTTAGGCAAGGGAGACTTTACCTTAGGGTTTTTCAACAAATTATAACAAAAGTTTGCTCCAGCTTTTGCTGAAATATAAATAAATGCTCTGTGTACATTTTTAGCGTACAATTTCAAAAATTCCAAATTTTGAATTGTGTCACTTTTGAAGATCGTGTGCGATACGGTCTCGGTAAATGCCTCATTAGAGTGCTACTAAAATGAAACGGAGAGAAGGAACTATGTTGTCAGATACAGGTATACATTCAAACATTTTCACACAAATATTACGCTGTTAGTTAAATGCTTTTGAAACAGACGTATTAACACACAAGTGCTTCGACAATGCGATGCGGAAAAACGTTAAAATAGCAGCAAATATGCAGTGAAAATTGGTGAAAAGAAAAATATGACCAAGAAAATGGCAGAAGAATATGGCGGTGCTGAAAACTCTTGAGGAAACTGGTGAAAATAGAGAGCGGAGCGTCAATAACAATGGACAAACCAAACAAACAACTATGTAACTGCAATTTAGTATGTACATACATAAAGAACGTGACGAAAATAAAAAATAGAAACGATAAAAAGCAATAATAAAAAACAGAAACGCAACTTCTTTTGAAACAAATTCAGCAGATTGCTAAACAAGTGACGAGCAATATTCAGCAAAAGCGAAACTTCAATAAAAATAAAACTACGAAAATAAAATTTAATTCAATAGAGGAGCAATCAAAGTGCAAATTAAGTGGAGGTTATTAACTAAGATTAAAGCAGGGCATCTCGTGGTAACATTTTGATAGGAAATGGGGCAAAAACTAATATTATGGGCCACATTCGGCATAGTGTTGCTTACCACACAATGGCTGGACGTGATTAGGTAAGTGACAATGGAAAAAACAAAACTGTCCATTTTAAAGAGGAGTACTTAAATAGGAAATAATGAAACATAAAGCAAATATTAAATCAATGTTAAGAAATAATAGATTAATGTGTCAAAAACTGGGCAATCGCAAAATCAATTTCATAAAAAAGGGTGATAGAAAAAGTACGCAAATGTGCAAAGACTGCATAGACCAAGGCAATATAGTCATATTCATACACACATACGCGTATACATAAGTATGTATACATACACATACATACTATATGTTCACAGTATGCAAAAAGTATATTCGTACACCAAAAATTTAATAATTTAAGGGATACCGTATTGACGAATTTGATTACATCAAAAGAAAAATAATTACTGTTTTATTTAATATACAATGTATATGCATACTTTCGTTTTTGAATGAAATACAAACCCAGCTAGCCAAATTCGGAGCGCTCCGAATATGGAGTGAAAAGGGACTCCCACAGCAACACCTCGAAGGAGCGTTTTCGGAATGATCCGAACACAGCAGAGTGAAAAGGGAGCCAAAGTGTTTTTTTTTGTTATATTGGTTTTCCTTTCATTCCCAGCCAACCAGTGGAGTCCATAGGGTGCCCAATTAGGACTCCCTGTGCGGTGCGCTTATGCTCCTAGGGAGGCTCTGAAAATAGTCCCAAAGGAGCATATCCGCCGAAGAAAAGTGCTTTCTCAGTATATATGAAATACAAATCTCCCTGAGATAATCCGCAAAGACTCTGCGGACTCCCCTATTCGCCTATGCTTTTGTGAGAAGGACTCCTTAAATCATCCGAAGATAACTTAGACGGAGTGTTTTGGGAGCGCTCCGATAATAGACCGAAAAGGAGGATGCACAGTTTTTCAAAATGCTCCTAATTTAATTTATAATTTATATAATTGAAATTTTCTCATTTCTTTTTATTAAAAAATCTTTAAATTAAAGAATAGGATTTAATATATTAAATATTCAGTAAAAAAGGAAAAACTGTGAAATACTAAATAAAAAATCTTTTTTATTTTCTTAAGACGGAACCTCTATTGGATTCGTTCCCAAAACCAGATAAGTTTGTAATAAATGCGCCTTTCAAGCTCTAAAGCTAGCCAAATGTATGCATTATTGCTTACCTCCGAATGCATTCGCAACTGTCATAACGTCAACAGCTTTTTTTGCGTGGTCTCAGCCATGCCCAACGAGAGACCCAGGGAGTGTGCCACTCCGACTAGGAAGGTCCATAGAGACAGGGGCGTTAGTCGAGTTGGGTTTAAGGGGCATGCGAATAAGTGTTGCGAGTCATGAGGGACTATCCACATGCCGGGCACTCATCGGGCACATCTGCATTTATCCTACTCACGTAGCCTGCTGCCAGAGCGAAGTTGGGCGATGGTGGTGCAAGTCTCCCTAGGCAGAAGAAGCTTTGTCTCGTTCACGTCAGGTGTCGAGTTGGTTTAAGTCGAGACCGACTCCCCGTGAATGTCATTTATGGCTTGTTGGCGCGGTTATTTTATGAACATCTGGACTTCGTTCGCTAGCTCATACAGACGCCTTCTAGGCGGGAGTTCTATGGCAAGCAGGTGTCTGCTCGGGTGAATTTGAGCCTCGTCGTCTAGGTGGTACTGTGGCGGAATTAGTATGCTCGACGTGAATTCCCAGCTGTAGTTTGACCTCCTTCGTTCAGCTGGTAGGGGGGGAGAGTTAGGCTCCTTGCAGTGAAGAAGCGAGAAAGTTCGGAGAGGTATCCGTTTACTTTCGAGCACAAGTCATCAATTCAATTCCCGGAGCCATTGTCGAGCAGTCGTCAGCATAAGGTATAATAGAGACTCTCTCTGGTGGTTGAGGGAGCTTTCAGATATACTAATAAACAGAAGCAGGGAAAAGACGCCACTCTGTGGACCCCTGTTTATTATTATTATTATATATATGAAAAGAAGTGACGATCCACTGCTTTACATTCAGATGGAGCACTAGTGTTACCACCTTCAGCTCGAAGACCCCTGTTTAATTTTCCTCGATTTTCTGGTTTAATCTCTGAAAATTACTAATGAAAGTCGACCACCGTTTGAGCTTAAGTGGGAGAGAGGAAGCCTTAATGTCTTTTATTTAGAAGCGTGGAGTGGCTGACGGAATCAAACGCCTTTGACCAATCCTACGCTACTAGGAGTTGTCTCTCGCAGGGGCGGTTTCGGTTCAGATCACGAGTTATCTGGCTGTTTATGGCATTAGCTGCCGTTGTTGTACTGTGCACTTTACTCATGCCTTACTGGGGTTAGGTGGTACGTATAGTGCGGGAGCAGCAAGGCCTCAAGTGTCTTAGCTACCGGGAAAGGGGGGTTATCGGTCGATACGGCTCTCTGTTGTTAGCCGGTTATCTGGAACGATGAGAGTGGCCATGGACAACTTGAGGACCTTGGTGAGATAATCTACCCCGCAGGTCACACTAAAAAGTAAAATAAATAGAATTTGGCTGTAACTGCTGCTTTTTAGGGAATGTTGTATTTCGGACATTGTATTTTATAATCGATAATTTCTTCTTTGTATACTTTATTCGCTATTCTATGTTTTATCGTATATCGATTGGTCTAAGTTCACTGTTTGTGAAATCCTGCGGAACACCAGTAAATGTATTAAAGGAATTTTCGTTTTACAGTTTTCATTCCTTGTCGCATTGTCAAGCGGAATAAAAATATTATATTTAAATAAACCCTCCAAATTACAAAGAGGATGTTTTATTTATCACACCCATAAAATGAACAACTTTATTTTTGTTAGAAAAAATGTCAAAGCCAACCCCAACTAAAGTGAACCGATCGCCGCCAGCCACTAGATCTTCTCGGAGCCATACAGTTACACAACAAGTAGCAGCACCGGATACCGGCGAATCTTCCTCAGAGTATTTGACTCGTATGTACGACAAAAGTTAACGGCTATGATGGCGGAATTTATGAAACTCGTTGCCAATTCTACCAACGTGGCAACAATAATGGAGACTCTGCAAGGCACTTATGGTCACCCTGGGCAGCTAATCAAGAGCCAAATTATAAAAGTGCGAATGATCCCAACAAACATTTAGGTTTGAGCTCAGCTTGAAATTAAATTGACAACTAAGGTACTTCTCACATCTCCAACGTTGTTTCTCAACAGTACCTCAAGTGGAGGATCATAGCGTTCTTTACAAAAAGGGCTTTTTTCTTTGTATGAAAATAGGACTATTTTTCAAAATGAGAAAATGCTAGTTCTCAACTTGAACTCCAATGTAATTCTCCAATTGGTCTCAAACATATCATTGAAATACTGAAAATGAAATACTAAAATAACTTATAATAATATAATAATAGATTGGCGCTTACACATATGGTAGTGTTTGGCCGAGCTTCTCCTCCGATTTGTGGCGTGCGCCTTGATGTTGTCACACAAGACTGTTTGAACATTATTTGAAGATACTTTGAAGATTATTTACTTTTTGTTGGTAATTTTCCTTTATATAGCTTAAGTTTTTCACTTGATAATTAAAAATTCCGTTGTCTACCACTTTTTACGTATCTTCGCGTGGGTTATAGATGAGTTGGATAATGATGTTGGATATCAACTAGAGAACTATGAGTTTCTCCAAGGTTGGAGAAAGCAATAGCCAATGACAGTTTGGAGGCGTTGGTGAATATTATAACACACGTTTTTAAAGAATGCCAAAGGGGAACATCATTTGTCTAAACCTTCATTACTGAGTGAGCTCGTTGGAAAATTGCCAGTGCAGAAGCAAATGCAATGGGCAGAGAAGTGCTTGCAGTTGGACCACCAGCCAGAATCGTTGATTTTAGTGAATGGTTGAATAATGTTCGACGTTTAGCACATATAGTAGCGGATTCTTTGACAATAATGTCGAATACTTTTAAGGAAAAGAAAACACCTAAATTTTCTATATCAAATGCTGTTCTTCGTTTTGTTGCTGTTGGCGTTAGTCGTCGAAAGTGTTTACAGTGTAACGGTGAGTGTTCACAATTAAAATAGTGCCGAAGTTTTTTTTGGAGTTTAGCGTTGGTAATCGAGGTGTTTTTGGTGTTTAAAATGGGGACATCATGTAAGGAACTGTTATTCACGGAAGCGTTGTGGGGTGGAAGGATGTACTCAAGCACACAATCCTCTTTTACATATTTCGCAATCAATACCGCAGAACGCGTCTGAAGAGCAACATACGGACGATGGAATCAGTCAACATGTCCTCTTTCAAATCTTGCCCTCTAAACTGTATGCAATCGGAATTGATAGGGCCAATGTATCTATAATGAGCTTAATGAAATACATAAGATGATGAACCAGTTATTTATGTTAAAGACTTTTGGGGTAAAAGCCGATTTAAAACCACTTACATCATCAGCCGGTGAGAGAGTTATTTTAATATTGAAATCTACCAGTAAGCGCATTGGAAACCGATATGAATCTGGGCTGATTTGGAAAGAAAACTTAAACCGTGCTTAAAATTTACTTGCTAGGAAACATGATCAAGTTTAAATAGCACTGGAATAGCTGCGCTTGATTGTAGTTGGCTGAAATGAAAAAAGTGGAAAAAGCACAAAGAGCTTATAAGGCGAACTTAGCACAGTGCGAAGGCAACTGGCTGAGTCAGCTGGGGTCGTCGGTTCGAATCCCGCTGAAGAAGTCTGATGAGGAGATGTGGTGATTTCCGAAATGGCTATCACTTCTACTATTTTTTCAAATTGTTGTTGCTTTTCCACAGTAGTTTTTCATTACAAACGGCCTCAAGCCCATTAAAAATTTTGAATATAATTGTTAAGAAAAAAAAACAAAACCGACTTCAATTCTCATATACAAATTATAGAGTGCCGATATTTTATCCATGTTCCAATGAACGGGAATAAACTAACACCCCTATTCTGCAACTCTTTCGTATTCGGATTTTGCTACGAATCGTAGAAATAGTATGCTGCAATCCGAATCGTATCTTCGTACTTTCGAAACTCGTAACAATGGCATGCCTAAAAACGAACGAGTAAGTTATTTTGCGTAATTTTGTACGAAAACAATTCTGTGTCGGAGGCGAGATAAAATATGTAAAGCGATGTGTGTTTGCAGGAAATATTAGTGGGGTTCATTTAAACAGATAAATTTGCTTTTCACATATACGTATATTTTTATCCACTGCTTTATATAAACGAGCAAAAAAGAATCTTTGTTGCCCCTTATCGATATACTTGGGTCCGGTTCAGTTATTTGTACAATGATTTTCAGATTTTGTGTCCAAACGCATAACCCGAATCCAAAAACTTTAACATACACGTGTAATCGAAGGATTCACATTTGATTTAGGATAAATATTTCAAATTTCCTACTACTAGCTTATTAATAAACTCGGTTTGCACTATGCACATTTTGCAAATTTCGACGTGGGTTCTGCGCAAAAATACTGTGGATGGCGTAGCCGGAGTGATATTCACAATAATACCTTTGTATACCTTTGACATGCGGAAGCCCCTCTTCTCCGGCAACACAGAAAGGAGAAGTCTACTTAGTAAGGGTTATAATCCCTAAGCGCGGCCGAAGGCAGAAGCAGGCGCAACAGGTGGTGGACCTAACAAAGTGCATGTTTTCAATGCCTTGGAAGAAGCTGTTAATGCATTAACTGGATTGAGAACCAGAGCTTCAGGCATAGGAGGAGTTCTGGCTTGTGGTTCAACAATTCAACCAGAAGCTGACATAGATGCGCCCATGGTTACTTTGCCCGACATCTCCGTATACCTTTGTGAATCCATTGCCATAGCGCCCTCTTACTCTGCTGCTATAATTGCAAATTCATCAGAATCCATCATTTTCCTCAAAATATGTAAAATTAACCAATTTTACAATAAACAAGCACATGATGAGTGTTTTTTTAATTCCTTTCCACTTTGTTTTCCTTCATTCATTTATCTTTGAAAAACAACTGATAGCTGGCAATGCTGCACATGTTTCCGCAAGGGTTGCAGCATGTGGATTTTTCGTTTTTCGTAGCGTAGCTACGAATTACGAATTACGAAAATTCGGGTTCTAGAATAAGGGGGTAAATTAGTATGGAACCACCTCTGAGCTACCGCCTTTTCTTAAAAAAAAAAGAGTTATCGAAATCGGTTAACGAGGTCCAAAGTTATGCGGTAAAATACATAAAGAATTCAAAATATTCCGACTTATTAATAACCTCTTCCTTTTTTTGAAGTCGGTTAAAAAATTAAGAAAGATTCCGAATATTATAAGGAATATTGCAAAATAATTATCATTACTTAAAAACCATTATGCGAAAAAACTAGAGCCTGAAGAAGCCGCTTTACGGCATCAACGAACATTTTACTTGCCTCATTTTGGAGTGAGAAATCCCAACAAAGCAGCTATACGACTCGCATTCGACGCCTCAGCGGAAGTTAAGAATTTTTGGTTAAATAAAGCATTGCTGTCTGGACCAGATCTAAATCAACCTCTAATTTCTATTTTATTCAACTTCAGGCAGGCCACAGTTCCAGTATCGGTGATATTAAAGACTTGTTTCACCAAATCATAGTTCATCAAGCAGAGGTTTTAGTCTTTAAACCCGATTGAGACGTATGTAACGAAGCGATTGGTTTTTGGCGCAACGTGATCGCCTACCGTTGCACAATTTGTTAAAAAAAAATTTAATGTTATCAGATTCTGGAAGACATCAACGCGAGTTGTTAGAGGTATTGTTGAGAAGCACTTCGGCGACGATTATGTTGGCTGTTTCCCGAGCGAAAAGGAAGCGATAGACATTGTCAAAGAGGTAATCTCCATTCACATGCAAGGTGGTTTTGAATTTCGGAACATTGTCTCTAGTTCTAACGCCTTAATTGAAGCTGTTGGAAGCACAGCGCACGAAAACTCTGATTTTGTAAATACTGAAGAAAAAATTTAAAGAATACTTTGTAACGAAGCGTTTTGCTTGCCCCGATGATTCTTCTAAAATGCTGGGGTGTACTCGCCGTGTCCAGGGTTCGTTACAATAAATTTGTGGTTTCGGGCTCGGGTAAATCGTACTTTATTATTTAATTTTCCTTAATTTCTATAAAAGAACATATAACAAATAACAATTTGAAACATTCGGTAGCGTCACTTGCAGTGGCTGGGTAGCGGCTCCTTGTTCCGTTAGGCTATAGTGGCGTGGCTTTAGTACTGGTGGGCAGCGCTCTGCTGACGCCGCTGAGTGGCGCGCTGCTAACGTCTATAAGCGGTGTTCTGGCCGCGTCGGTATGTAGCGCTCTTGCAATGTGGGTTGCGCTCATGAACGAAAGACACAAGATCACGCGGGAAGGAAAGAACGAAAAAAGTTATTTTCTAGCTGCCGAAATCTCGACGCCATCTTTGATGTAAGAAGTAAACAACGAAGAGAACGGAGAAAACCGCGAAATCGTTGAACGCATGAAAAATAATTTTTATTATGCAAATTCTTCTATAAATCATGCCGTTGTGTTAAATTATTCTTTATCTTATGTGTACACACGTTGTCACAAGCGAAAATGAAGAAAATTGCAGTAAAAAGCCACCACCAAATTGTAAACAACGAAGAAATGTAAACAAACGGTTAATGTCAAAAACGTTAAACTTTTTTCCTAAATGCGATTCTAACGGGCTAGTCTCCAGCCCGCGTGATCTTGTCTTTTTGGTTCATGGGTTGCGCTCTGGTCGTGCCGGTGAGTGGCGCTCTAACAACGTCGGTGGGTAGCGCTCTGGTGACGCCGGTGAGTGGTGCTCTAACAACGTCGGAGAGTGGCACTCTAGTCGCGTCGATGAGTGGCGCTCTGATGACGCCGGTATGTGCCGCTCTCGCAATCTCGGAGAGTAGCGCTCTGGTCGTGCTGGTACTGGTGATCGGCACTCTGGTAACGCCGGTGAGTAGCGTTCCTGTTGGCGTCGCTCTGCTGACGGCGGCCGAGCGGGTGTCGTCCGTACGCGGCTTCACGGTAGGCTGTGGCGAGCGGTGATCGAAGCCGACTTTGGTGCTCGCTACTTCTGAGTGGTGATTTCTCGTCTTGTTTTGTAACTATAACACGAGCAATCCCTCCATTCAGTTGTAGGTGTTCAGCGGCGACCACAGCTCCGCGGACTGACTGTTGAGCGGCTGTGTTTTATCTTTAATAGGCTGTGTGCTTTATGTTGCGTGTCGCGCAACTACATGTTGCGTTGTCATGGCACCGAAGATGCTGTCGGGTGTTGCCATGACTCGTGTTGTTTGACTGGCTGTTGCGTGATGTATTGCTAGTTTATGTGTGGCTGGTTGTTTTGATGGCGGGTATTTGTATGGGCCAAATTCCTCAGGGATATTTGGTCCTCACAACTTAGTATAAGATGGCTACTAAAACTAGATGTGTTCGTTTACACCTTGAAATTTAACAAAGTACTAAGAAATATTTCGGGTTTTTCTCGTAAACCTTCAAAGAGAGAAACCTTGGCTGTTAACTTTTCAGTATTTGATCCCTTCAGGTTTTTGACAAACTACATTATTATGGCAAACATTCTGATGCAGAATATCTGGAAACCCGGTATTAATTGGGATGACCCTATAACGTATGAGATATATCGTTGGTGGAGGCTGTGGCTAACGCAGCTGAAAAGTGTGGATGGAATTCGAATAGAACGCTGATACTTTGGAAATTTTGAGAGAGCGTCCGTGAAATTGAACAATTTTGCGGACGTAAGCGAACAAGCACTTGTAGTTGTAGCGTACTGGAGAGTGGTTGATGGTGGGAAGGTGAAGATAAAATTCGTCGCTGCACAAACCACCTGTGTACCTCTACTCGTACCCATATGCAGTAAAGTGGTCCAAAAATGTATGTAAAAAAATAAGGTCGGCTTTTTAATGCCGCCATCCCCCTAGGATTGTTATATACCGAAAAAAATTATACCCCTATTTTTTTATTTTGAATTAAAAAACAATTTAAGGAGTGCTCAAAGCGCTCAAAGTTTTCCATGTATTTTATATGGGGAAAAACCACCTTTTTGTAGAAATAGTGTAGAATTCTTGAAAATCAATATTTTTCGATCGGAAAACTTTGCTTATCTTCAGGAGATTCCCGGCAATAATACGCAATTGTTTCTTTAACAATTTTTCATGGTAACTATATTTTAAGGTCCTCAACAGCCCTTAGAAAATGCATTGGGGGGACTAATAAAAAATCTTTAATCATAAAAAATTATCAAATAAACAATTGGATATTAATACTGGAAGTCTCCAGAAGAGAACCACACTTTTTCGATCGAAAAATTTTGATTTTCAAGAGTTTTATACCATTTCTACGAAAATTTGTTTTTTCTCCATATAAAACACATGGAAAACTTTGAGCGCTTTGAGCACTCCCTAAATATTTTTTGATTTCAAAATAAAAAAATACGGGTATATTTTTTTCGATATAGAACAATCATAGGGGGTGCCGGCATTAAAACTCCGACTTTTTGGAATTTTTTTGGACCACTCTAATATGCAGTTATGGGGGTTCGATTAAAGGAAAGCATCATCAAATGCCACGAAGTTAGCGTTAATCGGTGCATCTTTTAGAATGATTCCTATACAGAAATTCGATGGTTTAATTCAGATCACCGTTCTTACGGTACGACGATTTGTAAAAAATCTTAACCGTAAGCAGCAGTGGACGCTGGGGTGTATCTCTTAAAATACCTGCAGGAGGAGGTATTTTTGCAGATTTTGAAAACCTACGGCGAAGGGGTGCTATTGCATCTTCTTCTTCTTTTTTGACGCTGTAACCGCCTAACTGCCGTCTCTAAATTGGAGCGCGAAGCGTTGCGTTTTCCATTGTCATCAAGTGTCAGCGCGCGCTATCCCCAAATCAACGCGGCGTGATTTTTGACGTTTTCTCATTTCCTCTCGTTTTGACGTAGAATACGTCTTACGTTTCGATACGGAGGCTATGCTCAAATATTGTAGTTGTAATTTTTAGAGCTTCACAAAGGGGTCTCAAAGACAAAATGCCAAACATTTTTGTAAGTAACCAATTCGGTCTGTATCGTAGAAACAACGGTAAATAATGGCTTATTTTGGGGTCAATTTTTAGCCTATAAAGTGCTCTAGCAACTTATGATTTGCAGATATAACTTTCATTTTCGGGATCTAGATTCTTTGGAGCAGTAGAAATATTATCGTGTACAGATTTTATATAAATTCAACAAATAATGAGCATTTTAAGGAAAACAAGTAAGAAAGTCTAAGTTCGGGCGGAGCCGAACATTAAATA
>NW_023458564.1:14564867-14571290 GCF_013731165.1 Rhagoletis pomonella | reverse complement strand
GTGAACAAAGTTATAATACCCTTGTGCACAAGTGCGCTCGGGTATAATAACAAAGCTATAGTTTTTATTAAAATAACTATAAAAAATTTATTGGTAGATATTTTCCGGATTAGGTAGATTTTTCTCAAGTGGATGGTAAATATTGTTTTTCGTCAGTGGCAACCCTGGTTATTATACACTTTTCCAGTAAAAATTTGCAGGTTCCAGTACAAATTAGTACTGACTATTTGTTACTATACAAACCTAATATCTCATAGCATGTTATCGAAACTGTTTGACATCGGGAAAAATACTACTGCTTATCATGCAATTTACTGAAAGGTGAAAAAACGATATTTAATACGTGCGCAGGGTATATAAAGTTCGGTTTCGCCCGAACTTATACTTCTTTACTTGTTTTGATTTGAAAATTATCATTAAAATTTCTAGAAATAAAAATCGATGAAAACATTGCCAAACTTGTGAAAATAATAAAAGTTACTACAATCAACACTCAATCAACATTGTGCCGTCCACACTGGGCGGTAAAAATAGAAATAAATTTAAATCAACCTTTCGGTCAACATTTTATTGTGAATGTAGCATTTAATAAGCACACCAACTAAATATGTTTTAAATTTGTAGCTTAAAATATGCAAACAAATTCTGACTCGAGCGCGTCCTCAACTGTAACTGAATGGGCTCAAAATAGAGATGGTTGCGGGATATCGGGACCCACGGTACTGATTTCAAAATGGCCGGGATGGGCGGTATCGGGAGGGTCTTTCAAAATTTTGAGGGCGGGACGGGACCAAAATCCTTTCCCGACACTCCCGATAAAACCCGTAACAGCCGCAAATGCATAAAATCTTCCTTAAAACGAACAGAAAAGCAAGAAAAAAAAATCGGGAGATGCTAGATCTTTTATTATATTTTGTATTATTTAAATTATTTTGAAAGACATGTGCACTTTTCTTAGTGATAGATTTCGGGACCCGCAGTTTAATTGTGAAAAACGTCGGGATGGGCGGGTACGGGACTTAAAAATTGAATTTCGGGATAGGCAGGATCGGGATTGAATATTTAGTCCCGTGCCTATCTCTACCATAAAACTGCGTAATCCAACATTTTTTTAAAATTCGGATCAAAAAGTTAGATATTTTTGTATTTAAAAATATCTAACTTTTTGAATACAAAAATATCTAACTTTTTGATATTTGATGAACATTTTTCATTTTCATACATTTTCCAGAAAGTTTGAGACTTTAACTTACATGGTTTTTGTTATAGAATTATCTATATTTTTATAAAAAAAAGTTTAAATTAAGGAAAGAAAAAATTTTTAAAACTTGTCAATACATTTTACTACTAGTTTTGCGAACAAAACAGTACATGCATACGTAATACCTTTGTTTTGTTTTAAAGTAATGAATCCCAACTGTACTGATTATAATAATAATAATACTAATCCCAACGGTTTTACCCTCCTTTCCCGCCCATTGCCCGAGGGGCGCAGTCCGCATGACGTTCGGAACCATTATTTTAAAATTTATGTCATTAAAATATCTGGCTACCCTAGTGGTAGGGGTTGTGCGAATTGAGCGGTCTGGTAGATGCAATACCGACGGTGGTAGCAGAGGAAGAGGGAGGCCCTCACTGCGATGGAAATACCAAGTGGCTTCACTTGGAATTTCCAATTGGCGTCAGTTGGCGCAGAAGAGAAATGACTGGCGTGCTTTGTTGAGCTCGGACAAAATCTCTAACTGTCATCCCTAAATTGACGCGCCAAACGCCAAGCAACTGTCAAAAATCCTTTCTCTTCTGCGCCAACTGACGCCAATTGGAAATGCCAAGTGAAGCCAAGTCCTTCTCCACTTGGTCTTTCCAACGCAGAGGAGGCCTTCCTCTTCCTTTGTTACCAGCCGCTGAATTTTAATTCGCTGCTATACGTCTATGTCATTGTAAAGCTCATACAGCTCATCGTTAAATCGTCTGCGGTATTCGCCATCGCTAACGCGCAAAGGCCTATAAATCTTGCGTAGAATCTTTCGAAAACTCCAAGAGCCGCTTCATCAGATGTTTTCATTGTCCATGCCTCCGCGCCATACACCAGCACAGGTATGATGAGCATGGTTTTTAGTAATTGCTTTAATTTATTAAATAATTTGAGTTTACCTCTTTAAACAAATGCAACCTTCTTTAATATTGTAAATATTCAAACTAGGGATATTTTACCACCTTCGTTTCACGTCATATTTTAATATTTCATTTAACTTATTGATACTTTAATTAAATTGTAATACATATTTAAATTGTGTACATATTTAAATTGTGTATCTAATTCCCTTAATTTAAGTTGAATTTAATTTCTGAAACATAAGGCAACCCTCTTAAATAAAGTTCAGAAAAAAAATTTTTAACCCGTGCCAATTTACATCCATACTTTAATAATTCATTTGACTTATTAAATAATTAGTGTTAAACTTTTTAATGTTATAAATGCTCAAACTAAATATTTCTTAATACTCCTTTGATTGACGCCAATATTTCATATAATTTAATTTAATTGAGCCTTTCAAACAGATGGCAATCCTGTTCAAATTATTTCTAAACCAAAACCTCGTTAA
The DNA here is from genome assembly GCF_013731165.1 of Rhagoletis pomonella. NCBI lineage: Eukaryota > Metazoa > Arthropoda > Insecta > Diptera > Tephritidae > Rhagoletis > Rhagoletis pomonella. Next base: position 14,568,684 of record NW_023458564.1, on the reverse strand, counting down.
ACCTTTTTCGTCTGACACTCGTATTGTGATGCATATCTATATTATCTAATACTCTTAATTCAAATTGATTTTAATTATAAAATCAGGTGGCAACCCTCCTACATGCTGTTTGGAAATAAAGTTTCTTCAAAGCAACGCAAGACGTATTCATATTGAAGTAATTTATTTAACCTATTGCTTATATTTAATCTAACTTTGTAACAAGGTGGCAACGCTCTGCAAACTATTTTCAAACCACAACCTCTTTCGTCTGACACCCATATGGGCGAATCCGAGAAATAGTCAACCAAAATCGCAAAAAAATGCATGCAATTCGAATTCTCTCATTTTTTTGTGTTAAAAAAGGCATAGTATAACATTTCTTATTTCATATTTCTTTTCACATTTATTTGAGAAATCTGATTTGCCCCTCTTACTTCTTGAAACAAAGCTCTAAATAGCATTGGCTTTAAGCACTATATCTTTTAATAAAATACAACAATATCGCTTTAAATAAATCAATTTTTTCAACGGAAAAAAGATCAACGTCCGTAACATAACGTCCGGAACGCACATATACAATTGTTTTAAAGTTAATCCAACGTTTAGTTTACTTTTATATCACATTTTATAAACGTCATTATTTTATCTTCAAAGTATTTTTGTAGATTGTCGGATGATTTTGATGGTCATATCAAAATTGCTTCCTTTTTCAGTAACGTCCGAACATAAATTTCGAAAGCAAATACGAAACGTCCGAACGTAACGTCCGCAATGTTAGGATATGCCCATGTCAGGATATACATTTAAATTTTCTGCCTTTATTTAAGTCGAATTTGCTTTTTGAATAAGATGGCAACCCTCCAACGTATAATTAAGAAAAAGGCCTTTTTTAAAACCATTTCGACCGATACTCATAGTGTAACTATTGATTTAACTTAAAAATAATTTGAACTGAATTTGTTTTATCAGGTGGCAACTCTTTTTGAAAAAATAAGAAGTTACTCCACATCCACAGGCCAAGACCTTTAATTTGATACCTCATTTAGTAAAATCGAACGAACGGTACAGATCTGATATGACGAAAAACTTTCGCGTATTATGCATTCATACATACGTACATACTAGAGATGGGCAAAATTTGTGAGTGATGCGTGAGCGGTTTTGAGAGAAAAATCACGTAATTTGCGTGATCGTGAGTGACTGAAATTTTCGCTGTCGTGAGGTAGATTTCAGTCATGTAACTTTTACATACATAAATATGTGCATCTTTAACTTAAAAAAATAAATAAAATAAAACAAAAACTTTTTAATGTACCACGCTTTTATAAAAGGACCAAAAATTTGACAATAATATTTCTCAGGACCATAGAATTGGTTTTGATAACTTTTGATTTTGAAATTTTAGCAAAAGTCATTATAAACGATTTATGGGATTGAAAACGAAAAACGCGGAGCGCATGCAATACAAAGCATTAGATTTCATTGACAATAGTCAAACTACATAACATAGACCTAAAATTTCTACAGAGAAAGTACAAATTTCGATCGATTTTAAGCGGTCGGTATTTATATATCCACATACATACATATCGCATACCGTCTTCAAAAGAGTCACAATACGCCAGGTATTCACAATACGCCAAATCTTGGAAAAGACCCGCGAGAAAAGGATCGACACTCACCACCTATTTGTCGACTTTAAAGCCGCTTTTGACAGCACTAAAAGGAGTTGCCTATACGCCGCTATGTCTGACTTTGGCATCCCCTCAAAACTCATACGGCTGTGTAAAATGACGTTGAGCAATACCACCAGCTCCGTCAGAATTGGAAAAGACCTCTCCGAGCCGTTCGCCACAAAACGGGGTTTCAGATAGGGCGACTCCCTTTCATGTGACTTCTTTAATCTGATGTTGGAGAAGATATTAAGAGCTGCTGAACTGAACCGCTCAGGAACAATTTACTACAAGAGCGTGCAATTGCTGGCTTATGCCGATGATATCGACATCATCGGTAACAAAAACCGCGAAGTCTGTTCTGCCTTTTCCAAGTTGGATAGGGAAGCAAAGCGCATAGGTCTGGTGGTAAACGAGGACAAGACGAAGTATCTCCTGTCATCAAACAAACAGTCAGCACATTCGCGCCTTGGCACCCACGTCGTTGTTGACAGTTACAATTTCGAGAAAGTAGAGAATTTCGTTTACTTGGGAACCAGCATTAACACCGATAATAATGTCAGCATTGAAATCCAACGTAGAATCACTCTTGCCAACAAGTGCTACTTTGGACTGAGTAGGCAATTCAGGAGTAAAGTCCTCTCTCGACGTACGAAAACCACGCTCTATAAGTCACTCATCATGCCCGTGCTGGTATATGGCGCAGAAGCATGGACAATGACAACATCCGATGAGGCGGCTCTTGGGGTGTTTGAGAGAAAGATTTTGCGGAAGATTTACGGTCCTTTACGCGTTGGCGACGGCGAGTACCGCAGACGATGGAACGATGAGCTGAATGAGCTTTACAAGGATATGGACATAGTGCAGCGAATTAAAATACAGCGGCTCCGCTGGCTTGGTCATGTCGTTCGAATGGACACCGACGCTCCAGCTCTGAAAGTATTCAGCTCGGAACCCGCTGGTGGTAGCAGAGGAAGAGGGAGGCCCCCACTGCGATGGAAATATCAGGTGGAGAAGGACTTGGCTTCACTTGGCGTTTCCAATTGGCGTCAGTTGGCACAGAGGAGAAACGACTGGCGTGCTTTACTGAACTCGGCCAAAATCGCTTAGGCGGTTACAGCGCCAAAAAAAGAAGAAGAAGAAGGTTGATATCTAGACATTGCCATACATATCTTTGCTATATTTATAGTATAAATGGTGGTCTGGACATACAACATTGCAAATTGATAAAAGCGTTGTAATAATTAAGACATTAATGCGCAAATACAGATTGATTTAAAAAATAAAAGAAACCAAAGTTGTTGTGGGAAAGCTTAAGATTTGCCACTTCTTAGAAGCAAGGCAAATTTTAGACATACCAGCTAGCTCATCAACTAGTGAAAGAGTTTTTTCTGCTTCCGGCAGAATTCTAGAAGAGAGACATATGTACACGACTGTTTGGTGAAAACCTCGACTATACGAATTTCGACTCTTTTAATTATATTTTTTTTAGAAATATTTTGAGTATGCAGGTTTGTATTCCATTAAATTTTCGTATAATAAAGTGCAAGTTTAAAGTATCTTCGACTTACCGTTGATTTTTGTATTTTTTTTTGTTGGCGATGTCACATATATGCAGAAAATGAGCAATACCGTCAACAAAAAAAAAATACCAAAAACCAACGGTAAGTCGGAGCTACTTTCAACTTACTCAAAATATTTCTAAACAATCTTAATTAAAAATCTTTTCAAAGTATGAGTGTCGTAAAGTTATGATAAGCACTATATATCTGAAATTTGTAAAAAAAAAATAATAGAGTGTTCATCGCTTGCTAGGCGTTTGGCGAAGCTTTTGTAACAATCCTTTTGTGATAAAAGCCTATTTATATGGAATGCTATTTATATAAATGTTCACAAAATGTTGACGAAGTGATTTTGTATGAAAACTCATTTGTGCCCACATATTTGAATAAAATAAATATACTTTGACAATATCAACCAATACTTCCCATATACCGAACGAAAGGAAAAAACTTGAGTTTTTGATTGAAGGAAATAAACACAAAATCATTCGAGCGGGTTTCGAGCATTTTCGTAATAAAAAATTTTCTAATTCTAATTCTAATTCAACAATTTTTATACCCGAGCGCACTTGTGCACAAGGGTATTATAACTTTGTTCAC
>NW_023458564.1:14555306-14564767 GCF_013731165.1 Rhagoletis pomonella | reverse complement strand
TAAAAATATAAATGTTTTTCGCTCTGATGCATCGAAACAAAAAATCTGTGCCTAGAAGGAACTGTTATTCCAAACTCACTTTTAAAAATTGTTTTGTAAAAAACTAGTGTTTTTGATTTTTTTATTTTAAATTTTTAGAGGGTTTTACGTTGGTAGCTTTTGCGCGAGAAGACCCACAATAAAATTTTCTGGAGAATAATTTTTTAGAATATATCAATCCACAAACGATCTGCCAAGTTTGCTTTTTGCGCGATTTCTTGAAGTAAGTGTCAAAATTACCCTTTTAGGCGGGAGATAATGGGTTAAAATGTTCTACGAAACTGTTTCCCAAGAAATTTTAATATATATGTCTTAACCTTTAATTTCGCTCAGGCATTTATTTTAACTATTTTTTCGACTTTTTTGAGAACTACTTAGGCCGATAGCTGGATGGGTATACATTCAGAAAATGTTAATAAAGTCCGCGCTGGTTTCGGCTGTCGCACAGTGTAATTTGAGTTTAACTCTTTAAACAAGTGGCCACTCTCTTCAAGCACTTCAAAAATATTTTAATTGTTGCATAGTATTTTAAGCAGAACACTTCTTTAACTAAATTCGACTTTTCAAACAGGTGGCAACCCTCCCAAATGTAATTAAAAAATAATGTTTATTCCAAACCATTTCGATTGATACCCATATTGGAGTAACTTATTTAACTTATTAAATAATTTGATTTTGATTTTCTTACATATGGCACAAATCTAAAACCATGTTACACATCTACAGGGCAAGCCCTTTCATTTGATACCTACCCCCTTTTTGAAAATCGAACGAAAGATACAGATTTTATGACTTGGTGTTAAATATTGAACGCAAACATCTCCGAATGCGATTAGGAAGTTTCGCTTCCAAAAAATTTTGCAAAATTCGATTTAAATCGAATTTGCACCACCAAATTTCGAATCGAATAATCGTATGGCTGGGCAATCTTCGAAATTCGGAAAAAATCGAATTTCAACCCCCCACTACCTATCCCTAATCCGAATCTGAGGTCCGTTTGACACGTACAGTATACCGAAAAAATAGCAAAAAATTAGCAATTTTCGCAATTTACTCGAAATTTTATACGCGTCAAAAGGACGGTTAAAAGCACCCGCAACTTTTTTTTGTGGCCCGGTGCTATTATTCCGTGAGTCGCAGGTTCAAATAGCAGCACATTCCGAACGAAAAATGACACCGAAGATGGCACAACGCGGAAACCGGTTTTGTCTCCAAACCAAATTTGGCAAGGGATGAAGGAAAATCGTTCCACATTACATCATACTCCTACGCCGTCGAAAAGACGAACAACGAAAATGAGAATATCGGCACATGCAGTAATTAGTTGATAGAAAAATATTTTCTAATAAAAAAAATATTATAATTGTCAATAGGATTTTCAATCTTGATAATTTATTTAGAAAATAGATTTGAACTTCTGTGCTAGAACTGAGAGCTCTTGATAAATAATCAAAAATTGACAAATTATAAAAATATTGAATTTATTACATAAGTGCACAGATTCTTGCTGTATGTAAGTATATTCAGTAAGTTTTATTCAGTATATTTTTTTCTCAGTGCAGAAGTGAAAATTTTGGTAGTGAAGATTTGGTAACTTTCGGTAACTTTTCTTAAGAGATTTTGGTAGAAAAAAATTTTGGCGTGTGGCAACCATGCTCAAGAGCTGCATCATTTGCAGAGGTGGGAGCGCATTAGCGCCGTTAAGTAGCGTTTTTGGCAGCAGTGGCCACGGGAATATTTAGCTGAGCTACATTCTCGCACGAAATGGGTTCGTGATCAACCAAATGTACGCGTCGATGCTCTTGCAGGAATGATAGAATTGTATTCTCTCAATCGTGATCAGTGTTGCCAGAACTTTTTGGGCCGACCGGCTAGATTGGCAAAAAAAAGCGGCTAAAAACGGCTAAAATGTTTTAGTGAAAATTCACATGCTTTATTTAAATAAATCGCAAGAAACGAAAGACTAGTTAACACCATTAATTTATATCGAGTGTATATTCCTCATCATCAAATGAATCACTATTGTATATATCACCTGAATTCATTAATTTTAAGAGATCGTCATCTACAGTAAAATTATGGCAGCATTTTTCTTCAAGTTTTAAACCGTATCTTATATATGTATAAAATAGCGTTTAACGTTTTAACGCACATTGGATTTCTTTGCTTAGTTTTTATTATATTCATTGAACTAAATATTCGCTCTACTTCTGCATTACTTATAGGCAAAACAAGAAAACTAAAAACTAGGTTGGAAAGGTCAGCAAAAGGGTTTTCTCCTAGGGCATTTCGAAATTGATAAACTTAAAATTTTACAGTTGAGTCTAAATTACTCCAGGTATGTAACGTTAACCGTTGCCATTGCATCTCTATGGATGTTATTTCGTCGGCATTATATTTGTTTTTGTTGCTGTAGTTGAACAAATACTTTTGGTTTAATTACTCTTAATGCATTTCCAACCGAAAAAAAGTAAATTTTTTTAGTGTGGCAATATTTGAGGGGGGCGTTGGCGTAATTCCTTTATTAAAGTGATAATAAAATAGCGACCATTTTCTCGAATTATTTTCTCGGCTTCGTGGTCAAAAGCGTTTGTGCTTACTTTTGTTTTTAAATACTCTTCAAAACTGTGATAAAACTGAGGAAATGGAGCAAGGTATGGTTCCAACGGGGAGCATATAGGATCAAATGTGTCCGCGCTAATAACCACTAGAGAGGATAGATGCGAAAGTAAAACATTGAGTTCATTAAAAATCTTCATTGGGTCTGCATTATTGCTTTCGAACAACTTGTTTACTTTTTGCACCTGAAAATTAGGCAAATAGTAAAATCGGCTAAAAACGGCTAACTTTTTTTTACAAACCGGCTAACAAATCGGCTGCCGGCTAGATCGAATTTTCTCCGGCTAATTGCTATCAAAACCGGCTAAATCTAGCCGGAAAACGGCTAAAATGGCAACGCTGATCGTGATGCTCTTGTACTTCTTCATGAAGATAACGTTCCGCCGCAACGATGGATAACTGGCAGAATTGCAACTATCATGGCAAAGACTAGGGATGCCCAAATCAGCACATATGTGTCGCGGGCGACTGCGCGTGCAAAGCTTTGCACAGCGGTGCCTGGCAAGCGCGGAAGCAAAAAGTTATCGGAAGGGGAAAACGAAGTCAACAGAATAGTGAGATTGCATGCGTGACAGTGATGGAAAATGAGTGTGCATTGTGCCATTTTGCCCTTTCGGAAGCAGCCGGCACCTTCAGCACAATCGATTGATTTTTGGCACTATTTTTGCGTAACTCAATGCAACTAATAAATATATCTTTCGGATCCGCAATTTTAAATATTTTTTTTTACATTTAAGCGTATGCGCTTAAACTGATAAATGATATAAACATAGAAACGCAAGCAGAAGATTCTCGCTTCCACATTCTGCATATGCGCTTAACATTTTTGTTTAACCAAATTTGTCGAAATTTCATCTCTAAAGCAAATATTAAATATCATTTAATATATACTTTAGAGTTAAATAATCATTTTTAGTGGTGGCCGAGTCCGAGATGTTTAAATGATCGAGATAGTACATTCAATTCGCGTAGATTTTTTAGAACTTTTTTCGTTGAAGGTGTTGCACTTTTTCTTCCATACTGAAATTTTTGTACATCCAATTTGTATAAATAAAATGCAAAAAAATATTAAAAATCAACATGAATTCTTAGCTGCACTTTAACTTTAAAATACTAAAATTGAATCGACTATAAAACTGCATACCGTCAGTTGGTGTCGAACACTCATGCGGTGAGGTTGTGATCGCGCTTTTATTGATTTTATATCCGTCTACAAGCATTTTCGTAAAAGCGCTAGCACAACCTCAACAACAAAGTTATTATTAATGGATAAAAGAGACATCTTTTTGGATTCGGTAATAAGTTTTTACATTTTAATAGCATTTCAAGTGCTTATCAAAACTTTACGACACTCACATATTGACAAGATTTGACCATTTATCTTAATATTATGTATTTTTCTTTATAAAAACACAGTTTATACTTAAAAAAAAGCCGTACAAATCCAAGGTTCAATCTTTTTGCAACATTAAAAAAATCAACACACTTTCGTAAAAATGTCGAGCTTTTTAATTAGATTTCCTAGAAATATTTTGAGTATGCAGTTTTGTAGCCCATTCAGTTTTAATATAACAAAGTCTTTTAAGATTTTTTTTGATGAAGCAGTTGCTCATTTTCTCCATATAAAAAAATCATCGACACACTTCGTATGGAAAAATTACGCATATCGTCAACAAAAAAAAAAATAAAAAAATTACCAAAAATCAGCGGTAAGTCCCAGCTACTTTAAACTTTCAATTTACTATACTAAAATTGAAAACCTCGAAATTTTTACGAACGCTTGTAGATTTGTTTAATGTTGCACAAAGTATTAAACTTGAATTTATGCAGATTTGTTAAAGAACAAATTCCATTTTTATAAAAAGATAAATAAAATTTAAAAAAATAATAAAATAAATAGTAATAGATTTTTCAAAACTTACAAAGGCAAATACGAAAAGGCGAAAACAAAAAGAGAATAAAAAAAATTTCACGCTCTGAATTTTTAGCGCCATATATTTTTAGTATTCATCAAAAAATTGTACTAAAAAGTACTGCGTAGTAGCAGAGTATATTGTAATCGAAATTGTATCAACAAAGTACAATTGTATCAAAAATGCCAACACTGTCTCGCTGTTTTCGCAAAATGTAGTTGTGTGCGTGAGCCCATCGCTGACATACATTCACATCAGTGTTGATATTTAAGATTTTTAAATTGTACCAAATTAATGACAAAAAGTGTAACTTTTGGAGCTTAATTGTACTTTTCAATATTTCTGTCAATGCATTACCTCCCTTTTCCCGCAACCAAACAAAACCAATTTTGTTGTCTACTGCAGTGTGTTTATTGTTCAATTCAATGTACAGCTTCAGTTAGTGTAGGCTTAATTTAACGTAACTTATCATTGAGATCTCTTCAGCTGGCCTATAAAGTCATAGCCTGTCTTGTCAGAAAGTCCCACTAAGTAAAACTAAGTTTCATTCAGCTTAGAGTATAACTTAAATTATACACAAATAAATTCTTGAATTATATTTAACATTTTTAAAAGTACACCCCGCGACAAAATGCTACGGTCACCTGGTTTGGGCTATTTAATATATTATTTATCATTGTCTAACAAAAACTATACAAATTAAGCTTAATTTAAAATATTGGAATAAAAAACAACAACGCTACACGCGCATTCATCCATATAACATAAAATGCGAACGTTCGTTATATCGTATAGAATAGTATCTTATGTCGGAAGACTGGCTTTAGTATAATGAACCATTCGCAGCATACGATTGCGAAAGACTCACTGGCGCCGAGTCGTTGAAAAACTCTTGGAAAATAAACGTAAAGGAGGCAGTTGCGATGCTAGCAAGTCAATATTCGTATAAAGTCTCATAAAAAAATTCTTTGTGGTTTAAAGATTAGAGTAAGTTAGGGTAATGTGATATGGGTGGGTAAAGTGATATACCAGCATATTTTCTAAACTATGCACGTCGTTAAAAGAATCTTTTCGCGAATACAACAGCAACGGTTAAAAACTGTTGCTGCAAGGCAGCGCGTGCTTCTGAACGCTTAGTTTACTATCAGTGTGCAAAAGCCTTTTCAACTGTGCGGTCGCAAATATTTTAGCTCGCGCTGCGAAAAGAGATTAGTGAGAAATTGACGTAGATTTTGGATCTCTAATACTTTATTTTGGTTCTTCGTGAATATATTTAATTGTAATTTAGGTAGTTTTTTATATCTTTCAGTATGCTTCATTGAAAAACAGTTTTTTGGCTTAAAAACTCGAGTTTGGCTAATGTGATATAGTCAAAGTGGTTCAATGTGATATGGTATATCACATTAAACACACAGTATATCACATGTAACAAATAACTTATCCTGCAAATACAAGTAAAGCAAAATTAAATTATATCCATAGGTCATGCCAAAGAAAGGCGAAATTCGTAAGTGGGATGCAGAAAACATGAAAAAAGCCATCCAGGCTGTTAGAGGCGAGAAGATGGGAATACTTTTGGCTTCAAAAACGTATGGTGTTCCATTTGCAACATTGCAAAGAGCTGCCCGCAGTGATAAAGCAGTCGATGATATATTAGCCACGCCATTGGGCCGAAGACCGGTCTTTAACCAAGATGTGGAAGTGGAGCTGGTAAGGTATTTGAAAGAAATGGAGGCAAAGTTTTGGGGACTCACTCGTAGTGATGTCCGCTCGCTTGCATTTCAAATAGCGAAGCGAAACAATATTGAGAACCCATTTTCTATAATGAAGGAATGCGCTGGAAGAGATTGGTTGCGTGCCTTTCTAAAAAGACATAAAACTGAAATAAGCCTACGCAGTGCCACCGGTACTTCAATAGATAGAATAAAAGGCTTCAATGTGGATAATGTGAGCAAGTTTTACAGTTTGCTGGAGCAGCAGTATGAGAAGTATAAATTTTCTCCAACACGAATTTGGAACGTTGATGAGACAGGAGTCTCTATTGTACAAAGTAAGCAGCCAAAAATTTTAGCTTCAAAAGGTAAAAGGCAAATTGGATGCATAACATCAGCAGAAAGAGGATCGCTCATAACAGTTGTAAGCTGTATGAGTGCAGGCGGTGCCTTTGTGCCACCATTCTTCATTTTTCCAAGAAAAAAACCTTCCCCGCTATTAATGATATATGCTCCTCCTGGTTCCGATTCTGCTTGCCACATATCTGGATGGATACAAATTCCGATATTTTCCATGTGGTTTGATCATTTTTTGCGGTTCACAAATCCGTCAAAGGAGAACCCAATTTTGCTTATTTTAGACGGTCACTACAGTCATACACGAAATATCGAAGTTCTGGACAAAGCCCGTGAAAATGGCGTTATTATTTTATCCTTGCCGCCGCATTGTACACACAAAATGCAACCCTTAGATAAAGCCTTTATGGGTCCTCTTAAAACCTACTACAATGATGAGATAAGAAGGTTCATGCGAGAACAAGGCCGAAAAGTGACACAATTTGATGTCGTAGAACTATTTGCAAAAGCTTACGTTAAAGTTCAAACGGCACAGATAGCAATTAATGGGTTCAAATGTACTGGTATTTATCCATTTGATAACAACATATTCCAGCAAAGCGATTTTATTGCACAAACCCAAGAAAATCAGGCGGAAGATGCACAATCCAGAGAAGAAAGCATTCCAGAAGAACCAGTCGCCAGCACAAGCAGCGCAGCCATGAAAAACTTCATTACACCATGGGAGATCTCACCACCGCCTAAGCTGAAACAGACTACCAGCTCCAGAGGTAAACGATCAGAAGCAACAGTACTAACAACATCATCATATAAAGCATCTTTGGAGGAAAGCATCAAAAATATTGAAAAGCGTAAAAAGAGACAAAGCGTAAAAGAGGCACAAAAACCGGCTAAAATGGTGAAAGTACAACGGCTAAAGCAAGCTAGGAAAAGTTCGTCAAGCGAGTCGGAAAAAAGTTTGCTTCTACCCAGTTCAGATGAGGAATGTTGGGCAGAAACTCCACCTAGTAAGGATACTGTTTGCGCTTTTTGCAACAAATCCTTTGAGGCGGATGAGCAAGCCAAAACGTGGATACCATGCTTGCAATGCGACTTAGTATGGGCGCATAGCAAATGTTTGCCTAAACGTCAAGCAATATTTGTCTGCGAGTCTTGTGAATAAATTTGGAAATACATATGCATGTATAAACCCATATAATAATTTGAATTTTTGTACTCCAATTTGCGTCCTTGACTGTATTTTATTTTCTTCATTCTTTGTGAATCCTGTTAAAAAAATTAAATATGTATATATTTTGTTCTTAATAAATGAAGCATCTAGAAATCGTTTAACGGATTTGTCTTATTAATTTAAATATTAAAAAATAATTGTTTCTTTGAGGATAGCTTATGGGTAATGTGATATGGTATATCACTTTGCCCGATGGGGTATATCACATTACCCCCCAATTTTGAAAAACCGACTTTTCTGACTATTTGGGGTTTTAATGAAATATCTTCCGAAATGCTTGTTATAAAGGAACATGATTTTAGAATATGCTGCACAATGCATCAATTAATTAAATTGCATGGTTAAACGAAGGTTTACCTTAAAAAATTTGGATTAATAGTCGAAAAACGTATACCTATATCACAATACCCTAACTTACTCTATAGGAAATGGTACATTTTACTAAAGCCAGCCTCCCGACATAAGCTACTATTTCATACGAACACAAATAAATTTAGTGCTTTTGGGAAACCAAAAAGCCAAAATAATTGGAATTCAATGCTTGGTGCGTTATTTAGTAATGCTTTTTTAATTTAAGCACACCGAATGCATAGGTACATATGTATGTATGTATACACTACTAGCAATTACCCGGCGTGCTTCGCTGCGCCTTAAATGTATTTTTGTGTTGTAACTCTCCCCCTAAGCTCTTATGGCCTCATTTACAAAATATTTTTAAAGAACTTTATGAAGTTAGATTTAAAAAAAATCGATCTATGAAGCATTGTTTATTTTTTTTTTTTGAGTTAATATATTTTCGAAGGTAATTAGAAAATATGTAAAGAACTGACTTTCTCTTGGAAATTTAATTTATAATCTTATAACTGGAGTCTACTATCGCACCCATCCCTCAAACGTGTATTGATTCAATATTCAAATAACGTATATTTATATAATTTGAAAAAATCTCCCTACTATACAAATATGTACAGCAATATTAACTAATATTTTCAAATGTTGTGAGAGGGAGTAACAAAACAAAATTACTTTTAAGGCGCAGCGAAGCACGCCGGGTATTCTCTAGTTAGTTAATATTGCTGTACATATTTGTATAGTAGGGAGATTTTTTCAAATTATAAAAATATACGTTATTTGAATATTGAATTAATACACGTTTGAGGAAAGGGTGCGATAGTAGACTCCAGTTATAAGATTAGAAATTAAATTGTTGTCAATGTTTTTTAATAATTGTAAACATTCGCCAGCTGTTTCTGTTTATTTATTAGTAAAAGGCAGGACTGCCAGTCTTGCGGCAAAACAATAATAAAAATCCAAAAAAACACGTAAAGCCAAACAGAATTAATTGCAAAACGTGCAATGATACACACATTAAATTTCTTATGTGCACCCTCCACACAGACCCCAATCACTTCTGAAAATTTCATTTTATGTGCACCCTCCACACAGACCCCAATCACCCCTGAAAATTTCATTGAAATCGGGCAAGCCGTCTAGGAATGATAGAAATCTCTTATGTGCACCCTCCACACAGACCCCAATCACTTCTGAAAATTTCATTTTATGTGCACCCTCCACACAGACCCCAATCAC
>NW_023458564.1:14544831-14555206 GCF_013731165.1 Rhagoletis pomonella | reverse complement strand
CCCTCCACACAGACCCCAATCACCCCTGAAAATTTCATTGAAATCGGGCAAGCCGTCTAGGAATGATAGAAATCCGAAAAAACACGTAAAGCCAAACAGAATTAATTTTTTTTTTGTTTTTGCAAAACTGGCAAAGATACACACATGAAATTTCTTATGTGCACCCTCCACACAGACCCCAATCACCCCTGAAAATTTCATTGAAATCGGGCAAGCCGTCTAGGAATGATAGAATTCCGAAAAAAACACGTAAAGCCAAACAGAATTATTATTTTTTTTTGTTTTTGCAAAACGTGCAAAGATACACACATGAAATTTCTTATGTGCACCCTCCACATAGACCCCAATCACCCCTGAAAATTTCTTTGATATCGGGCAAGCCGTCTAGGAGGAGTATGCGAACAGGAAGTTTTGCCACTTAATTTTATATATATAGATACACTAATATTCTACATTAAGATGGAATTCATTTACTGAATAAAATGTGAGGAATAGGTAAATTAAATATGTTTTCCGTTGTTATAAATGTATTGAAATTAATTTATTAATATAAACGTGGGGAAATGGATACGTATATACACTTTTTACTGAATCAAAAAAATTATTAAACATGATAATAAAAACTTGGCGCTTTTGTTTTGGAAAAATTGGCTCTTTCTGGTGGCCTGATGGCACACTGGCTCAGTTGTCGCAAAAGTACACATACATACACGCATTTTTACTTGAAAATAAGTGTGTAGTGGTTAATATGTATACGTTGCCATCTCCGTACAGCTCACTAGCAGCGTTGCCACTTGAGAATATTTTCAGGTACCAAAAAGCCTACCAAATCAGTTTGCAAACTACCAAAAAATTTTTTATCATTAAAACGAGATTTTATTAAATTTACGGGTTTTGCAGATTAACAGTAGGTATAAATTAAAATACCAAATAATATGGTTTACAGTGCTTCAGTTTGTTATCCATTCATGCAATACTTGAAGTTTACATGAAATAAATTCGGGCGTTTCAATAAATTAATTAACGTATCGTATAAAAAACATTTATAAGCATGGTATATAGTGTTGATATTAATTCAATTCATATCAAACATTTTGATGTATAAAACAACAAATTCAGACATTTTATGCGCTTAAATAAAAGTTAGGTTGTTCACACTGGCTTGGTTATCAGGTTATCTGGTTATGTGGTTATATTTTTTATTCAGTTTACAACAATAAAATACACTACAGAATAATAATTTTTAACCAGGTAACCTGATAACCAAGCGTGAACAACCTAAGTGTTAAAAATATTATACACAAAACGTTTGTAGAAAAACGTACCGAGTATATATGTATATCTTTGAGATCAATTCATTTCATTCAAACGTTTTTTTTTCTTCGACAAGACAATTTCAAGCATTTTATGCGTTTAAAAACAAAAAGTTTTTATATCCTATACATATATGTAATACTTCTATATTGGTAGTAAGCTAACATCTCAATGTGTAAGCATTCCGAAATCAAAGCGAGACAGTCTAGTACTGTTTTTGTCAATGTATTGTGTACTTGAGTGCCGGTTTTGTAAATGTGTCGTGTACATGTTTATTTATAAACGTATGTGTTCCTTTTCTTTCGTACGTGTTTATTGATATATCTGTACTGTAGTGTTTTCGGACGGTACTAGCTCTTACTGCCAATATAGGAGTATTACATATATGATCCTATATTATATCAAAAAATAAGTTTTTATATCCCCTAATTGTATACAAAATGTTTGTAAAAAAATCATACATCTTTGAGATCTCTTTTTGCCGACCACACGTAATGTGCATCAGCCTTTTGTACTAGTTCTTTACAGTGCATAATACTATTTATTGTACTGATGTTTAGTTTATTTCTGAGTTTGGTTTTTACAAGCGCAAATTCAGAAAATTTTCGTTCAGCAGCCGCAGAACTGTGTGGAAGTGTCATTAAATTAAACACAAAATTGGTTAAATCAATAAAACAACACGCATTCAAACCATTTTTAATGTTACTAACAGTACTCCAAAATGAAGTGATATCCATATCTTGTTTTAAATTATTATCACTCGACCTAAGTAACTTCCATTGAGTTATCACTTTATCGGGATCGCAGTCCACTAAATTTTTAAATTTTAAAATTAAAGGTAATATTTCTACATTTTCTTCCAAAAGAACATTACCTGGTGTTATAATTTTTAGAAGCTGCAAATCTTCCCTTCCAAAATCAAATCTCGCTTTGATTTGGTCCAAAATTTCAATGTAGAACTCAAGAATGTTGGTTTTTATCTCAATTATTTCATTAACGCTTAAGTTACTTTGAACAAATTCCTCAGAGCTTGTTCCAATAAAAATTTTTAATACGTTTATATGATTACTTTTGTCTCTATAATTTATACATACATCGTTAAACTTTTTTTGGTCAAGGAAATTACTTAAAATCAGAAGGAAATTAGATTTAATATTAGAGTATAAGTATGGCAATCGACAACTCTCGGACTGAAATTCCTTATTCAAATTATTAATGATGGGGAGTATATAGGACAAAAATAAAAAATATGCTTTAAGTTTGGAGTTCATTGCGTTTGCTAGCTCTGCGGATCGAATTCCGTTGACTTCGAGAAAATTTGAAATAAAATGTAACCTCAGACTTTCCCATTGTTCAATAAGTCTACAAATTACAGCTTCTAAAGAAAGCCATCTTGTTTGACATATACCGAGAATTTTATGTGGTTTCACTGAACAATAATCTTGAAATTCTCTAAATTCATAGATCCGCTTAGGGCTGTGCGAAAAAAAAGAATGTTTCGACATAAAACTTCAATACTGCTCGGTAGTTTTTTGCAAGCGTAACTGCAACACAAATGTAGTAAGTGGCATGTGCATGTTATGTGAAAAACATCAGCCTCCGTTTTCAACAATGCCTTCAGTCCTCCGATGTTACCTGCCATTACACTCGCACCATCTGTAGCTAGTCCGATCAGATTTTTTAACGGAATATTTTTAGAATTAAAGAAGTTTTTTATAACAGTAAAAACTGATATCGCATCTGCTTTCCCAAGCTCTATCAATGCAAGAAAGCGGTCATGAACTACGCGGGCGTTGTCGACGTACCTTGCAACAAGCACCAAACACTTCTTCACTGATACGTCGGTTGTTTCATCAACTATTAACGAAAATCTTCTAGCTCGCAAATTAGTTATTGTTTTCTCACTTGCATGATTTCCTATCGGCTCAGCGATTTGAGTCGACTTTGTTCTTCCACATTTTAATAGTTTAGCGATATCAGAATCTGGACAACATTCTGCTAATAAACTGGGCAGGAAGTCCATATGCAAGAATGGCAGATTATGTGTAATACAAAACATCACTAGCGTGTACTCTGCGTGCCAAACCTGCTGATTTACCTTTTCCTTGTTTGAATTAACAAACTTAGACATGCTGATTTGGTTTTTTCCGGCCTTGTATGCTTGAATGTGATTATTGGTGCGCTCGTGGTTATTCAGATGAGTGCGGTGATTTAAAATTGTTTTAAAACATACAATACAAAATGCACAACCTTCCTTCTCTTCAAGCCAGTCAAAATATTGCAGCCATTCACTACGGAATTTTCGCTTTGAAGGCGCAGGAGAGTTTTCATCACTATGAGAATTTTCAGTATTTGTTAATTGACACATATGTACATGCATAATTAGTCACAATTTTTTACCTGAACAAGTCATCGTTATTGTTGTCCACACTTACTTCGGACGTTTTAGAGGCTTTACAGATATACCTGCAAATAAACAGCGATTAAAAAGTCACAAATTTAAAGCAAAATTAACTTACTTGTCCATCACTAATCTTTTCGCTTGTTTGTTGAATTCAATTGAAGAACTGCGCGCAAATGCCAAGTTTTTGACATTTAACATCTTTCTTTCACTTGAGGTGTTCACAGTTCGTTCCAAATAGTGTCTCAAAATGTAGACGTCTACATTTTAAGACGTTTTCTAACCGTAAAATCTGTGGTGTTGTTGTTTCCCATACAAAATTGGAAAACGACGCCGTCTACAATTTGTCACACTCAAAGGTATGTTTTTTACGCGTCTACATTTTGCAACCTCGCTGCAGGGTTGCATTATGGCAATACTAATCGCATTTTTTTATTTATTGGGCACGTTTTCTGTATTTGCATTTAATTTGAGCGCAATTTCTGATGAAAAGAAACAAATCAATGCAAAGAAATAACAAATATTAGTAATTAGTAATTAAGTTAAATAATTACAATTTTTCAGAAACAAAATCGAAAGGCGACATATAAAAAAGCACGCAAAGAAGAAATGTCTGGCAACACCAGCAAAGTTTGGAGACGATTTTGCGACGACTGCTAGAAAGGGGTGCTCACAGTTTGATGCTAAAGATGTCTCAAAATGTAGACGTCTACATTTTCAGACACAATTTGGAACAAACTGTGAACACCCCAACTCTTTCTCTTGTCATTATTTCCTTTGCTTGCTATGAATACAGGGTTACCATTCATAGATATTTTTATAATTACTATAAATAGTAGATAGCACTGGCAGTATGCAATCTTAAGCAAACAAATTTTATTGCTCAATTTGGTTGCAATTTCACTTTTGCCTACCAAAAGCTTCATCCTACCAACCAAACTACCAAAGGATAATGAGCCTACCAATTTTGGTCCAATTGGACCAAAACGGCAACGCTGCTCACTAGACCTCGCCTAGCACGCTCGCGTGCTCGCAGTTTGCCCGCGACGTCGACTGCGTGCATCTCTGCTGTGCATCCCTAGCAAAGACAATCGTGTGAGAGTTGTCGACGTGCAAACACCAGCCGGCATTTTACGCCGGCCCATCCACAAGCTTGCGTTGCTTCCTGCTTGAAAGTTTTTTCAACGCGCCGGAATATTGGGTCATGGGTAATGTGACCAACTATTTCATAGCTGAAAGAAGTACAGGTTAGGTTGGCTTAAATTAACGCCGCGAGCCGATTACGAAATTTCGAATGCGGCTAATTTCGATCCCTGAGAGCCCAGTGTTTGTTCAGAAGTGCGAGTCAAAACGCTTCCATCTTAGCCTCGCGAAGGTTGAACAATCTAAAAGAAAGTGTGGAGATGATTCCACTACATCTTCCTCTTGACAGCTGATACAAAAGGATCAGTCGAAATTCCTAGTTTCACCGCATGAATACCAATCGCACAATGGCCTGTCAGAACCCCCATCACTAGACATTGAGAGGCAGCGTGTTTTAAAGTGCCTTTAAAAAACATTTTCCTTTATGACACAACAGTACCCGGTCTCCTTTAGCCTAATAGCAGTTCGTGCTGCGACAATTCTGTCTGCAATGTCCGCAGGCGCTGTGTTCAACATATGTACAGTCAGTCAATAAAGTTTAGGTACAGCGAATTTTTTACAATACGGGCAACTTTTTTTAAATATTTTATTTTTCGCTAATTTTTTATAAAAATATGGTTAATTCTACAACAACAACCAAAAAAATCTGAGCTCCAAACCTTGTGCAAAATTAAAGAAAATTCTGCAAAATTTCATTTAAATATTGCACTTTTTATTTACGCTCTCTAGAAAAAAGTTGAGTATGCAGTTTTTAGTCCGTTCAGGAAGCTAGGACTTATCATTGATTTATGGGAATTTTTTTTTTAATATGTCGCACATTTTTTCCATATAAAAAAATTATCAAACATTATTTTATATGGAGAAAATAAACGCCACTTTCAACAAAAAAATTGCTAAAAATGAATGGTAAGTTCTAGCTACCTCAAACTTGAACTTTTTTATACTAAACATAAATAAATGACATAAATGTTTTTGCATCAAAAAGTGCGATACCGATCCGAAAATTGTCACTAACTAGTTACAGAATTTCCCTCCTGAAGTACAAAATATCGTAAAGAAGTACATTTGACTGTACTTCGAAGTACGAAGTACAAGAGCGAAAAAAGAAGTACTGTACTTCCGAAAGAAGTACGGTTGGTCACATTAGTCATGGGTATATATTTGATCTGCGTTTAAATTTTATATCTAAGTTTTGCTGTCACTTGAAGTTACTATGTGATGATGACATTATATTTCTACTACTCTGTAGGTATATTGTACGCAGTTACAAAGCTACTTTAATTACACTACTGTAAGTCTCCACTTAATCGCTCTCTCTTGTAATATATCCTATCACCAAATTTTTGAATTCAATAAATTTAGTATATGCATAGCCTTCGACGTGACGTGTTCATTTATTTCGCTTCTCTCTAGTAGTAGACCACTAAACAAACCCGACGCGCAAGTTTTCGTGTGTTAGAACATCCGCTCCAATATTTTGCAGTCATTATAAATTTGGCTGCACAGCAGAAAAAAGCTGACTGTTCCCTAAGTATATTTTAGCTCACAGGTTAACTTTTAGGTCACATACGCCCCTAAGACGTATGTTAAGGCTTTACGTAACTCCAAAATAGATTAGGATTCTAGGGTTAATAAAGCTTTAGTTTAAAAAAGTGATACTAAATGCCTCTCACCATAGACAGCGGCTATTTTCAGTGATTATTGCGTTTCAGATTACGACTAATAAAGCACTTGGACAGATATTGTGAAAGGTTGAACTATACCTTAAAGATGACTGTTTTCTCACGACACACTCTAGAAGGCTTTGAGTAGAGTAACGTAGAGTCCGACCGAATAATCGGCCGATGCTGAGGCTAGTATAGGTCAAAAGAATCGGCATCGGCCGTTTTTGGCCGATTCTTGAATGGGGTTATGTTATTTAGCTATTTGATTATGTTTTTCTTTTGTTATTATAAAAGTTTATAAAAGCATTTGTTCTTGAAATGAATTTAATTCAGGATTTAATCGGCCGAAGCATCGGCCAATTCTTTTCCGATTAAATCCTGAATATAATTTCATTTCAAGAACAAGTACTTTTATAAAGTTTTAAAGTAACAAAAGAAAACATAATCAAATAACTAAATAACAATACCTCATTCAAGGATCGGCCAAAAACGGCCGATTTCGATTCTTTTGGCCGATACTAGCCTCGGCATCGGCCAATTAATCGGTCGGACTCTAGAGCAAGGTCCTTTAAGAATAGGGTGGCCAGATGCGCTGATTTAATCAGTACATGTGCTGATTTTCTTCTATTGTACTGATTTTTAAGAGCCCGAAATCAGTATGCAAAATCTACTGATTTTTTGAGTTTGTACTGATTTTGTACTGATTTTTACATTTAATAAATACTTTTGTAAATTGGTGTAATTGACATTTGCTTGAGGTTTACATGTTCAAAACAATGGTTTTTGACAACTCATACGTGTGAGCAGATTGAAACTATTATTAAAAAGGTGTAAGCTTGCAATTGTTTCGTTTCATAGGATTTCGCAAAATAACAAACTGTTTGGATTCAACCCAACCCAACTTCACAATTTGCAGGTTTTACAGGATTGACAGGAAAAGCTGGTTTCGCCATTAATAAATCTTATGAAAGGTGGTGGTGAGTTAATCATATATTAAGTACACTGAGAACATGACAATAAGAGATAATGTTTTGATTATAATTAAACATCCACTGTCAGTATGTCAGCTTAAGACGACTACTGCTACGGTGCAATGTAAGTTCTAAACATTTGGAAAAGGTGCAAACTACCGACTCTTGGATATGATATATGTAGCTTTGAATGTGAATGTTGTATTTAATAAGCTCCCCAACTAAATATGTTTTAAATTTGTAGCTTAAAATATGCAAACAGATTCTGACTCGAGCTCGTCTTCTAGTGAAACTTAATGGGCTACAAATTTTTTTTAATTTTCTCAATTTTTATAAATTTTCCAGAAAGTTTGAGACTTGAACTCACTTGTCTTTTGTTATAGAATTAACTATATTTTTATAAAAAAATTAAATTAAGTAAGGAAAGAAAAAATTTCAAAACCTGTCAATACATTTTACTACTATTTTCGTGAGCACAGCTGTACATACATACTTAATACCTTTGATTTGTTTTAAAGTAATGAATTTTTATATTGATAATACTATATGTATTTAAAAGTCTATTCGTTATTTTTGGTTAAATTAATGGGCTGTTATTTGGTTGTTATATTGTTAATAATAAAAAATACGCTTAAAAATGAGCTGATTTTTATGGCTTTGTACTGATTTTTGATCCCAACTGTACTGATTATGTCACTATAATATCTGGCCACCCTATTTAGGAACTTAAAAATTATTCTGGGTTATCAGGTCTCTAGCAGTTTTAGATTAATTGTTGTCTTTCACGAAGTTCTTTAAATAAATTTTGAGCTAAATACTCATCCGAATTTCGGGGGCGACTACTAGGTTTAATATATTGTGCGTTTAATTTAAAATTTACCATTAGTTTTATGCACCTTAAGCATACATCGAAGATTTGTTTTAGGGAATCAATGTGAAATAATTGTAGAAACGATTAGCCAGTTTGCTGAGCAACCGAGGCGTCTGCTTTTTAAATCATTTTTGTAAAACAAATCGACTAGTACATATCGTCCCCCACGTGCCAGAAGCGTGAATGTGTAAAGATGAAAATTTTGGGATTTTTTTATATGTCAAGCTTAGGCTATATCTAACATATTTGCTAAAAATTCTTGAAATCGGGCGATAACCACGCCCACTTCCTATATAACGGTCATTTACAGAAACACGAAAACTGCGATAAATCAATAAATACTGAAGCGAATTTACTCAAAATCTTAGCATTAAATTAGATTATTATAACTTTTTGGGTAATGGCAGAGAACGTATAGTTATGAGAAGATGCAAATCGTAAATCTGCTCTTCTTCATTATTTTCTGAAACGTTTCAACCATGGGTCGTAACAGAGAAATGCTAAATTTCATGTTACTGTGCTGCAAAGTCTGCAAACCTGCAAACTGAATGTTTATCATCTGTTAACCAAACCAGCAAGCATATGAAAACAAAAACTTGTAATTACAATTAAAAATAAATAAATTATTGGATATGCATTGAATGTGTTTTTTTTCAGTAATTGCTCTACTTATTTAAAACATTGGCTGCGTTTCTTTATACATTCCGGATAATCCCATTTCACAGCCGGAATAAACAGAATGCGTTTGAAATATACGTCAACATATCATCAGGAACGTTCTAAAGAATAAATAAACAAAAAAGTTTATTCCAAACATTCAGAATGAATAAAGAAATGCAGCCATTATGAATTGTACGTTGGTGCCCAATCCTCATTTCGTAAAATGGTGATTGTAATCGATTCAGATTTGCCGTCGGCATTTCAGAGGCGCTTTGGGTAAAAAAAATCGAGTTTACTTTTTTACCGATTCGCATGGTAGATGCTACACTATTTTCAATGCAACAAACCACAGCTTTCTAGCTGCCTTAGTTTTTTCACAAATTAATTTTAAATATGGACACATTGACTAAAAAGTGTACAAATGCAATGCGCTTGTTAACTAACTTCAAAGTTGTTTTTCTCGAAAAGTTATTTCTGAGTTTTATGAACATTTATTTTGACAAAAAATGTGTTGCATGATCATTTTTCACTGCAATGCTCGTATTTATATATGTACATAAATAACTGGGGCATATTCATAGTTAAAATAAAGTCGACATTAAAATTAGTTATAGCTTTTTTACATTATTTTCAATGGAATATCTGTGAAAAGCTGCAAACTTTATTTCAACTACGAATATGCCCCAATAGGTTTGGATTCAAATGAAAATGCATTTCCCACGCATATATATGTATGTACATACATGCTCCATTACTTGATAACGTTTTTACATGCATATAGGTATATGTATGTGCATATTACTGCCAAAAAAACTACGAACATGCATATAAATGTACATATGTACAAATCACGGCAGCATACATACATATGCACATAATTACACGTATACTCAAATACAACAATAACTATTTCAATCATAAACGCATTCGCATATTTCTCAAGGTCAAGATATTCCATTCTTAAATACTACAGCAGCACATCTCCCCGCAAATTCATCACCCTCAAGCGCAACTTTGTCAATCCGAAACAAAAATTCTAAAATGTTAAATTGAAGAAATCTCGGCCAGCCAAGTGAAAAGTGGCAATTATTTCTCTATATCCAGTAAAATAAGTTATCTCGAATTTTGGTAATTTTTGTTAATTTTTGACAAAACACTCAATTTCTCTGTTCCCTTCCAATATTTCAACCATTAACTAGTATTTTAAGGTGTAATTTTAATAAACATTAAATAAAAGTGTACGTTTTCTGCAGGAAAATACATTGATTTTTTTTTTAATAAAATCAAAACTTCTAAAATCACAAACATATGTGGTTTTATCGGAAGTTCACAGATGTAACGTGGCAACTTA
>NW_023458564.1:14544243-14544731 GCF_013731165.1 Rhagoletis pomonella | reverse complement strand
ATCAAAAGCTCCTCGGGATTCCAGTAATATGAGTTTTGAATGGAGCACGATATGTTCGCTTTATATCGATATACATTTATACGTATGCAAGTATATAAAAAGTATGCAGAGAAATTTATAATATAATTATAACTACAATTCAATAATCCGGTAACGAAAAGTTCAACAAAAATCTACCAAAATGAGAAAAAATTTACCTTTTTATCAACCCAGATTTTTTCTACCAATTTTGGTAACAATTTACCAAAGTGGCAACCCTGCTCAGCTAGCACAGGGCAAAAATAAAAAAAAGAACCTTTGCCAGCTTCAGGCATGCGCAAAGCGAAACTTATGTACAAACAGCGCTGCGCCCAAAGCGAAATTTATGTATGTACAAGCAGCGCTGCGTTCAAAACAAGCAAACACTGTGCATCGTATATTTAGTTTGGCAACTATTTATTTTTTTTATTCAAATTGTGATATCGGCACAAGCTCACTGTAAGCTTCTT
>NW_023458564.1:14538283-14544143 GCF_013731165.1 Rhagoletis pomonella | reverse complement strand
TATTTAATGTTCGGCTCCGCCCGAACTTAGACTTTCTTACTTGTTTTTTTATTTATTTTAATTAAAACCATAGTTTTTTTTTTTTTTAGTTATTTCAATAAGAACTAAAATTGTTTTTAAGAAACTTTTTATTTAACTAATTGTGCGGTATTTGAGTCATATTTTTGGCATTTTCGCAGTTTCCTTCAAAGCGGAAGTGATGAAACCAAAGGCAACAACGAAACTTCATACATAATTTGAAAAACTTCAACTTGAGTTATTATAGACAAATACAGTGACTCAAAAAAGCAGTTGGTGATTTTTTTATTATTCGCAATGTTTTTCAAGTAACAATTTTTTGTTGCTTTAACTAAATCCATAAAAATTAAGGATTCAAACTATATACAATATTTAGAAAAATTCGAAAAAATTTCGTCCAAATTTCGATTTTTTTACTCTGAATTTTTGGAATCGGAAGATACCGAGTTTTAAATCAAATAATACTTGAGTATAGCTCACAATGTGGTTCCAGTTGATTTTTTTAAATTTTTTGCCGCCAGTCTTTTGTGTTTTTTTATTTAACAATTTCTATTGATAAAAAATGGCGTTGATTTCATTTTAGTGCTTCACTACATACCTGTAAATTTTTTCTTTATATTTAAATAATCATTTAAAATATTTAGGCAATCAAAAGCTCCTCGGGATTCCAGTAATATGAGTTTTGAATGGAGCACGATATGTTCGCTTTATATCGATATACATTTATACGTATGCAAGTATATAAAAAGTATGCAGAGAAATTTATAATATAATTATAACTACAATTCAATAACGAAAAGTTCAACAAAAATCTACCAAAATGAGAAAAAATTTACCTTTTTACCAACCCAGATTTTTTCTACCAATTTTGGTAACAATTTACCAAAGTGGCAACCCTGATAATAACCCAAAAAATTTGCAAGAGAGCCCTGAATCGAGAGCGTAATAACACGGGAGAGCTGCAAATTCGTGCTAGTGAATTTTTTACTAGCAGAAATTAGCTAGCAGAAGAAGACGAAGAATGAATGTCAAACGCTGCCATTTGTTGAATTGGTTAAGCGTAAACAAAAGTAAAACGGTGGAAATAAAAATATTAATGATGTATTGGAATGTTTAAGTGCTTGTGTGTAAGGCAAAGAGTTTAAAACTGATTTATACAGGCAGGTTCTGCAATTTACTTCCGAGTGAATTTGAACCAAATTCACTTTGAATCCGACATTTGGTGTTCTGTGTTTCACTTTCCGAGTTTCATTTCCACATTTTTTTCCAAAATGAATTCCGAGTGAATTTGGATGTTCTGATAAACGAATCCGCGAAAAAATCTTCGGATTTCATTCACTTCGTTTCAAGTTTGTGGATTTTATGCATACACACAAATTTTAAATTAGCGGTTGTGATCGTGACGAAAATGTGAGTAAATTTTAAATTATTATTGAGATACATTAATATTAAAACTAATAAGAATAAAAGAGTAGCAAATTTTACACAAATTGAATGTTTAAGGGGAAAACATAAGAATGCGCGACAGGATACAATCCTTCTTCAATTCATGAAGAACTATCGGGATATCGCTCGAGGCTTCGTGAAAGGTGACAAAGCTAAAGTAGATGCACTCTGGAAGGAGCTGGTAGAAGTTTTGAAATAGTTTTTTAATGTACATATGTTATTTTTTAAATAGGAAATTTAACTTTTGTTTCAACAAAAAGTGAATTATATTTTATTTTAAATATAAATGTTTTATTTAAGGAGATGAATTAAATTTTCAGGTATTTGTATGAAGGTGGGTGGCTATATTCTCTCGTATGATTATCGCCTCGTCAAGTGTAGACTCGGTTAGTATTTCTTCAGCAACAGCAGATTCAGTTTCATCGTCTTCAATGTCAAACTCAATTAACTCTCGCACTTTGTAGTGTTTGCAAACATTATGCAAAGCGCAGCAAACATTTGTTATTTGTACCACCTTTTGTGGTTGGTATTGAAGACAGCGGGATAAGCATCTAAACCGGCTTTTTAAAACACCTATCGTTCTCTCAACAACGTTGCGTGCCGAAGAATGTGGGTCTCGGTATGGTGTTAGCAAATATGGTTGAAGAGCATAACCAGCATCACCCAAGAGCCAAGACCCGCGATCTCCGTTTTTGTATCGTATCGCCGCTGGAAATAGTCCTGAGCTCTACTAACACTCCAAGTTTAAGCGTCATGGCTTGATCCGGGGAGGCGAGCATCAACTGCTTTGATAACCATATTGTAGTCACAAAACAAATGGTTTCAACCATTTAGCTCAAATACAATCATTTTCTTCAAAAGTTAGAATACTTACGATCATTGCATTGATACTAAATAACCTTTTCGGTTATAAAAAAGACTGTGCTCTTTATGTGGCTTTGTTATTTGTATATGCGTTCCGTCTATACATCCAATAACGCCCGAAATGCCAAATTTTTGCAGGAAATGTTGTTTCGATTTAGCCAGCTCATCTTCCGTCATATTTAATTTAATCCAATGTGGACATAAATGCTTTTCTTTTTAGCAGTCGTTTTGTTACTTTAGCCACCATACTTCGCCACATTGCAATGTATCTATCTTTTCCCACTACTTTCTGAAAACCGCCCTCAGCTAAGAATCTCAAAGTAGCTGCCAGTTGCAGTTGCGTTGGAATGGATGTGCCTTTTATGGGAGGGTCAACAACGTTCAACAGCATAATAAAGGCATCTTTCTTGACTCTGTAGTTGGACACGAAACTACGAAATTTGTTGAACATTCGAACTTCTTGCAAATATTACATACTTACACCGATTCAGGAACGTCTAATGGATTGGAATGATCCCGCAGTATTCTTCTATTAAGGGCTTCTTCTGCATGCTCCTCAGTTTCCATAAATATGGTAGCAAACGCAATTAAAGCACTCATTTTTCGTTTTTCATTTAAATCTTTGTTATTTATTTGTGTTTAACTGACAACTTTGCTTGCTAAAAGCTTGTTAGATTGTGTCAAATTGGCAGATGTCAGATGTAAAGTTCATTATTAGGGTGAATGCAATCCGAGTGCGAAAATGAACAAATATTTCGTTCTCCAGAACACCAAAATTAAATTCACTCGAATTTGGATTCATTTCCAAATTCACTTTCACTCGGATTCCAGAACCTACCTGATAAATAGTAAAATGTTTACAGCAGAATGTCAAAACAGTGCAACAACTGTTCACTTGCAAGTTTTTACTAGTTTTATGCTCAATAACTTTTTCTGCTAGTTTTCTCTTTTTCTCAACTTTACGCTTTATTTTGCTTTTACGCTCGCTGCAATTACTGGAGAAGTTACTATACAAGCCTATTGAAATAATTTTAGCAAGTTTGGTGGAAATCGATAAGGGGGCTATCAATATACACTTACCTATGTAGTCATAAGTGCCACGCCCATTTTACAAAAGTCAATAATATTGTGTCTTGTTAAGAGATTGTTGTAAGTTGGCGTGTTTAGTTATTGAAATATGAGAATTTTCGTATTTCTGAAATTTACCGTGGCGGTAGTTTTAGTCCGATTTCAACAATTTTCAACTTATCGCTTTTTTGAGCCAAGGTTGATAAATGTACTGAGTTTGGTAGAAATTGATAAACGGGTTACCGAGATACACATATGTAGGCGTAAGTGGGCGGTGCCACGCCCATTTTCCCGAAAATTTCCCTAAGTAGCATTTTCTGCTGAGAGGTCATTGTATATATCGATTTTGAGTAAATTAGCTTAATTAGTAACCAATTACCGTTATATGGTTGTCTGATTTAAAGAATTTTCAAAGGGTTTCTTAGGGTGTGGTTATTATTCGATGCCGCCCCTTTTCAATCCCAACCTACCTTGGATAAAGGAAAACTTACCTACCAAATTTCGTGGACATATCTCAATTTTTTCTCGAGTTATCGTGTACACGGACAGAAAGACCGATAGACGGATAGACGTACAGAGATGGCTTAATCGATTTCTCTTTTCAATCTGAGCATTTATGTATACATTTGTCTATATCTATCTCGATTCGTTTTGGCTGTTACAAAAAACCGTTATGCGAACACTGTTAATATACCCTTGTGCACAAGTGCACTGAGCTAAGTTCGCCACGTAAACTGTTGTTGCTTTTCCACTTTTTCATATGTCAACCCAACCAGGGTTGCCACTTTAGTAAATTATTACCAAGATTGGTAGAAAAAATTTGGATTGGTAAAAAGGTAAATTTTTTTCACTTTGGTAGATTTTTGTTATAGTATTTTGTTTGAAAACAAATAAAACTTTTCGTTCCCGCCTTATTTCTCGTGGTTATCTTTATATTAGCGGTATTCATCTAAACCGATAACTTTATCAAGCAGATAATCTTATAAGTTTACGCACTCTGTTACATGAACGACCCACACTCTCTTTTCGTTTACACATGCGACAATAGTCGTGTTTTCTTTGGTTATAGAGCTCAGTATCACTAACTTTATACTACTAGCAAGGGGATAAAGAAATTATAGAAACTACCTCACTAAATTGGAAAAAATTATATTTACGAGATAATATCTATTTAAATAAATATACATATAACATAAAGCCTATTTATTTGAAGCAAGTTAAAAGAAACAATGGCAGAATGTCTGTTTGTGTATGAATTCATATGTCACGGCTACCAAAACTTTGCGGCCAAATTATCAGTGAAACAAAACAAACAGACGGGATAATAATTGAACCAGATCTCTATCAGGATTATATCGTTGTTGTTGAATTTGCGTGCAAAATTTGTATGCGGATAACGATTATTGCCCAAGAAAACATAGCTAGAGTTGCGACAGAGTTGCATTGCCTTCAGTTTATCGAGTTTATTCAGTGAAATCGCTGGATAAATTTATCAGAAATGTGTAAACGAGTTTCCATACAAATTTTGACAGTTCATTTATAAGGTTTACCCAATTGTAAGTTTATACGGTTTACAATGCATTTATAAGGTTTGATGAATACCCTTATTATAAATTTATTTCTACATTGTTTGTTATACTAAACTTCCATCGACTATAAAACTGCATACCAAAAAATTCAGATTAAAAACTCGAAATTTGGATGAAAATTTTTGTAATTTTTCTAAATGTTTTATATAGCTTGAATCCTTGATTTTTATGGGTTTGGTTTAATCGCAAACAATATTCTTATACAAACAAAAATAGCAAAAAAAATTACTTGAACAACATTGTGAATATAAAAAAAAGGGTTTTTCGCATCACTGTATTTGTCTATAGCAAAAAAAAATACTTGAACAACATTGTGAATATAAGAAAAATCACCAAGGGGGTTTTTGAGTCGCAGTATTTGTCTATAACAAATCCAGTTAAGTTTTTTTCAAATGATGAAGTTTCGTTGTTGCCTTTGTTTCATCACTTTCGATTTTGGTTGAAGGAAACCGAGAAGATGTCATTAATATGATCTTAAATACCATATAAATAGTTCCTCAATAAAAACTTTTAATTACGTGTGTCAAGTTAGCACTACACTTTTCGAAATTGGAAAAGCTAACTACGGCATTAATTGTAGTGTTTTTGTTGTAAATTTGTTGTGGAAAGAAAAAATTTGTAGCTCTCATTTTTTAAAAAATATGGTATGTAGTGCTAACTTGACACCATACACCTAGTCGATAGAATTGAGATATCCAATATGTTACTATGCCATTAATTGTAGCTTTTAACTTTAAAATTTGTTGTGGAAAGAAAAAATGTGTAGCTCTCGCTTTTCTGGAAAAAAATTGAGTTGACCCTTTTTCGAACAAAATTTAGTATGTAGTGCTAACTTGACACCATACACCTAGTCGATAGAATTGAGATATTGAAAA
>NW_023458564.1:14535389-14538183 GCF_013731165.1 Rhagoletis pomonella | reverse complement strand
ATTTTTTGCCGCCAGTCTTTTGTGTTTTTTTATTTAACAATTTCTATCGATAAAAAATGGCGTTGATTTCATTTTTTTGCGAACAATTTTAGAGCTTCACTACATACCTGTAAATTTTTTCTTTATATTTAAATAATCATTTAAAATATTTAGGCAATCAACAGCTCCTCGGGATTCCAGTAATATGAGTTTTGAATGGAGCACGATATGTTTACGATATACATTTATACGTATGCAAGTATATAAAAAGTATGCAGAGAAATTTATAATATAATTATAACTACAATTCAATAATCCGGTAACGAAAAGTTCAACAAAAATCTACCAAAATGAGAAAAAATTTACCTTTTTACCAACCCAGATTTTTTTTACCAATTTTGGTAACAATTTACCAAAGTGGCAACCCTGGTTATGCGGTAACATATGTACATTAAAAAAATATATAAATTAAAATATTCCGACGAATTGATAGCCTTTCTCCTTCAAACGAGCAGCTTTTTAGCAAAAAATAACCTATTTCCATGATCCAATGATCGGATTTAAACCAAATTAGTATGGGAACATCCTTGCGTTACCACCTTTCCGATAAAAAAAAGAAATCGGTTCAAGTGGTCCAAAGTTAATTAGTTTTTTGAAGTCGGTTAAAAAATGTCTCCCCTTTCCTATTTTTCCGACTGAGTTGTGCTTATATGTACATCTGTGCAATGCCTTTATTTTGCATACGAATTTTCTAGTTTTATTTTATATTACAGCTCTATCCGGAAGAGGACCGTCGCTCCAAAGTGATGGGCATAATTTTAGGTAGCATAGCTTTGGGAGTATTGCTTGGTTATCCATTTGGTAGCATACTTTACGATTTAATCGGAAAGTCAGCGCCGTTCATAATACTCTCTACGGTGATATTTTTAAATTTGGGTAAGTATGCAACATAAATTGCCACCAAACTTTATGTAAAGTTGAAGAAACTAACATCTTGTTCAACGGCATCTTGTCGAAATTTTTCGAAATCTCGTAACGTTTAACTATCAGTAGTAGCTAAAAAATTAAAGCTATATTTTTTCGAAGACGAAATTAGATATCTATAGAATGAGAAGAGTTGGCTAAATAAGTGTAATGATATTTTAAAACCTTTGAAATGGAGAATGCAGGAAAAAAATTAACTTGACCTTTAAAATTACCTACAAAAATAGGTTTTTTTTTAGAGCAGGCAATGGAAAATCTCATTACAACCATTTGCCGTTCGGAGGCGGCCATAAAACTGTAGACCTCCCCATTGTGTGACAATATCAAATATTTTTTTTAACCACCTAAGCGATTTTCGCTGAGTTCAATAAAGCATGCCAAATATTTCTCTTCTGAGCCAACTGATGCAATGTCCTTTTCCAACTGGTTTTTAATCCGACTAGTATTTCTTTAGAGGAAATGTGGTTCCACTACCCGCATACATATGTACATATATGTATATGTATGTCGGTTTGTTCCCTGCAAAAAATTGTGCGACCAATCTCTAAAGAGAGTATTCCGAGATTACTCTCAATCGGGTACAATTGGGCATTAATTAGTCCCAACTAGTCTCATACGGGTACTAATGGAGATCAATTAGTCTCCACTAATCACTTATGGGTATAATTGGAGATCAATTAGTCCCCAACTCATCTCTAACGGGTACTCTTAACGATTTCATGATATGAACGCACTTAGTCAATGAAATTTCATGTGCGGCGTTGGCACACAGAGAGGGTATTCGCCTAACAAAACTGAGCACCCCGGCTCGAATCTCAGCTGGCGCAAATTTTTATTTTTATTTTTTAAAAGTTAATAGTCGCTTTTTATACCCATTCGGGTATAAAGGTGAACAATTAGTCTCTTCATAGGACATGCTCGAACAAAAGCGATCAGTTAATTCCATATAAAGAGATCAAAAGTGGTATTAGTCGCATGCTCCTTTGTGATTGCTTCCGGAGTCATCCCGGATTAGTCCCATTTTTTGCAGGGTTGTTTATATTTATACCGAGACAATCACGTAGTATTCGAGTTCACTGAAATATCCGAGTTTTCCCAAACGAACGTATTTTACGGAATGCTCTCATTGGTTTTCCATCAAATTTATGAAATTATGACTGTAAATATTAAAGTACTGCAAAAGTCAACATTTTCTGTAAAAGAGTCATTTTCAAAAACTTCATGCATTGCTTTGTAATGTCACCTCAAACGAGGTATTATGCCATGCCATTCCATTATACATATATCGTCGGTGATACTGCAAAACGCTTTATGTCACTTATTACCTATGTCGCTTAATTGATCTGTTATCTGTATGTAATCGCTTCTGGCAGTGAACTGGAACTTGCATGATGTGAAACATGTCGCTATTCTTTTTAGTTCAACATTTTCAGGCCCTTAATAAATATTTTCTTAAGTTTTTCCTGTATATGTACATCCTTTTTTCTTTTTAACGTTTGACACATAAGGAATGCAGCTTTTGACAATGGATCTGTCCATACAGCCTGAGGTAAGTCGTGAACATTTCAAGGGAAAACTTCAAAACTATATGCACTTGATTCTTGCTATTTATGCCTTAGCATAATTTCGCCCTTAACACATAGAACAGCATTGTTCACACTTGAAAGAATTAAGGCTATACAAAAGTTGCGACTAGGTATAGTGAACAATAAAAGATTACCATGTATTCAATCTGCAAGGCTACAATAAATTTTAGAGTTAGTGTTATGAAGAGTTTTACATAAATATATATGTACATACATACTTACATGGGTAATTTCCGAACAAAGTG
>NW_023458564.1:14532454-14535289 GCF_013731165.1 Rhagoletis pomonella | reverse complement strand
GTGTAAACTTTATGCCAAACTATCATTATTTTAAATTGTATTTGCATCTTCATAAAAGGAGAACAAGATAAAAAATTTAACAAAAATTACAAATTAATGAAAATTATGTGAAGATTTACCATATTTTCGTTTATTTGCTCACAAAGAACATCACATTTCATGTTGCTCAACATTATATTATGTTATCAACATTAAATTCAACAGAATTTTTACATTCCGACTTGAACTTTTCTAACGCTGTTAATTTTTTGTCCGCGAATAGTTTCCACTTTCAGTTTGCACCTTCTCTATCTATCTAAGTTCTCTGATTCTACATATTCTGCACATTTGTGTACATACCGTCTAGCGAAAAATATTATCCAACGCATATTATAATGCGATAAGAAGTGAGATCAAGATATTTAGATAAATGCAACCCAGTAGGGAAAACTTCTAAATTGCATTTGTTTAGATAAATAACCAATACTTTTTCAGTATTTACATAATTATTTATATCACATTAAATATTTATACATACGTATATTTCACCACGTATATAAAAGTGAAAAGTGTTTGTGATTTTTTTTCTCGTACTGAAATTTTTCAAATCCATATTCCGCGGATTTAATTGGGACGCTCCGTTTTCCACGTAATAAAAAGTGCTGAACCAAAAATTAAAGCAAACACAATTTCAGCCAATTTGCAAGAAATAAAAACACAAACAAACACCGCCACAAAATCTTAAAATTTTTTTCCTGATTTTCTGTGGCACAAAGTGCAATTTTTACTCGTTTGACATATATTTTTCTAATTTTTTGCGAACGTTATCTGGGTGGTACTCAGCAAAACTTGATCAATTCTTATCTCAATTTTTATACGTTTGACCATCCACGAGAGTTAAAATGCCTCTTAGACACAGCCCACCAAAAATGTCTGAAATCGAGACAAGGTCAAAAAATGCTTCGCAAGAAGCCACCGGTGGTAAGAGGGAACCCTCACCGCGCCGGAAATCCAAAACTTTTGACCCATCCGCTCAAAAGTTTATAGCGGAAAGTGACAGTATCATGAGATATTGTGCAAAATTCAGTGATGCACCAATCCAAGACCGCACTGAATCATATCTTATGATAAAAGACAAATCACTAGATGATTGTGGGGCACGGCTTCAGTCCGCCTATGATTTGGTTTTTTCAAAGCCAGATGACAGTCTACCCGAAAACTTTAAGAATTCGGTAGAAGGCAAGTACTTCACTTGCCTTGAATTATATGAGGTGACCAAAGCTAAAATTGCCGATCAACTGTCGTTGATTAGAGCAATCGCCGCACCGAGTCCACCACCTCGCGTGGAACACACCTCGGCAGAGGCAAACGTTTTCCTCCAAGTCCCACCTTGTGACACGGAGACATTTTACGGCGGTTACGAAGAATGGCCCGCTTTTCGTGACATGTTCACAGCGGTGTACATCAACCACCCGAAGCTCTCCCGTGCTCAAAAATTGTATCACCTCCGATACAAAACCCAAGGTAAAGCTGGCTCCATCGTCAAGCAATATCCGCTCAGCGACGATAACTTCGAGCTGGCCTGGGAAGCTTTACGGTCACGATACGAAAACAAACGTATCCTGGTTGACAACCAAATTAAAATTTTGATGACTTTGGCGACTATTCAATCCGAGAATAGCGAGCAACTTCAAAGGCTGCAAACATCAATTAACAACTGTCTGTCAGTTCTTAATTCCCAAGACGTCCAGACAGACAGTTGGGATCCCATATTGGTGTACATATGCTCATCCAAATTGCCCGAAACCACACTGTCACTTTGGGAACAATCTCTCTCTTCTCGAAGAGATTTACCCTCATGGTCACAAATGGACGATTTTCTTACTTCAAGATAAGAAGTAGTCGAAAGACTTAACCGGCTTCATCCAAGCCAAAATAAACAAAAAATTCTCCTTCTAACTGCCATGGTCGCAGTTGAACACGAGGGGGAATAGTTTCAACTTAGAGCCTTGATTGATCAAGGCTCACAAAGAACTTTCATTTCCTCGAAAGTTCAAAAACGATTGAAACTACCATTCGAACATTCCAAGTTCGAAATTTCCGGCATAGGTGGGCATGTAGTACAAAGCTCCTCAAAGCTTTGTCCACTCACATTGGTTGCACCCAAAACCATGCAACGGATAAACACACAGGCTATCGTGTTACCTCAGCTCACGAGGCACATGCCTACGTTTACCATTAGCCGTGAAAACTGGCAGCGATTCAAGATCCTTGAACTTGCGGACCCAAGCTGTCACTTACCAGCTCAAACTGATATGGTAATCGGCAGCGATATACTTCCACAAATCCTGCTGGAAGGTATAAAAAAGATTTGCGACACTATACTTGCGCAAAAAACAATATTTGGCTGGATTCTCAGTGGTCCAATAACCGAAAATGTGGTGTCATTCTCGACACAAGTAGAAGAGTGCTCGAATACAACTCTGAGCTCTCAGCTTGGAAAGTTTTGGGAAGAGGAGGAGATTCCACAACCTCCACAAATATCCCCTGAAGATCAGGCATGTGAAAATATGTATGCAACAACAACGACTCGTGCCCCAAACGGTCGATACATTGTGCGACTTCCATTCAAGGAAGAATTTCCAAAAAAGCTGTTGTTGAGCTACTAAGCCTTTTTAGCAGCTATTAAAATAAAACAAACGATGTATGCACAAGTTAAGCAACTGTATTTAACAAGATTTGGTCCGCGACTAACTAACAGAAAGTTCACCTTGAACTATTTAAGTATGTCCTAATTACATTGGATAATTGCAAATTCATCACCAACAATAGAAAACCAGTTTTCTTAAATGCATG
>NW_023458564.1:14524454-14532444 GCF_013731165.1 Rhagoletis pomonella | reverse complement strand
GAAACAAAATTAGCACAGTTTAAATACATACAAGTAAATATGCAGCTGAATTGAGTATGAAAATTTCAGTGTGATCAGATAACGTTATTCATATTGATTTTGATAAACATATTTTATGTTGCTGGCTTATCCGCTGCTGCTCCGAACAGCTGTCTCTGGGCCACTCTCGGTCTGCTGCACTTCAGCAGTTTTTCAGTATGGAGCGATCGCTTCAGAAAAAATGAGACTTAGCCACAATGTACAATAATGTGTTGCAAGAGTATCTCGACCTCGGTCATATGGAGCACACGAAGCCATGCGAGATAATTTCCAATGGCAAATACTTCTCTTTCTACTTGCCATATCATGCGGTCGTCAAACCAGATAAGGTGACCACCAAAGTTCGCGTGGTATTCAACGCCTAAAAAACATCTGGTTCAGGAAAATCCCTAATAGACGTGTTGCACACGGGTCCCACACTCCAGCCAGATCTCATGCTGCTCATTTTGCAGTGGCGAATGCACAGATTCGTGTTCAATGGCGACATTGAAAAAATGTATCGTCAAATAATCATTCATGAGGACGATAAAGATTTTCAGCGAATCTTATTTCGCACGTCGGCTGACTCTCCTGTCACCGATTTCAATCTTAAAACCGTAACGTTCGGAGTTAAGTGTGCACCATACCTCGCTATCCGTACCCTGCATCAATTAGCAGATGATACGATAGCGACATTTCCCTTGGCTGCCACAATACTTAAAACCGAAACGTATGTGGATGACATCCTATCCGAAAGTCATGATATTGACAACGCCACTGAATCACTTTTTCAAGTGATCAAAGCGCTTAAGTCAGCTGGTTTCATACTCAAGAAACTAACGGCCAATCATCCGGCCACTTTAGAAAAATTTCCAAAGGAGGATCTTCTCGACTCCAACTTTTTGAAATTTGAGAGCGCTTCCACAACCAAAACTCTTGGTATACAATGGAACGCACTCACATATAAATTTTCATACACCATTCTGCCTGCATCGACATCGAATGCCGTCACAAACCGACAAATTTTATCTTCTGTCGCAAAACTTTTTGACCCGGCAGGATGGCTATCGCCTAGTGATGATTCAAGCAAAGATTCTTCTTCAAGAACTTTGCCAAGATGGCGTTGATTGGGACGAATGTGCCAAACCTATATCCTTGGCAAAATGGCAACATGGAAGACGTATGTGTCCAATCGTACCTCCCAAATCCGGGAATATCTTCCAACCGGTACATGGCGCCATGTTGCCAGCCAAGACAATCCAGCCGACCTCGGCACCCGTGGTTGCAAACCGCAGGACTTGACAAATTCCCCACTCTGGTGGCACGGACCAAAATGGCTCTCTTGCCACATGGATGCATGGCCGAGGTCAAAGGCATGCAGTGCATCTCCACCAGAAAAGCGCAAGGTGGAGGTATATCACGCGCTCGAAGAAGAGGTCGATTTTCTTGATCGCTTTTCTTCTTTCTCTCGAGCAGTCCGCGTGACTGCGTACATGTTCCGCTTCTGTGAGCAATGCCCGCAACAAATCAAAGGGGGTAGCTACAATCACCTATCCACATCTGACACATAACGAATTTCAATATGCAAAAATTCATCTTATCAACGCAGCGCAATCACGCCATTTTCCGAGCGAAAAAAGCGCTTTGCAAGATAAAAAGCCACTTAGCAAAAAAAGTCCTCTTATTGTTCTCAATCCTTCGTTGGACAAAGACGGACTTATACGGGTTAATGGCCGATTAGCACATTCCACATTGAGCTATAATGAAAGGCACCCAATAATTCTCCCTACCGTATCGAGGTTCTGCCAGCTATATTTGGAGTTTTTACACTCGCTGCTTCTTCACGCAGAAACACGATTAATGCTCCAAATGGTAAGGCAAGAGTACTACGTACCAAAGCTAAAACCTCTAATTAAAAAATGCATTTTCAATGCAAAGTGTGCACGCTTTACAAGCAACAAACACGCACCCAAATAATGGCCGCTCTACCCCCTAAGCGCTGCAGTTTCTCACTCCCATTTTCCACAACGGGAGTAGATTTTGCTGGGCTATTCCAAATTAAAGCATCGGTGCTAAGATCTACAACCCTTATCAAGGGATACGTTGCAGTTTTTGTCTGTTTTTCCACAAAGGTAGTGCATCTCGAGCTATGCTCGGATCTTACAACCGAGGCTTTTCGAGCAGCATTCGCCCGCTTCGTTGGCAGACGAGGTTTCCCCTCAAAAATGATGAGCGACAATGGAAAAACGTTCATTGGCGCCCAGCGGGCAACAGAACGCGACTTCGTTAAATTTCTTAACGAATGTTCCGCAGACATTGTCAAAAAATATGCCCCTCAAGGCATCAACTGGCAATATATACCACCCAGCGCCCCCCACATGGGCGGCTTGTGGGAATCTGCAGTGAAAAGCTTTAAAATCCATTTAAAGAAAACCGCTGCAACCCACAAGTTCACTTTCGAAGAATTCACGACGCTTCTGGTGCGAATTGAAGCTGTCCTCAACTCGAGGCCTCTATCCGCACTTTCTCAAGACCCAGCTGATATGACAGCACTTACTCCGGGTCACTTCCTTCGAGTTGCACCGCTGTTGGCCATTCCCGAGCCTAATGCGGAAAACCTCTCTCTAATAAACCGGTGGGAGAAAGTCAAAGCACTTCACCACCAATTTAGTCGCCGCTGGAAAGAAGATTACCTCAAAGATCTTCAGAAGAGATACAAGTGGAAAACCCCACAACGCGATCCTCAGCCAGGCGACATCGTCATGATCAAAGAAGATTCACTCCCCCCCACCGAGTGGCGATTGGGACGAATCGAAAACGTTCGCCGTGGCCCTGATAACCACATACGTGTCGTGGAAGTCCGTACACAAATGGAGTTCCTTCCAAAAGCACAATAGATAAGTCTATACATATTTTCCTTCTGTATATTAAGGGTCTTAACTTCCCGTTTAAACATTGTACCCAAGTACTTTTCGTTTCTCTGCCTTTGCTTTTACTTCCAGATCGAAGACATCATGGCAGCACGGAAGGCGTGCCCCCTAGCTCCAACGGCGGAGACAGACAACTGTCTACAATGCCGGCTCTGCCACCGGTACCACGCGCTCAGGACGTGCCCGGCCTTCAAGGTCATGAAGCCACCGCAGCGATTGGCAGTATCCCGGGCGCAAGGGTATTGTGTCAACTGCCTTGCGCTCACCCACACAACCGGCGAAAGCGACTCACCAGGCAGCTGCCAGGTTTGTGGCTTAGCGCACCATACGCTGCTGCATGTGGCAGCTAACAGGCCCGCGCGCACAGGCCAATGAAACCAGCAGCCCAACCGGGCCAAATCGACAGCATGCAAGCCCATCAAGCGGAGGGCACCGCCGAAGAAAGGTGGGCAGAAGAAGGCGCAGAAGAACCCGCGCAACCAGGCGCCGCAACCGCCGCGTAAGAAGACCGCCCAACGGACGATCGCGCGCACTCCCCAAGGCCTACAAACGGCCAATTTCCAGGGCCGCACCACCCAACGCGTCCTTGGCAACACGATCCGTGCCCTGAAAGAGCTGCAGGAGACGCTCAGCAACGCGTTCCTGCAGGGCGGGGACGATGTTTAAGCCGCCGCTTAAACTTAATTCAGCGGCCGTGCGCCCATCCTGTGGCCGCAGCGGTGCGAAGTCCGAAAAAT
The DNA here is from genome assembly GCF_013731165.1 of Rhagoletis pomonella. NCBI lineage: Eukaryota > Metazoa > Arthropoda > Insecta > Diptera > Tephritidae > Rhagoletis > Rhagoletis pomonella. The sequence continues at coordinate 14,528,759 of NW_023458564.1, read as the reverse complement.
TATTAACGAGCGCGCACGGCCGCTTCCCATCATCGGGCCAAATGAGAGACTATTTCGGTTTCGGCCATAATGCACAAAAATTAATGAAAAGTTATCTGTCAAATAGATGGCAGAGAGTAGTATCGAAAGGATCCCGCTCTGAGTTATCGGCAATAACATCTGGTGTTCCGCAAGGTTCTATCCTTGGTCCAGTTTTATTTAGTTTGTACATTAATGATATAGTAAAATGTTGTAAAAATGTTGATATTCATATATATGCAGATGACGTACAAATATACTTATCTGCGCCAATAGGTCTCTCAGAGGATTTGATAGTCAGAATTAATGAAGACTTAGAATCAATTTCCCTATGGTCAAAGCGAAACAGGCTAAACTTAAATGCATCTAAAACGCAAGCTCTAGCCTTATCCCATGTGCAATATAATCTTGAAGACGTCTCGCCAATTATCTTGAATGGCTGCGCTATAAAATATGAGAGTGTTGTTAAAACCCTAGGTTTTAAACTAAATGGGGCTCTTACATGTAAGGACCATGTCAATACGTCAGTAAGCAAGTCATACTTTGTGTTGAGGCAGCTATGGAGAACTGCTGCTTATATTCCGCAAACTACTAAACTGAAGCTCGTAAAGGCCTTAATAGTGCCTATAATATCTTACCAAGAATTAGTCTATGGTCATTTAGACAAAGCTTCCCTGCATAAGTTACAATTAGTTCTTAATAACGCTGCTAGATATATTTACTTAAAACGGAGGTTTGACCACATTTCGGAGTTCTCAATAAATATTCTTGGTTGTAGCTTGTCAAAATTTTTCGACCGTCGTTCAGTGCTATTTATACATAGGCTAATCTACAGCCGATGCCCGAAATATCTTTTCTCTAAATTAACATTTGCACAGTCCAGTCGCACGCGTAACCTCATTGTACCACAGTCCAAGTACTCAGTGACGTCAGAAATGTTTTTCGTTAGAGCCGTAAAATTATGGAACCTGTTACCAGTTGAATTAAAATTAGAATGCAATCCAAGGCGCTTCAAATTTGCAGTTTACACTCTCTTTCTATTCTAACCTTCTAGTCGATTACTTTCAACCCTTCATGTAACTCTTTTTCCCTTCGCCTAAATGTATCTTGTTTTATATCTAATTTTATTTTAAGAATTTGTATCCATAGATTTAAGTTTTCAAACATGTATACTATATATCTGCACTGTAAAAGACTAGGTCTTATTTGTGTGTATCTGAATAAATGAAATGAATGAAATGAAATGAGAGACCAGTCAGTTCAGCCAAAAACGTCGGACATCGCGCACGCGCCCTAGTAGTGGATGTTTAAATCTAAATATTTAATAAACACGCTCTGTACATACGCAGATAAACATTAATTGTTGTGCATAAATAAACACAAAAATATTTGTAATTATTATCCGGAACAAAAATCTTTCCTTTATCGGAAAAAGTTTGTGTGTGTAAAGAGGTGAGTGCGAAGGGACCAAGCGAGAAATATTCAGTACAAGGAAGTGCAACTTTGAGGCTACTAGAAAATCGCGTTTTTGGCAATTTATTTAGTAGAAGGTGATGCTCATTTTCTCTATACAAAAAATAATTTTCGAACATACTTTGTATGTAAGAACCTGCACTTGCACTACCTTATACTAAAATTGAATTGGCTATAAAATTGCATTCTTAAACTTTTTCTAAAAAATCAGAATAAAAAGTTGCAATTTGGTATGCAAATTTATTGAATTTTCCTGAGTTTTGCACAAAGTTTGGAGATTTGATTTTTATGTTTTTTGGTGGAGTATGAACCATATTTTTAATAAAAATTATCGCAAATAAATAAGAATAAAAAACTTTGCATATATTGCGAAAAATTCACTGTGCCAATTCTTTTGTTCGTCACTGTATATGCATGTGTTAATATCGTTGAATTATTTTAATATGTATCGCAAAATTTTATACAGACAAGACTAAAAAGTAGAAAATAAATAATATAAAAAAAAACATTTTAATATACAAGGCTTTTATAAATGGGCTAAAAAGGAGAAAACAATAATTCTCAGTCCCATAGAATTTTTTTTGATAACTTTTGATTTTGAAATTTTAGCAAAAGTCATTATAAACAATTTATGAGAATGAAAATGAAAAGCGTGGGGCGCATGTAATAGACCAGAATTGATGTGAAGGGTAATATATGTATGTATGTGGATATATGAATAACGACCGCTTAAAATCGATCTCAAATTTGTACTTTCTCTGTAGAAATTTTAGGTCTATCTTACGTAGTTTGACTATTGTCAGTTAAATCTAATGCTTTGTATTGCATGCTCCCCACGCTTTTCATTTTCAATCTCATAAATTGTTTATAATTACTTTTGCTAAAATTTCAAAATCAAACGTTATCAAAACAAATTCTATGGCACTGAGAATTACTATTTTCCACTTTTAAGTCCATTTATAAAAGCGTTGTACATTCAAACGTTTTTTTTATTTTATTTTTTTCCAACATCATTTAGTCGAGACTTGCATTGCCGAACTATTTTGGAAGTAGTTGGATTCTAGTCACTTATTTTTCGGAACGTAGTCCAAGGCGATGGGGCGCAATAACACCATCTTTACTAACTAATCTATACTTCATACTAATTATATCAAGCGAAGTTCCTTTTTCTGTAACAGGTACTCTCGCGAACGGCTTTTCCGATTTTTATGAAATTTTGCATATTAATAGCTTTCAGCAACCAACATGTCATAGACCAAACAATTTTTATTTTTTTCCGATAGGTGGGCCAGGGACAGATCTATTCGAAAAAATCGTGTTATGGTCAGATTTGCTTAAAATTTGATACGTAGGTAGCTTTTTGCCTAGATTAGTATATAGGATCCTTTTTTTTCGGGAAGTGGACCAGGAACCAATCTATTCGAAAAAATCGTATTTATGGTCCGTTTTGCTTAAAATTTGGTACGTAGGTAGCTTTTTGCCTAGATTAGCGTATATCATTCTTTTTTCTGGTAAGTGGACCAGGCTGGTCCGATCTATTCAAAAAAATCGTATTTATGGTCCGATTTGCTTAAAATTTGGTAAATAGGTAGCCTTTTGGCTAGATTAGCATATATGTTTATTTTTTTCCGTGAAGGGGAACATACCCCGATCTGTACGAAAAAATCGTATTTATGGTCCGATTCCCTTAAAATTTGGTACTTAAGTAGGTTTTCGCCGTGGTAAGCATATATGATTACTTTTCCGTAAAGTGGACCAGAGACCGATCTATTCTAAAACGACTTATTTATCATTCAATTTGCTTGAAATGTAGCACATAGGTAGCCTTTTCCTAGATTAACATATAGGATCATCTTTTTCTTCTGTGTTCCGTCTTGCATGATATTTGGCGCGTAGGCAGCTTACTGCCTAGATTAACATATAAGATACTTTTTTCTTATAGGTGGACCAGGGACCGATCTATTGGCTATTCATCTATACTTATTATCTACTAGCAGACCCGGCGAACTTCGTCCCGCCCAATTTTTTATATATTTTATTGAAACTTTTTGGTACAACATTTTCACCAACAATTTACGTTTACGATTTTCATTGGCACATTTGTCTGCTAAGATTAAGGTTTGGTGGTCATTTGCCGCTTTAAATAACCTAAGGAAAGCATTATATCCGTTCTTGAAATTCTCCAGTTGTGCGGCATTTCATAGCACGGTTATTCGCAAAGCGAAATAAATTTTTTCCTCTTCACTCCCTGGCGGCAACAATGACCCGGTTCTATAGTGAATGTCCTAGAAGCTTTACAGTATAGTAGGTGCCAATTTCAAAATGGGTGCGAATCATTGTTCTGTACCTTAAAAGTTTGATCGCATAATAATATTGGAAAATAATATCCATTGGGCCAATTGCAACGCAGGACCGTCGATATACTCAATGGTGCAACAGTGCGATTTAATCTGACCTTCACGGCCCCTTTTCTCACTTGGCTATTTTTAGTAATAGCTCGACTTCAGCACCACTTGGCAGCACGTTTTTGCAATAGTATTGCATACATATTTAAAACATTAGCCAAATCGGATCATAAATAAGATTTTTAGTAATAACTCAACTACAGCGCAAACTGTCGGGTTAAATTGTGAAACTAAACCATCCAGAGACCCACTCAAATACACAAAAAGTTTCGTTAAAATCCGTACAACCATTTAGGAGGATTTCACTCACAAACACACCTACAGAAGAATAAAAAAAAAGTCATTCAAAGATAGCTAAAGGCCGGTAGGTTTGTAGGCCTCACACCCCTTTTCAAATAGCCCAAATTTT
>NW_023458564.1:14509369-14524354 GCF_013731165.1 Rhagoletis pomonella | reverse complement strand
TCCCATATAACGGTAATTTAGAGAAATACAAAATCTTCGATAAATCATTAAATATTGAAGCTAATTTATCCAAAATTGATGCTTGCAACAATTCTTTACCAAGAAATACGTTTATGGTAAAATTTTGGAAAATGGGCGTGGCACCGCCCACTTATAATCACATATAAGTATATCGGTAACCGTTCTACCAATTTGTACCAAACTCGGTATGGTTATTGCACTTGCCACGTGTAAGCAAAACGTTGAATTATTGAAATCGGACTAAAATAACGTCCGATTCTCATATAACGGTAAATTTAAGAAATGCTTGAAACTGCAATATTTCGAAATTGAAGGACGCTAATTTACTCAAAATTGATACACCTCGGCTTACCATCTAGCGGAAGGTTTCGGAAGGGTGAAAAAACATATATTTAACACTTGCGCCGGGTATTTAATGTTCGGCTCCGCCCGAACTTAGACTTTCTTACTTGTTTCTTATTCGCATTTAGCCTGTTCCCGTACTCAAGAATTTAGACAGATAAAGTCCGCAGTAGCCGCAGTGCAGAATACCAACCGCTTAGACATAAAGAAATAGAAAACGCAGCTAACAAAAGAGCCCACAAAAGAGGTTAAAGTTAAACTTTTATATTTTTTTATTATTTATAATATCTCGGAAACTATTTGACCCATCACTAACCTATTAATGCTAATTTAAAGATTATTTAAGTACCTTTTACGCGACGTATACAGTATAAGCTTTTTGAAAAGAAATTTTAAATAAACGCTATTCAAAAAAAAATATATATTTATATATGTTTTGGTTATTAGGTATTTCTAGATTAAAAATATAAAAAAAGGAAAAAATTTTATGCACACCAAGTGAAATACCCTCTAATTACCTTTATTTTGACGTCATTTAACCATTGATATCTTCTTTATTTGTAACTTTGGCCAAATAAAATCCTGCCGTACGGCAGCATACTAAATGTCGGTAAGTTGGTTGCAGGTTTGGGATATCAGAGACATACACCAAAAGGAAATTGATCGAATTTGGTTTGTGTCTTTGATCATCCAAACCTACAACCAATTTGCCGACATTGAGTATGTTGCCGTACTGCAGGATTTAATCAAAATAGTTCCAGGTCGATTCGTTCACATAAATGTAGAATACCAACAATCTAGTTATGTAAAAACCAAAATGTGGCTCGATAGAACTTTTTGTGCTGATTTCAACCCTACAAAAATTATTTGGCTAAAGTAAAAAATTAAGAAGATATCAATGGTTAAAGTTCAATTTTTTGATACTTTTAGAACAATATAACCTATTAAAAAAATAATGACGTCAAAATAAAGGTAATTAGGGGATATTTCACTTGGTGGACATAATTGTTTCCTTTTGTTATAAGCTTTTATTTAACTTGGTCATCCCGCGGAAATCACGGAAATTTCGAATCGATTTTAAACTAACTTTCCGACAAGTTAGAGACTTGAAATTTTCAGCATAGTTCCAATCACGATGACAATGCAATTTAAAATATAAATGAATTCCCCATATGGTCAAGGGGTCTTGATTCAAAGGCGGTCAAAAAATAGTAAGATTTATGGCTAACAGAGCGTAATTTGCCAAAGAACGTAAAACCACTATAAAATTGTTAAAGCTGCCAACGATAGTGTAGCAAAGCTATTTGTGGCAAATTCTAGATATCAACCTAGTCTAGATATGAACCTCGTTGTAAGAATTAGAAGACTCCAGATGTCGCCCCGACAGCAGAAGTTAAATATTGCGCCTAAAAGTATGCCATGCTACAACGGAAATGGACGACACGCCATTTCTTTAAAAAATTAACTGCTGCAATATGTACATAGGTATGTATGTTTATACAAAACGTGAGCAAACAACATTTTGCTTGCCAAGTCTTCTGTTCTCTTTCATTGCAAGTTGAATTATTTTAATATCTATTGCAAAATTGTGTACATAAAATGAAATAGCACTTTTTAATATGCAACGCTTTTATAAATGGACTAAAAATTATAAAATAAAATAATGTAAAAAAAAATATATTTTTTAAAAACAAGCTTTTATTTAACATGTACAATCAAAGGAATTAAATAAAGTAGTGTAACAAAAGATTTTTTAGCAAGAAAATTTTGTCAAAACTGCACTAAAATGAATAAAATAAAATAAGTTAAGATCTCGTTAAAGTTACTAAAAGACATTTAGTGAAAGGAGTTATTCAAACTCTAATGAAAATTACTAACAGTTTGTACTAATTTACTTCGTTTTTAAAAAAGCTTGTCGGCGAATTCAGCGTACATGCATAATTGGTTAGGTATGTATTTGTATGTATGCAGATATTTAAACGCCGCTTTGCTATTCGCGCGACAAGTTTTTTTAAAAACGAAGTAAATTAGTACACATTGTTAGTTTCATTTTCAATCTCATAAATTGTTTATAATTACTTTTGCTAAAATTTTAAAATCGAAAGTTATCAAAACAATTCTATGGCACTGAGAATTATTATTTTCCACTTTTTAGTCCATTTATAAAAGCGTTGTATGTATGTATATTCAAAAGTTTTTTTTATTTTATTTTTTTCCAACATCATTTAGTCGAGACTTGCATTGCCGAACTATTTTGGAAGTAGTTGGATTCTAGCCACTTATTTTTCGGAACGTAGTCCAAGGCGATGCGGTGCAATAACACCATCTTTACTAATCTGTACTTCATACTAATTATATCAAGAGAAGTCCCTTTTTTTGTAACAGGTACTCTCGCGAACGGCTTTTCCGATTTTCTTGAAATTTTGCATATTAATAGCTTTCAGCAACCAACATGTCATAGACCAAACAATTTTTCTTTTTTTCCGGTAGGTGGGCCAGGGACCGACCTATTCGAAAAAATCGTATTATGGTCAGATTTGCTTAAAATTAGGTACGTAGGTAGCTTTTTGCCTAGATTAGCATATAGGATCCTTTTTTTCCGGGAATTGGACCAGGGACCAATCTATTCAAAAAAATCGTATTTATAGTCCGTTTTGCTTAAAATTTGGTACGTAGGTAGCTTTTTGCCTAGATTAGCGTATATCATTATTTTTTCTGGGAAGTGGACCAGGCTGGTCCGATCTATCCAAAAAAAATCGTATTTATAGTCCGATTTGCTTAAAATTTGGTAAATAGGTAGCCTTTTGGCTAGATTAGCATATATGATTATTTTCTTTCCGTAAAGTGGAACAGACCCCGATCTGTACGAAAAAATCGTATTTATGGTCCGATTCGCTTAAAATTTGGTACTTAAGTAGGTTTTCGCCTTGATAAGCATATATGACTACTTTTCCGTGAAGTGGACTAGAGACCGATCTATTCTAAAAAGACTTATTTATCATTCAATTTGCTTGAAATGTAGTACGTAGGTGGCCTTTTCCTAGATTAACATATATGATGAAATTTGGCGCGTAGGCAGCTTACTGCCTAGATTAACAACAAAATTTTCTTGCTAAAAAATCTTTTGTTACAGTACTTTATTTTATTCCTTTGATTGTACATGTTCAATAAAAGCTTGTTTTTAAAAAATATTTTTTTTTACATTATTTTATTTATATTTTTAAGCCAGAAACACCCAATTATCAAAAAATATATAAATATATATATTTTTTAAATGGCGTTTACTTAGGTTATACTGTATACGTCGCGTAAAAGATATTTAAATTATCTAATAAGCATCAATACGTTTCCGAGATATTATAAATATAAAAAATATAAATGTTAAACTTGAACCTTTTTTATTGGCTTTATTTTTTATTTGCGCCAAATAATCTTTATATGGTTGAAATCAGCATGAAAAGTTCTATTTAGCTACATATTGTTTTATTTCTTTATGGCTAAACGGTTGGTATTCTACCACATGGCTACTTCGGGTTATTTCTGTCTAAATGCTGGAGTACGGGAACAGGCTAAATGTGAATAAGAAAAAGTAAACAAACAAATGTCAAATTAAACTCCGATGGCCTTATTCATAAAAAATAAAATAGGTTTAAAGAGCTCTATAAATTGACATTTTCATACAAAATTTCGATTTATAAAGCAGTTAAAGTGTTCTTTATTTTTAATGAATTTGGGTATGAGTTTATTAAACACCCCAATGAGTACACTTGACAGTTGTTCATAAACTTAAAACGTTAAACAAAAAGTCTTCACTTAATGTCAGCAAACGTCAAGCTGTGAAGTTGTACTTTATTGTGCTCTGATTTTGGCTTTCTACCTACTAAGTTTATTGTGCTAATTCTGTGTTAAGGTAGTGATAAAAAGTGCTTATGAGCATCAGAATATAAAATAATTGAAGCTAAGTGAAAGTTGTTGGTTTTATATTAAAGTAAATTTAATTAAATTTCACTAGCATACATTCTAATTTTGCCGAGTCATTTGTTGCTATCATTATTGTTGTATCCTTTGTAGTTAACTTTCATTTTGTTTTTGCACATTTGTTCTATTCTTTTTGTTTACTTCTTCTAGTAATTCTTGTCACAGCTGTTTGCGTTGCGTTTATTAAGTGTCATAATTACAGTGATACTCAAACTGTTCGCTACATTTATTTAAAGCTATTTACATCAGCTCTTTAATTGTTATAATTTATTTTGTTTGTCTTTTATTAACCCTCCGATGAGTGACAGTGCCGATGACGTTAGATTCGTGAGAAGGTCCTTAGGGACCTACAAAGAGTTGCTCGATGTTTCGACTGTACATGTTGTCTTTTGATTAAATTAACGTCCTGCATATATATTAGGAATGAAATAATTTGAAGAACAAGTGAAAAAAAAATCAAAACATGAAGACAAGTAACTTGTTATTTCATCTAAAATTGTACAAGGTCCCTAGGGACCTTGTCACTAATCCCCGTACTATATATGTTGAAATCTCAATAACACTCGAACGTGATCCCGTATCCCTTATTTTAAACGATTCAGCTTAATTTATTCTTGGAATACATGTATAAATTCTTTTCAAAAATGCAAGTAACTTGTTATTTCTTCTAAAATTGTACAAGGTCCCTAGGGACCTTGTCACTAATCCCCGTACTATATATGTTGAAATCTCAATAACACTCGAACGTGATCCCGTATCCCTTCGAAACTTATTTTAAACGATTCAGCTTAATTTATTCTTGGAATACATGTATAAATTCTTTTCAAAACTGCATTGAACAAAAAGATATAGGCACATGAAATACGAAAAGATCCCTAGGGACCTTCTCACAAATCGAAGGGTTAACGAGTGTATTACATAAATCTTTCAATATGAAGTGTGATCTTGATACTTGCCAAATTAAAAGCGATTCTGAACGCTACTTATCGTGCTGGCTGTGTGATGGTATTTACCATCTGAAATGTGCTGGTTTGACGGGAAGAATTCTGGACGCTATTAATGATGGCAAGGGCCTTCGCTGGTCTTGCGTAAAGTGCAGGTCAACCGAAGTTGATCTTTTCAAGCTATTTAGGCAAACCAGAAATGGTTTTACAGAAATAGGAAGAGAATTGTCGGTACTGACAGAAAAATTTAAGCATTATGAAAATATGTTTAACAGCCGCACTCAGAGTCGTTTAATGATTACTTAAGGTGTCCCTCAGTAAAGATTTAAAAAAATTCCCTCTCAGAGTCAGTTAATGATTCGTTAACGGCATTTAATGAACATTAAAGTTAAGTAAACAAAAACCTTTACTTAACTTTTTAACGAATGATTTTGAAATTTTTTGTTTGTTTTCAATAAATTTCAATTTCGTTAACGTTGCTGTAATAGTAGCAACGGACCAGTGAGCAGAGCACCTTCATACTATTCAGGAGATCCGAGTTCAATCCTAGGCAAAGAATTCGTTTTAATACAATTTTTTTACGATTTATTGCAGAAAAAATTCGTATTTTTTATTTTATTTAACGCTTGGAAATTTTTTTAATTCATCTTTTTTCTTTTACTTTCAGCTTCTCAAATTTTTTTAGAAAACTTATTGCTAAACGATGAATATAATAACACTATTAGCACATCTTTCAATTAATCATTCGAAATACAGAAAAAAGCTTTCAAGATAGTTGCCGAAATATAAAAAGAAAGACTGAAAAAAATTTGTTTCTTTTTAAAGCAATAAAATCTATAAATCAAAAGAAAATTAGACCAAAAAAGCAAAAAAATTCAATAAATATAGTTTATAAAAATTAAACAAGAAAAAAAATAAAAATGGAAAAAGAAAATTTTCCTGCCCTAGCACTCGAAATCGGATCTCTCGAGTGCTCTGCTCACTCAGCCATTGCATCTGTTGAGCTAGTGCGCGCAAAACGATAAAAATACTTATTTTTATATTTTATTTCAAACTGAACGAAAAAATTGAGTGATGCCACAAAAATAAAGGGCCGCAACTGGGGCCATACTTACATTTTTTATTTCATAATTTTTAACTCTGAGAGGAAACATTAATTAACAGATTTAACGATCATTAGTTAAGTGCCCATTAGAGCTAATTTAAGGAACGTTTCTGAGTGCGGCTGTAAATCATTCAAATGCTTAGATACCTTGCAATCTGTTAAGGATATCCGTGTGTCTAAACGTAAGCGTCTTCATAGTCCATCTAAGGAAATTGCTGCCGTTGTACGTCAGAATAATCTTCCGACGGACCTAATTAATTTATCCTCTCCGTGTCCTCCAGTATCAGAATCCTCAGCCTCCAAAGACCGTGTAACGAAATCTGCTTCGGATAATAAAGAGCCTGAAGTATCTTCCCCTTCCCCAATAGAAGTGGTGGCCTTCCCTATCCTCAACTACTAACGCAGAAACTCAACCCCCTCCACCGGTAGTCCAGTCTGATACGAGGAAACTAATTGTGGTTCCTCCAAAAAAGTCAATCTTTGTTTCTAGATTTTCGAGAGACACTACCGAAGACGATATAAAGCTTTACATCTCATCAAAAATTACAACTGTCGACTTAAGCATCAGAAAATTTAATTTTAATTACGAAAGAAATATTGCTTCATTTAAAATTGACGTAAATTTAGAAAATTTTAATGCGCTTCTTAGTAGCTCTTTTTGGCCCCCCGGAGCTTTCGTTCGTGAATTCGAATATAGGCCCAAAAAAGTAAATAACTTAGCTAATACTCCGCGTCATAACACTGAATCAAAAAACTAATTATTAAATCTGCTTTAAGTATTTATTACCAAAATGTAAGAGGCTTAAATACTAAATTAACGAACTTATACTTTAAAGGCCTTGAATGTAATTATAATATTCTTTCTTTTACTGAAACGTGGCGGAAACCTCACATTTTCAATTCAGAGATTCTTCCAAATAATTATCATATCTATAGACAAGATAGGGAGGACAGAATCGGCGATGGCGTGCTCTTCGCTGTAGACTCTTCAATACCATCTGAAGAAGTTAGTCTTCCACACATTGATTCAGTAGAGTTCAAATGCATTCGTGTACAGGCTGGAAAAGGGTCTATTTACTTAGCTCTGTGCTATATCCCTCCCCGATCTGACACATTGGTGTATTCACGACTCATCTCTTTACTGAAATCAGTTAATTTACTGACTAAACCTTCTGATTCAATGATTATGTTGGGTGATTTTAACTTACCAAGCATATCATGGAACATCATTGACAATGATATCATACCTTTCGCGTCTAGTGCGTGCAACAACGTATTTTTAGAGGAGATGGCTGAACTCTGCCTAACTCAGGTTAATGTACTTCACAATAAGTTTGGTAAAGTATTAGATCTTGTTTATGTTGATGATGCATCTAAGTCCGTTGTAAATAAGTGTGATCCACTAGTTTTGCCCGAAGATGTCTACCACCCTGCTATGGAGGTATCTTACGAAGTTATAAGTGATGGTCAAAATTGCAGTACCCAAGCATACGAGCCAAATATTCGCTTTGATTTTTCAAAAGCCAACTTTAAAATGCTTAGCAAGGAACTGTCTAAATTTTCGTGGCCTGCATTTAAAGAAAATATTGAACAAAGCGTTGCACTTTTTAACTGTACTTTACATAAATTATTTGAAAAGCATGTGCCTAAACGTATGTATGTTCCTGAAGAGCAAACACAGTTATGGTTCACTAAAGAACTGAGAAATTTGAAAAACAGAAAGTCGCGTTATTTTAGATTACACAAAAAAACCGGTTTACAATCATACTATGTAAAATACTCACTTTTGCGGCATAAGTTTTTTGAATTAAACCGTCTAGTGATAATCAAACAATTTCTAACATGCTCGCTCAGTTTTTTAAATCCAATTATTCCAGTAACTCACATGCTAACATTGACTATCCTTTTAAATTATGTCCAATGAACTCAATAAATATCCCAGTAATATCTCCCGATGATGTAGTAGTTTATCTGAAATCCTTAAAGCGGTCCTTCAGTTATGGTCCTGACCAGATCCCTACTTGTATTCTTATAAATTGTTCTGATTATCTCTATGAGCCGTTAACAGCGTTATTTAATTTATCTCTTAAAGAGGGCGTTTTTCCAACTATATGGAAGGAATCATTCATAACCCCGTTACATACAAGCGGTAGCAGATCTTCAGTGGAGAACTACCGGGGAATAGCTAAGCTTTCTGCAATTCCTAAATTATTTGAAGCAATTATAACAAATCAGTTGACGCATTCTATCTCTTCTGGCATTTCATATAGTCAACATGGATTTTGCAAGGGCAAATCAACTTCTACAAATTTACTCGAATTAACATCCTACATCTCAAAAGCATTTAGTGAAAGCAAAACTATTGATGTTATATATACTGACTTCAGTAAAGCATTTGACAAAGTGTGCCACTCGTTGCTCATCTACAAACTTGATCTTCTTGGTCTTCCACCTAATTTTCTACGTTGGATCTCTTCATACCTCTGTGATAGATCACAAAGGGTAATGTTTAAAAATACTATCTCTGACGTCATTTATGTTACTTCAGGAGTCCCTCAAGGTAGCCACCTAGGCCCGGTTCTGTTCTTGCTTTTTATAAACGATATTTCTACAGATATAAAATTTTCCAAAATTTAATATAAATATGCAGATGATGTAAAGCTTTATAAATCGTTTCGTTTCAATTAAGGAAAGGTCTTTGCTACAATCAGACTTAGACAGCATGGCTTACTGGTGTCAAGTAAATCTTATGCCTCTAAATCTTAAGAAATGTAAAGTAATGGGCTTCTCGCGAAGAGCTGTTCATCCCATTTCTTATAAAATAGGTAACCATAATCTGGAACAGGTATACAATTTTGTGGACCTTGGTATCACAATGGACCCTAAGCTTAATTTTAATCTTCATATTAATGTGACAGCCAACAAGGCTAAAGGTGTACTTGCATTTGTGAAACGATGGTCAAAAGAATTTTCTGACCCTTATGTCACTAAAACCCTGTTTACAACATTAGTTAGGCCAATTCTGGAATACGGTTCGGTGGTTTGGAATCCAAGGTATCAAATTTACTCAGACAAGATAGAATCAATTCAAAAACAAATCCTACTTTTTGATTTAAGAAATTTCCGATGGGATTCTCAATATAGTCTTCCACCTTATACGAGTCGCTTAAAACTTATTAACCTTCCTACACTTGCCAGTCGCAGGGAAAAGCTTGGTATAATTTTTATGGTTAAATTACTGACAGGCTCAATTTCAAGTCCGTCTCTTCTGGCTGATGTAAGCCTTAATGTTCCCTCACGCGTATCAAGACACTTTTGTCCCATATTTCTAAAAGCTTGTAAAACCAATTTTGAATTGCACTACCCACTCCGTTGCTTATGCCAGGATTTTAACTCTCATTCCAGCACGTTTGATATATCAGATCCGCTTTTCAGCATTAAGAAAGCGATACTCTCCTCTCTCAATAAATTAATTATTGACATAAATACATAAAATCAGCTGATGAATTTAGTTCTGTAGCTGAACAGTTTTAGATCTCGACACTTAACAAACTCCTGCCTATCGTGACTCGCCACAAAAATTTAAAATACTGGTTCCGTACGTCATGCGGACTGCGCCCCTCGTGCGGATGGGCGGGAATGGAGGGTAAAAACCGTTGGGATATTATTAATATTATTAATAGATGTTTTGCTAAGTTAAATATAACCCAGCAAAGTCTTAATAGTCCCGGAAACTGAGTGAGCACCTTACATAATTTTGACGGCCCGAAAAAGCCATAAATATCACCTAATTCCTCAGCAATATTTATCCGTGTTCGACCAAAGTTTATAAAGTTGGTACCGCGACATCAAGCGATTTTTCAAAGTTAACTGGGCAATATTTTTTAGCGATTTTTCAATGTTCAATGGGCAGTATTTGCAAAGCACATAAAAATCCCAAAATAATAAACCCAGATAAGCAGTAAAAAGTCTTCACTGGATGGATGTTCTGCTAAGTTACAGTTAACCCAGCAAAGTCTTAAATATCTGAAACTTGGATGAGCTCCTATAATTATTTTGGTAACTCTAAAAAGCCCAAAATAGCGCGTAATTCGTCAATAATATTTATCCGTATTCGACCAAAGTTTAAGAAGTGGGCCAGATAGAGCGACGTCAAGCGGGGTTTCAATGTTTACTGGACAATATTTTGAAAGCACATAAAAAGCCCAAAAAGATAAGCCCAGATAAGTAGTAAAAAGACTTCATTTAATGAATGTTTTGGTTAACTTAGCAAAGTCTTAATTATTTACCAAATGGTCGGATCCCATAAAAAACGAAAAGTGGCCGAACATAGCACACAATGAGCACAATAATACGAACAAATTTTTTCTTCATTTTTACATTTCAGTGCGGCTAACTTGATTGAGCTCACATGCAGCCCCTCGAAGCCTCCTAGTCATTGCTGTGCGAAATATTCATTCAGTTCCAGACGCTGGCTTCGATGTCCTAGCAGACAGAGTATGCCAAGTTCGTTATACATATTACAACGCTTTTATCAACTTGCAATGTTGTGTGTCCAGACACCATTTGTAACAATAAAACCTTTGCTTCGCAAAGTTCCTATAAAAAAGTCTCGTCGGTTGAGAGGTAGATGTCGCCCTATGCACTACGTACGCGACAACGGAAATGGACGACACGCTATTTCTTTAAATGAAATTAATTGGTGCTCGTATGTATGTACAAACATATGTATGTACAGAGACGAACAAAAGTATTGGCACTGTGAATTTTTCGCAGTATATGCAAAGTTTTTTATTCTTATCTATTTCCGATAATTTTTTGTTTTAATATGGTTCATATTCCACCAATAAACATAAAAATCAAATATCCAAACTTTGTGCAAAACTCAGGAAAATGCAATAAATTTGCATACCAATTTGCAACTTTCTATTCATATTTTTTTAGAAAAATTCTAAGGATGCAGTTTTATAGCCCATTCAATTTTAGTACATGTTTAAGCCGCCGCTTAAACTTAATTCAGCGGCCGTGCGCGCGTCCTGTGGCCGCAGCGGTGTGAAGTCCGAAAAATGATTAACGAGCGCGCACGGCCGCTTCCCATCATCGGGCCACATGAGAGACCAGTCAGTTCAGCCAAAAACGTCGGACATCGCGCACGCGCCCTAGTAGTGGATGTTTAAATCTAAATATTTAATAAACACGCTCTGTACATACGCAGATAAACATTAATTGTTGTGCATAAATAAACACAAAAATATTTGTAATTATTATCCGGAACAAAAATCTTTCCTTTACCGGAAAAAATTTGTGTGTGTAAAGAGGTGAGTGCGAAGGGGCCAAGCGAGAAATATTCATGGTCCTTCGCAGCCAACCGTGGCCCAGCTCTTAAGAAAAAAAATAAAAATTTTAGAACTTAAAAATAAATTAATAAAAACTACAAAAAAAATCGGTTCTCGTACGTCCGCAAAATCAAACATATAAAAACAAATTTTAAGAGTGGGAAAAAGATATAAACAAAAGTACACGTATATACATACATACATATACGCAACAAAAAAAAAACACAAGAAACGTGAAAAATAAAAATTGTTAAATTAACAAAACATAAATTTTTCGAAAAAGAAGTGCGCAAACAAGCGTTCGAAGTGCTACACACAAGTGAACATATTCACAAAAGGGCAAACAATTTCAAAAACGTAATTTTGTTGCGCAAAATTTCAAAAATTTATATATATAAAAAAACAAAAAAACTCGTTGGACAAACTACTTGCGACTAGTATAAAGGGAATCGAGCTACAGACATCAGCAGCAGCACCAGCGGGCATCAACAGCATCAGTAGCAATCATCAGCTACAACAACAACACCAGGCACAGGAGCAACCTTACATACATACACATATACATAAATCAAGGAAAGTAGTAAGTAGGCAAATTTTTAATTTCCTTAAAAATTGTAATAATATAACTTTCATATTCTTAAAAGTTATATTATTTCTAATAAACTGCCAACGGGTATACATACGTATATACATACATATATATATATATAATTAAATAAAGGCGTATTTTTTCTCGCCAAAAAAATATTAAAATTTGCGGATATTTTCCTGCCGCACAAAATTCCACAACGGCAATTTGCCGCTATTAAAATTTTGGTAGAAAAATTCCGTTTTCCGGAAAGCGGTATACCTCCACTTACCGCCAATCTTATATATATATAGGTATATGTACATATATGCAAAATTTATTATATACCCCAAAATAAATTTCTTTGCAGTTTATATGCCTACTGTGTCCCACTGTGCAAGAACAAATATTAGCACATTAAAATCATATACTTTCCTCTGTTTACCAATTTTTGCCGTTGGTCGCATAGTTCGTTGAACCAGAGAACTTAGATAGATAGAGAAGGTGCAAATTTTTGGAACGTAAAATTGTTTGGCTGAAAAATAAATCCATGGAATATCACCACAGGCCGATTAACATTTCAACAAGAGTTAACAGAGAAAAATGTAAATTTGTGTTATGATAATGTTATATTTGTTGCAAGTGTCTGGTTATGTGTTGCTAGGTTGCATGTGAATGCAGAAACGTATTCATGTATATTTTTTTAATAAAATTAAATAAATTAATATAGTTAAATTATATTAAATGTACTTTTATATTAGTTAAAATTGCTGACTTGCATTTCTGCATGACCATTTGTTAAATATAATTTATTCAGTAGTTAATGTTGCTAAAAACTTAAAAAGCATATGTTCAAGTTCGCTTCTTGTACGAGTATTATATTATGTAAATAGTAAAAATGCATGTTGGTTAAAAAAAATGATAAACTTGGTTTTTTCACATACTCATTTTAAAGATGGACGCATTAACAAAAAAAATTTACAAAGCAATGCACTTGTTAACTTCAAAGTTGTTTTTGACTTTTACTGCAATACTCGTAGATATTATTTGTAAATAATAGTTCTGGAGTCAAATGCAAATCCATTTCCCGAGCATGCGCATATGGATGCTTGTAGTACATACAGATGCGATCAACTAATTAGCAACGAAAGTCAAAATGATATTGTTTACAAATTATGTTTATTTATTTATTTTTAATAATTTCCTTTAAAATATAATTCAATCTATAACAGAAACCACAATAATAAAAGTTTAAAAGCTTGCACAATTTGCAAAATAATTAATCAAACTTCAAAAAATTGTTATAAAAATTTAAAAATTTTTAGTTAGAATATTTAGAAAATTTTCGGGTATGCAGCTTTGTAGTCCATTCAATCAAGTACACTAAAGTCCAAGGTTCTAGTCGATAAAAATTACCGTTGATTTCTTAGAATTTTTTTTGTGGAGGGTGTTCGCATTTTCTTCCATATAACACATGAACCAATTTTTTTTTGTATGAAAAATAAACAGCAACACCCCAACAAAGAAATCTAAAAAATCAACGGTAATTTTTAACAACTTGAAACTTGCACTTTCTTATAATATAATTGAATGGACTACAATACTGCATTCCCGAAAATATATTAAATATTCAAATAAAAAATTTGGATGACCATTTCTTGAAGGTTGATTCATTTTTTTGCAATTTGTGCAAGCTTTTAAACTTTTATTATTGTGGTTTCTGTTCCAGATTGAATTATATATTTTAAATGAAAATCATTAAAAAATAAATAAACATAATTTGTTGATGGCAGCTGAATGTATGTATGTATGTACTTACATATGTAAATATGTACCCCATACACATACTCCAAAATCATTTATTGATAACGTTCTTGCACCTGCACATAATATTACATATATGTAAGTACATACTAACTTTCTTCTTATTTGGGGCTGACAAACTTTAACTTAAGAGTCGACTTTATTTCGTCTACTAATATGCCCCAATAGTTTTGGAGTCAAATGAAAATGCATTTCCCACGCATACATATATGTATCTATATGTACTACATGCTCCATTAATTGACAACGTTTTTGCATGCATATATAAGTACATCCATACATACGTGCATATTGCTGTCTAAGTACCACGCACATATATACAAATGTACATATGTACAACTCACGGCAGCATACATACACACATACATAATTACACGCATATTCAAATACAACAATAACTATTTCATTCATAAACGCATGCGCATACCGCATATTTCTCAAGGCCAAGTAAATTCATCCATAAAAACAACCGCAGCACATCTCCCCGCAAATTCATCACCACAAGCGCAACTTTGTCCGACACAAAAATTCTAAAATCTTAAAATGAAGAAATCTCGGCCAGCCAAGTGAATAGTGGCAATTATTTCTCTATAACCAGTAAAATAAGTTATCTCGAATCTTGGCAATTTTTGGTAATTTTTGACAAAACACTCTATTTCTCTGTTCCATACCAATATTTCAATCATTAACTAGTATTTTAAAGTGTCATTTTAATAAACATTAAATAAAAGTGTACGTTTTCTGCAGGAAAATACATTAATTTTTTTTTTAATAAAATCAAAACTTCTAAAATCACAAACATATGTGGTTTTATCGGAAGTTCACAGATGTAACGTGGCAACTTAGCTCGTTTTCACATTTTTCGGT
>NW_023458564.1:14505080-14509269 GCF_013731165.1 Rhagoletis pomonella | reverse complement strand
CTACTTAGCGCACGGAAAATGATATTCTGCTGTAGTGTCCTCTGCTACTGTTCCACTTCGACTGTCCCCTCTTCGTATGACCGATGACAGCTGTGGTTAAAGTCGTACTCCCAGTGTTGCCACCTTTTTACAATCGGTCATCCTGATCTTTATCGGCCTCCGATGATAAATCGTCATCGTTGCTCTCGATGTACCGCCATAATTTAATATTGTCTGAACTCGTCGACGTGCGGTTTGGACCCGGAAAGTCCGCTGCTTTTTCGACGTCGTATCGACAGTTGCGACAATTTTGTACGGTCCTATATATTTGCTAGCAAGCTTTTTCCCGGCGATAAACTCAGTATACTCTATTACTCGATAATCATTGCTGCTCTTTCGCTTCTTGTCGTATTGTTTTTTGTAGACTTCTTGGGCTTTGGTTATTTGCTCCCTAGCTGACTGCCTTAACGCTTTGGCGTCGTCGTTTAAACACTCAATCAATTCATCTTTCAGAATCTTAACCAGGTCAGTCTTAAATTCGTGCCTCATTCCAACTCCGAATAGTACTTCGAAAGGTGTTTTTTTTGTCGAAGAATGAACGTGCCCATTGATCGCCTTCTGAACTTGGCCCGTATACTTATACCATTTTGCTGGTTCATCGTGAGACAGCTTTGCCAAAACCGACAAAATTACCCTGTTAACACGTTCTATCTGTCCATTACCCCTTGCGACACCTATTGTAACTTCAATGTACTCTCTATTATTATCAGCGCACAGCTGCTTAAACATATTGGAAGTAAACGCCGCTCCTTTGTCACTAACAATTCTTTCTGGACTTCCGAATATATCCATCCATGTTTGCATGTGCTTCGCTACCTCTTGTGCTTCTGTTGATTTCGTTGTGAACAGCCACGTAAATTTCGAAAATGCATCGACAATTGCGAATATGTACTTATAACATTTTGTTGTTGCATCCAGCGGTCCGAGGTGATCAACATGAACGGTCTGCAATGGCGCAATGCAATGGAGAAAGTCTTCTTGTTTGCCCAATTTTCTGTTGTGCGTTATACACTTAATGCAATTTGCGATATGCCTGCTGACTTTCTTTTCCAAGTTTGGGATGAAGTACTCTTGCTGGATTGCATGCATTGTTTTCTGCGTACCCATATGTCCGCTGTTATGAGCGTTCGTAATAACTTCGTGTTCCATACACCTTGGTAGCACCAAAAGGTCTTGCCCATTCGTATGCTTATAGAGCAAATCGCCCACAATCTTAAAATTTTCATACTGAGGTTGCTTTAAAATTTCTCTTATAGCTTTGAGGTGCTCATCGCTTTGTTGTGCTTTTGTAATCGTGCTCGGAGCTCGGATTGAACAATCAATACGGGATAACGACTTAGGGTGTCTACATGTTTCATCCGGCTTCCTGCTCTGTGCTCAACGGTGAATGGAAAGTCTTGTAGATACATAATCCACTGCGTTACTTCTCTTGGCATATCCCTCTTTGTAGTGGTTTGGTTAAATGCCACGCAGTCTGTTATTAACTCGAAGGTATTTCCAAGTAAATACTGGCGAAATTTTTTTGTGGCCATATATGGCGCTTTTACCTCTAGCATGTAGCTATTCATTTTTTCTTCGCTCGCAGATGTTTTTTTGCTCAAGTACAGTACTGGGTGCTAAGTGCCTCCGTGCCTCTGCATTAAAGTTCCACAAAAACCGTGCTTCGAGGCATTTTGTTTAAAAATTTTGAGCACAGGCTCCTGCATCAAAACTGCTTTCAACTCTGTAATGGCCCGCATTTCTGCTTCACCTATATGGAATTTTACATCTTTTTTAAGTAAATTGGTTAGTGGTCTTGCGATAGTGGCGTACTGCTTAACAAATTTTCGGAAATAGCCTGTACGACCTAGGAATGCCTGCACACTTCTGACACATTTTGGAACTGGGAAGTTTTTTACGGCTTTAATTTTGGCTTCGCCTGGCCGAACTGAGCCATTCACTACAGTGTGTTCGAGAAAGTCAATCTTTTCCTTGAGAAATTGACATTTTGACCACTTTATCTCTAAACCATAACGCTGTGCATGATCAAGAATTTTTCTAACATTGAGCAGACAATCTTCTGTTGTTTGGCTGAACACCACAATATCATCAACATACAGTTCCATTATGCCGCGGTTTATCAGCTTTTGAAAAATATGATTAACATAACGAGAGAACACCGCTGGAGAGTTGCAAAATCCAAATGGAGCTGTATTGAACTTATAGAGGCCCTGCTTTGTTAAGAATGCTGTATATTTTTTACTACCCTCTTCAATCGGCACATGGAAAAAGCCATTTTTGAGATCCATTACTGTGAAAAATTTGGAATTTTGCATTTTGCTTAGAACGTCGTCAATTATTGGGATAGGAAATCTGTCTTTTAATACACAGGCATTCAACGTTCGATAATCAATACAAACTCTGTATGACCCGTCTTTTTTCTTCGCCAGTACTACTCTACTTGCGACCTCTGAACTGGATTCTCTAATTATGCCTTGAGATAGCCACTCTCTTACCTGGTTTTCTACTATTGTATGTTCCATCAACGATAGACGGGCAGCGCTTCGACGAAAAGCAATACTTTCGGTACTCGGAATTATTTTTTAACTTTATTGGACATTCTTGGCTTGCATTTACTGGTTTGTACTCACTGATAATTTTTTTTTATTGTTGCTCTAAAACGCATCGGTACATCTACTTTGACTGTGGGGCTTACCACATTGTATACATTGTTCCCTGCGGCTTCGATTTCAACTTTGTCTGCAGTATGCCCCAAATATGAGTATATGCTACCCTTCAGCACAACAGTGAATTTTTCTATAAAATCGTAGCCAATAGCCGTAGCCGTAGTTAATTGTACTATCCGGCACGACTAGGAATTTTTTGTGCACTTTTTAAATTATCAACATCGATTTCTGCTGTAAAAGTTCCAATAGCTCTAATTGGAATATTGCCCAAACCATATAAAACCGCCGAACTTTTTTGCAGTGTACTGTCTGCAAACTTGCTTTTATATACACTTTCTTGTATTAACGTGACGTCAGAGCCTGTGTCGACGAGACAACTCAACTCTTGGTTGTTTATCTTCATCTGTTTCGCCCGTGTTTTATTGGATATAATATTTACCTCGGGCTTTTGCACATTTTTATCACATTGTTTTGCTACGTGACCGCTGCCAATGCGTTTAAAGCATTTCGTGTCCATCTTACACTCAGCTCGCTTGTGCTCGGTCGATCCGCAATTGTAGCAGTGCGGGTTTCGCGTATTCCCTCCATCTTCGCTCTTCGTTGCCGTTTTGTCGGCTCCTCTGTGCTTCCATTCTTTGGAGTTGGGTTCGTTGCTTTTTCTGCCATTTGCTATATCTATTATTTCGTGCCGTTGTCGGAGCTCGCTAAATGTAGCAGCGCTATATAGTGGGAATGTTAACTCCGGTTTCCATCTTAGCCCATCAACGATGTACCTTATGGTGGACTGATCTTCGACATCACCCATAGCTTTCATTTCAGTTTTCATTGTCGCGTTTTTTCCGCGCCATTAACAACTTATGAACGTCCGCGCTTGACAATTTTTTATCAAATTCTTCGAAAAGGGCATTTCGCAAAGTTTCGTATGTAGACACTGTGACGGACTCTAGTAATAGTTTAGCCATTCCTGTCATCTTGTTACGCGCGTTAACGTACTTCTGCTTATCGTTCAGCTCGTACGCCTCCACATTTTGGTCAAAATTAACGAACCATTGACGTTTTGGAATATTACAACCATTATATTCGGGGATTATTTTGCCGAAACTTTCTACTGTAATAGCATTTTTGTTCGCTTCATCTCAATCCATTTTCGCTGCAAATTGCTTGATTAGCTCGCTTAAATTTTCCATATCTTCTTCGGTGCCGTACGTTCCCACTTCAGCAAATTCTTCACCTTTACTTTCGCTTTCCAATCTTGCTTTTGCTCTTGTTACTATTCGGTTTTCGGTCATATCATTCGTATCCAGGTATTATTTTATGGGTTGAGCCCCCAAATGTGGAATAGTTAGTTTTATTAGTGTAATCCAATTAACAAATAATGTAGATAATGGTATAAAATAATTAAATATGAAAGCGACGACTCGGGTAACTTCTTCTCTTCTACTTAGCGCACGGAAAATGATATTCTGCTGTAGTGTCCTCTGCTA
>NW_023458564.1:14457339-14504980 GCF_013731165.1 Rhagoletis pomonella | reverse complement strand
CTACTTAGCGCACGGAAAATGATATTCTGCTGTAGTGTCCTCTGCTATTGTTCCACTTCGACTGTCCCCTCTTCGTATGACCGATGACAGCTGTGGTTAAAGTCGTACTCCCAGTGTTGCCACCTGTTTACATACATAATTATGCAAATGAAGTCAACGAAAGACTTTAGACACAAACTTTTATTGTACAGAAAATGAAATTTCTTTCCATAAATGGAGAGTTCACCCTAATGATAAATTAAGTTGAAATGATCCAGCTTTCCTCTGACTTAGAGTTAACAATAGTGGCTCTCACTGAAACGATTTTTCATCCAACACGTAAAGTTCTCAAACCTTTTGTTCGCATTTTGTTTTAAAGCAGAACGTTCCCCAGACTTTCGTTGTTATTTGCTCCTCCTTAAAAACGTTCCCGAAAGTTTCGTTCTCATCCTGTTCTTCTTGAGAAAGTTCCCGAGAGTTTTGTTGGCATTTTGTTCTTTTTGAGAACGTTCTCGAGTTTGTTTTCCGATTGGCTCTTTTGTGGGAACGCTCTTGACATCACGTTTTGTTCTCGTGCAGAACTAAACCAAAACGGGAACGCGTTCTCGGTCTTTGCTTCTAACCACTGCACCACAGCGGCAGCGAATTAAGAGAATTAGGTAATTGAAATATGTGTTGCACTTGGCTGATGTCACGTTACGGAATAATCTGGATCGACACACCGATCAGATTGTTGGAGGGACTAGGAGTTACCGGCGGCTGTGTGTTGTTGGGGTGCGGTTATGTCCGTCTGTGTGTCTATTGTTGTGTTGTGTTGGGGTGTGGTTATGTTAGTGTTGTTTTGCTCGGGCGAACTCCAGTGTGCCGTGGTCTACTGCCGGTGAGTTCTTAAACCCGAGCAAGTGCAGAGGTGGCTCCACCCATTGCAGGTATTACACCTGACCGAGGTGGAGTTAGGGTGCAATCGTCTCTGGCATACGCAGCAGGTGTATGTTTCTGGCCCCGGGTTTGACTCAATGCCAGCCCTGAGAAGAAGAATACGGAACAGACGTAGTCCCATATGGGAACAACGTTTGAGCGATTTCGCCGACCTAAACGGGGTTAGATCGCCGAAACAACAGCCCCCTGGTCGGGTAAAACCCGAGTCATTCCGGTACGTTGAATCGGCTGTCGTGGGAATGCAAAATATTCTGTGCACACGTTTAGTAAATATGTACTCATACATTGCCAATGGATGATTTGTTTTGGTTACATACCTTTTATATTACTGGACCTTTAAATTAACTTTAGTTTCAGGATTTTTTATTCTTCACTTATTTCTTGCTAAGTATGTCAAAGTTTTGATAATTATTCAGATTGAATTTAAATTTTCAAACAGGTTACAAACAACATTACTATATCGATGGCTGAGTGGAAGATCGACATATCTCGGCAGCCAGTACTAAAACGCCGTATTTCAGAAAACTTTTCAAGAACGCCTTATTTCAGAATTTTATTGAAAAACATCCTATCGCAGAATTTGGTTGAAGAACGTCCTGTCTCAGAATTCGGTTCAAAAACGCCCTATCTCAAACGTAAATATATTGAAAATGTGCTGAGATAGAGCGTTTTTGAAACGAAGTCTGAGATAGGGCGTTTTTCAATGAAATTCTTAAATGGGGCGTAACAGCCTGTCAAAAATTAAAATTCCATTTGCTCGGCGCTAGCTTCGCATTATTGTGGAATGCTCCATACAAATTTTACGGGCTTGAGGATTTTTGACAGTTGTTTGGCTCGCCAATTTAGGGGCGGCAGTTATTCGAAAGTATGTATATACTTCCACGTTGGCTCCATTTTATTTATGTGCGCTTGCTGGTTTATTGTTTGTTTCGTGTTTTAATTTTTTTCATTAATTCGCGTGTAGTTAGAAATTTCTTCAAAGTTTTCGCTAGAGTACGTTCACGTATGACATAATCCGAAACATGTGTTTTTACGTGCCGAGTAAAACGATATCGTAAGTGACGATTCGAGCCCAAGTTTTGTTGTGCATTTTGGTTTCATTCGAATTTTTCTTCTCGTGGAATATCTTCCCACCCGGCCTCTGGGTTCTTATCCCTCACAGAAAATTTCCAGTAGATATTTCAAATGGATCGCAAATGTAAGTAACGAACTTCTTTAAAAGCTGTTTTGTGGTCAAGTTCTTACGAATATTTTTAATATAGGTAGGAATTAATAACATGTGGTTTACTTACTTGAAATTAAACTATATTTAGTCCATGTTAAACATGAAAAATTGTGTAAATATGACTTCTAGTTTATTGCATTACAAAATGTTGGAAAGGGTACATTTGGCTTAGAAACTACTAATGAAAATTATACATTGTATATGTTGGTATCTATGTCAGTCACTTAGAAAAATCATTAAAATTAGAACAGGCGATGTCTACACATACGCAGTATTGACAACAATCGGTATCAAAAAAAAATCTAAACTATAAATACCCAATAACCATTGGACTTGGTTAACAATTTGAAAAATATTGGAAAGCCAATCTTTTTTTTTTGAGTCTCACCTTCGAACGAATGTACAATGGGATAGTATTCGATTCGAGAGCTAGGCCATTCTCCAGCAAAACGGAACCTTCATTATCCAATGTATTTTCCCTTCGTTATGAATTCGAAATCCAGCTCATTATCGAATTGAAGTTTTATTGTGTGAGAGTGATTGTCTTATATTTCAGTGATCGGACTTTAAAAAAATTATGTGTGGTAGTATCAGGAAAAAAATGTGGTAGATTTCAAAAAAATGTGGTAGATCCTGGATTTGGATCAAGCTTTTTACAAAAATTCTGCAAGGTTTCACCAAAATTGCAAACTTTTTAATTGAAGTTGCTAAAAATTGCGTTGAGTTTTGGCAATTTTTTCCCTTGACAGTGTAAAGCAGGTTCCCTTTATATTAAGATATTTTTCGAACATATTTTAAAAGATTTCTGCAACCTTGCGGAGGGCTGCTAGCTTTTCTTTATATCACATAACAACAGCTAATTAGGATTTGCCGATTTTGACAATTCTCAAGTAAAATTAAACAACGCCTCAGAAACCTTAGATGCACTTAAATTTGCTAATACTTTCACAAAAATTGCCGTTTTTTAACATTTTCTCTCTTAATTCTTTTTATAAATCATATATTTTGCAATTTAACACAATAAAACCACGTTTCTTGCCGAAAAATTGATTACCGAGAAAATTTACTATTTTACAGTTTATTTTGTTCGGCTTTGTTTACTTTTACTTGAGAAATTTTTATCGTTGCCGGGAATGCGGAATCTTGTGTTATATCTTTCTTGTTACCATATAGTGTTTAGTATTGGACCATTTTTGCTCTTAAAATTACGAAAATTATGTCAAGCAAGAGTAAAAGTACTCAAAAACGCGAATATGTGGTAGATTTCAGACCTTGAGTGGTAGATGTGGTAGATGCCCAAAAAAGCGGCAGATCTACCACAATGTGGTAGAAGTCCGATCACTGTTATATTTCCCTTCAAAAAATAAGCTGGATTTTACTTTCTCTCTTGCTACTATGGTTTTAATTTTTTTTTCGAACCCACGAGTGTATTTCCAATTTACTCTGAACGTTGGAAAACTAAGGTTGGTTATGAGTTTGTTCTCAGTTCGATATTCATATTGGATATCGAAGGTCTTTTTCCAACGTTCGCCACAATGTTTATTAGGTAATATCTACATTTATATACATACATACATATCTTGCATTTAGCAAAAAGACGTAACAACATCGTAACTGAAATGGAAAAAGTCGTGACTCATAATTTTTTATTTCTTTCATAATATGATGTGGGAGTTGTAATTCGATGAAAACCATCATATCAATCAAAAACTGAATTTTGAAATTTTTATTAGTTACGTTTTTTGTATTTCAGCGACAATGTTTGTTACGTCTTTTTGCATTTCAGGTGACGATATGTACATACATACAGATGCGATCATCTAATTAGCAACGAAATTCAAAATGATATTGTTTGCAAATTATGTTTATTTATTATTTTTAATAATTTTCATTCAAACTATAATTCAATCTGTAACAGAAACCACAATAATAAAAATTTAATAGATTGCACAAATTGCAAAATAATTAATCAAACTTCAAAGAATTTTCATTAAAACTTCACAATTTTTAATTAGATTATTTAAAAAATTTTCGGGTATGCAGTTTCGTAGCCCATTCAATTGTAGTATAAGAAAGTGGAAGTTTCAAGTCAGAATTTTTTTATGTGGAGGGAGTTGCTATTTTTTTCATATAAAAAAATTTATCTTGTGTTTTATGGAGAAAATGCGCAACACCCTCCACAAAAAAGATCTAAAAAATCAACGGTAATTTTTAACGACTAGAAACTGGAACTTTCTTATACTACAGTTGAATGGACTACAAAACTGCATACCCGAAAATTTTCTAAATAATCTAATAAAGTTATTTTTAACTTAAAATAAATCATTTTTGTTCGCTTGAAAATCTCGTGCACTTATGCACATACATACTACATATGTACATGCATATGTATGATGAGTGTCTAATAAGTATTTTTTTTTTAGTTTTTTGGTTTAATTTATCTTCAAGACGAGCAGCATCTTAAAAACTTCAAAACATCTTTTAAATATTTTTAAAAATTACGCAAACTTTGAAATCATCATTATATTTCCAGTACATTTGGGGTTTGTGTATTTCCGGTTTTGGCTCCTCATGTAAAATAATATAGAGTGGAAATACATATCACCTTTTGATTACAAACTCCTTATATTCACATGTGCATATGTGCATGTAAATATGGCTACTTTAATATAGAAATCCGGGTTTGTATAAGGTTCAACATCGTTTCAAAAATCAAAGAGAATGTAAAAGCAACTATCACATAATGAAAATATAGTCTGTATTAAAAAGTGTTTTGAAAAATGCTAGGCAGGGCCTTATATATTAAAGTATCTCAGGGGTATTTATCTCATTAAATACTCCTCGTATGTTACAGTAATTTGTATCAAGAGGAATATGAAGACTTGTAAGGATAAGTTACAATAAAAAATTAGTTTACTTAGCAATAATTCAATTCTATCAGAAAGAGGGCGAGGGAACATTAATTATACCATAAAATAGTGGTAATTTCGTAGGATCATGGCGAACTAATAGTAAAAATGGGGTGTCTGCGCGGAATAGCACGCTACCACCAGATCGTTTTAAATACGTGACAGTTGCCGCTGCCCCTTCAGTGCCATCCTCATCGACGACAAAATCAACTTTGTGTACTATATCACCCACAAAAAGGTCAGATAGTAAATTAGTACTTGCATTTCGGTTGCTAATCCATTCTTCCAGCAGTTGTTCCGTCGAAGTAAGCGGCGCATGCGCAACATTTACCGGTTTATCAGTTGGAAATGTGATAGTATGTCTTACACGTGGCCAAGTTCTTTCAGCCAAATCACTTCTTGGCACTTCACTAATTCGTTCCTTAGCAAATATATTGTTAACTCCGAGTGCGCGGAATATATTTTTCATATCAATATTTTGCGTTAAATGCATTTTCGGGAGTGCAAATATGACATTCTGGTAAACCATTTTAGATATCATTCCTTCAATTTTGTCCGCATTTAAGGCTTTTAACAAATTACTTAGCTTATTACGACTAGAATTTTTCGGTTGTATTATATACATTGTAGTGAAGTTGTTTATATATGGCATACCGAGTATACCGCAGTCATGTTCTACCGAAAAATAGTATGGGTGAGCGCCTGCTGTTGCCATCATTTGCACTTTTATTGGATTTCTTTGCAAGCCGTCTGGATAGAAATTATCGATGACAGTAGCGCCTCTAATAAAGGGGTTTACCCAAAAGCCTTTAAAATACAACGCACTTGCAATAATTGCGTTGGTATCTGCAGAGATGTTTTCTGTTACGATTCCAATAATTTTGCCAAACGTTTTTTTGAAAATCCAATCATTAATGAAGTCACGCGCTAGTGGTTTGTTCAAATCCAATGGGATTACGTCACACTTGTAAATGGAGTAAATAACGTCCCTGAAAAATAGTAAATACAAATAAACATTCACGCATACACGCATATTAGGGCGGTCAGTAAAATAGCAACATCTAAATTTTGTATGGGGCACCCCTTTATTTTGGTCTACGTACACATATATACATACGTACAGATATCCAAGGAAACTTCAAAATTTAAAAAAAGTTTAGGGGTCGCTACTATGTTTTGAAAAAATTTATTTTTGTTTTGAATCTCAAAATTTTGACTAAAAGTAACTCGAAATCTGATAACTTTCACATATTATTGAAACCATGATAAAAAAATAGGAAGGCAGAACCGCTGAGAGTAATTTTTCAAATTCTTGACGTTTGCAAGCAATTTAATTTTAAAATTTTACACACAAACTCACACACACATTCTCATTTTCAATCTTAAACAACAACTTTGAACAATTCCTTTTTTTACTCTCAATTTTGTTTGATTCTAAAATGTTGGCAAACTTAAAAAAAAATCATGGTCAACGAATTGAGAGAACGGTTTTACCTTACTATGTGTTTATCATGATTGAAACTTATTCATAAATTCGCTGAGTTATATACGGTGAAAGTTAAAATTTTCTCTAATTTTTGCTGTTTTTTATTTAATTTTTTTCAAACCAGGCAGCGACCTCATTTTTTTTTTTTTTAATTTTGAAATTTTCGTAGATACCTTTATTTTCTACGTACACAAAATAAAACCTGATGTTGATACTTTTAGGACCACCGTAATACTTATGTACAAAGAAGAAGAGGAATACTTATGTACTTTAATAAATTAACAACATAACATACATACATACATACATACCTATAGAGCGGATTCAGTTCGTAACCATTTTTCACAAACAGCCCATTTACAAGTTTTATCACGCTATTTACCGCACTCCCACGCTCCTCACTGATATTCGGCTTATTTCGAATATTGAATGCTACGTTCGTGTTCCGCCAGTTATCGTGGTTGCGCGTCAGCAGAGAATCTGAATTTTCTTGCATTTCCTCCATCATAGCTCCAAATTCGGCATGGAATGAGTTAGAGGCATCTCTCAGTGGTGGCACATCCAAGCCAAAAATATGTCTTAAGTCTTCATATTTCTTGCCTTTTGATCCCAACAATAGCATTGCCATGGACGACATTATGCTCACGGGTGAGAAAATTGAAGTTTTACCAAATTGCACATCGTCGTTCAGTAGCAAGCCAACATCATGTGCGAAACTCAAAATGCTTGAAGATACCAGTTCCGCTGTTGCCCTTCTCACACCATTTTTTGCTTCAAAGACCGAATTACCAGCATCTGAATTGCTGTTTGGCACTCCATCTGCATTAACTTTAGCAAAAATGCACCCTGGTATGCAAATTGCAAGGATAAAACAGCGAGAACTTATCATCGATAGCAGTATACAACACAAAACACACAGCACTTAGTTGTTTATGAGTACATTACGATCAAAGCTTATATTCACAATGGGAAATTCCGGCTTAGTCAGACACGGTTGAGCTGTCAAACAGGTCTTTCCCATTATCAACCAACACAGCCATCTAAAGCCAAATGTCATTTCACGTATTTCAATCTGAGCTTTGTTTGGTCAGTACAAATAAGTGAGCTTGAAATGTAATAGATGCCTAATTTCAGTGATATTAAATTTAGGTATTGTAAATGAATTTGAATTAATAATAATATTTTTATCAAATTATATATATTTTTTTAGTTTGCGTCCAACAAACACACGATGTAACTTAAGCAGCAACCAAAATATTTGCCCTTGTGGTTGGGTTGAAAAATTAGAAAAGAGCAACAACAGCTTACATTGGGCATAGATAAATCAGTGTTTTGTACGATACTGGCGCAGTTCAAATATCACTGAGCTCGAGAACTAACTATGATGAGGAAATATGGGGATCTACGAAAATTTTTTTACATAAATCCTGATTTCAAAATAAAAAGGACTGTTGATTAAAATTTATTACGCCATAATGGAAATGAAAATATATTTTTATTCTTTTGCTTTCGCTTTCACTTAAGTTTTTATTTTGAAAGATTCGGTAAAATATTAAACTAACGGCAAAACAGTATCTATTAATTCTGCATCTGACTGCAGTTTTTATGTAAAATTTGCCCTGAATAGCAAAGTAGAATAGTTTTCGGTATGCATACATATGTACGTACACACATATGCACATATATATATATACTAGCTTATACCCGCGGGTTTCACCCCGCGCTTTTATACAAATATGAAAAATAATTTAATGATGATAGATTTTATTTCTGTACACATTTCGTTATAGCTCGTTATTTTTTAAGCGAGTTAAGGTATTTAGGCCGTTTAAAACTATGAAATTATAAAATCTCGTCTGCGCGCTAGGCATACGAAAGATATCAATCCCTCTAAGTTTACCTTAAAATGGTTCCAGGTATACGACGCGTGAACGTGTAACCTTCTTGGAGGGGCCACGGCGGGTTCTAATATTTCCAACTCAAATTTAGTAACCTGGCCTTGATAAAATACCACTTCTCATTACTGTAGCAAATGCCTAAAGAGACCTTTAGATTATAAGGCCGAACCCGGCTCTCCCTTTTCCATTTAATGAAATTTATTCTGTCAGTGCGGCACTTATAAAATAAATCTCCATAACAAATTTAAAATACTTCGAGAGATTTTCTATCCTTCCAGAGATATGTATTAAGAAGTTTTTAGTATGTATGGGAGGCGACATGCCACCTTTTTTAATAACTCACATTTTTTCCATGAGCTATTGATACAGTTTGTATACACAACTCCATACCAAGTTCCAGTATTCTTCCAAAAACACTTCCAGGGATATGTGGAAAGAAAACGTAAATTTGTACTGGAAGTGCCACGCCCCTTTTTCTTATAACCCTAATCTTCTTCCATGAATTTAGAATTGATTTTACATACCCCAGTACCAAGTCCCAGTACTCTACCATGAACACCTCTAGAGATAAGCAGTATAAAAAAGTGAATTTGTACGGCAGGAACCATGTCCCCTTTTCGAATAACGCAAATTCTTCTCCATGAGTATGGAATTAATTTTGTATACACATCTCGGTGCCAAGTTCCAGTCCTCTGCAATAAACACCTCCAGAGATATGCAGCATAGAAAAATCAATTTGCATGGGAGTTGCCACACCATCTTTTCCAATAACTCTCATTTTTCTCCATGAGTATGGTATTATTTTCACATACATACATATCTATTTCCATAACAAGCTTGAGTTCTTTACCCCAAACATTTGAAGAGATATGCAATATAAAACTTTCGGTTAGTATGGGAGGTGCTACGCCTCTTTTCCAAAAACGTCCATTTTTCTCCGTGAATATGAACATGATTTCACACAGTGTTGGCAAACTGTTAATCTGATTAACGATTTAAAATTAACGATTAAAATGTTAATCGCGTTTGACGATTAAAGTTAATTAGTCGTAATCAGCTGTACGATTAATGATAACATTTTTTAATCGATAATCGCTGGCTTAATTAATTTAAAACAATAATCGTTAATCCAATTAAAAATAAAATCTGATTAATTTGTCTAGTTTGTCCGAGTTTGAAACCAAACACCAGTTATAGTAATTATTTTGTGTTTTACGCTTATAAAAAGCACATAATATAACAAAAAATTATAATTATTGTTATTAGTAATACATAAACTGGGAACCTTTACAAACCTAGTTTGTAAAACGTTTGTTGGTATATATCTTAATGAAAATGCACACCAAATTGCTTAGATTGATGAGGAAACCCGACTTAGCCATACCGGATTAACTTGCTTTGTGTGCACAGGGAAATTCCAGCATAACTTAATTAATCACCAAACCTACTTGATCAAATTAAGAGTTAATGATTAAAAATTATTTTTTTAATCGCGGCTACGATTATCTGTTTAGCCAGATTAAAATTAATTATTAATTAATTATGATTAACCGTAATCAGATTGAATTTAATCGAATTAACTAACTGATTAAAACATCAATCGATTAATGCCAACATTGATTTCACATACATATCACTATACCAAGCTTCAGTTCTCTCCCACAAATACTTCCAGAATATGAAAATTCCAATTTGTATGGGAGGGGCCTTGAGTTATCGGACTTACTTTCAGTCTAAGACCATCCTTCCTAAATCCGTAGTAAGTGTACTAAATTTCGTTCTGATCGGAAAACCGGTTAAGAAAGTAGCCTATTTTTCAATCCAGGTCATAAACCATCTTTGAGCAAAATTTCAATTTCAAACAGGTGGCAATTCTTAAAAAGTAGCTTATTTTCCAGTCTAGGTCATAAGCTATCTGTGTGCAAACTTTCATGCAAATCAGTTCAGTCATTTACGCCTATTAATATAATTAAACTTTCCTAATACGTGATAACTCTTAAAATAGTAGCCTATTTTCCAACATAGGTCATAAGCTATCTCTGTGCGAAACGTCATGCAAATCTGTTCAGTCGTTTCCGCGTATTAATTAAATTAAAACTTTTTTAACAGGTGGCAACTCTTCCAAAAAATTAGCCTATTTTCCACTGTAGGTCATAGGCTATCTGCTTGCAAAATTTCATGCAAATCCGTTCAGACTTTTCCGCGTATTGATTTAATTAAACTTTTTTAACAGGAGGTAACTCTTAAAAAAAAGTAGCCTGTTTTTCAACCTAGCTCATAAGCTATCTGTGTGAAAACTTCCATGCAAATCAGTTCACTCATTTCCGCGTATTAATTTAATTAAACATTTCTAACAGGTGGCAACTCTTAAAAATTAGCCTGCTTTCTAAACTAGGTCATAAACTATCTGTTCGCAAAATTTCATGCAAATCCGTTCAGTCGTTTCCGCGTATTAATTTAATTCAATTTTTTTAACAGGTGGCAACTCCTCCAAAAAAATAGCCTATTTTCCACTGTAGGTCATAAGATATCTGCTTGCAAAATTTCATGCAAATCCATTCAGTCGTTTCCGCGTATTAATTTAATGAAACTTTTTTAACAGGTGGCAACTCTTAAGAAAAGTAGCGTATTTTCCAATCTAGGTCATAAGCTATCTGTGTGCAAATTTTCATGCAAATCCATGCAGTCGTTCCCGCATATTAAATAAATTAGACTTTTTTAACAGGTGGCAACTCTCAAGAAAATAGCCTATTAACCAATCTGGCCCATAAGCTATCTGCGTACAAAATTTCATACAAATCCGTTCAGTCGTTTCCGCTTGATGATTTCCCAAACATCCAAACATACAAACTTTCACATTTATAATATTAGTAAGATATAGGCCTTTAATTTCATAAAAAACAGAAAATTTAAATCGGCTAACTATATCTACAGATAATTTAGTGTTAGTCAAATGATACAATTCAGAGCATTATTTTTACATTCGTAAGCTTGTGTTATCATGAAAAAAAAAAATATTTACTAAGCTGAAAAGTAATTAAAATTTTCTATTTATTCTCAGCTCTACAATTGGCAAAAGCTCGGAATGGTCGTTCGGTGATAACGGGGACACATCAAGTACTGATCTATACAATGACGGCGATCTTATCAGCAACGAACTGTCACCTTTCTTTAATGAAATTTCTTCTGATGAAGATTCAAACACTGAAAACGAGGGCGGAAACCTTGACTGGGATGTATTGATATTTACCCAGCAATGGCCGGTCACCACATGTTACCACTGGA
Source organism: Rhagoletis pomonella (assembly GCF_013731165.1). Lineage (NCBI taxonomy): Eukaryota > Metazoa > Arthropoda > Insecta > Diptera > Tephritidae > Rhagoletis > Rhagoletis pomonella. Next base: position 14,493,259 of record NW_023458564.1, on the reverse strand, counting down.
GAGAAGAGGATAGCACGCACGCATGTATTTTACCTGACAAGAAAGAATTTTGGACTATTCATGGCGTATGGCCAACGAAATTGGGCCATATGGGTCCTAGTTTTTGTAACAAGACTGCTGATTTTGACTTGAATCAGCTCGAACAGATACTAACAAATTTAAAAACTTATTGGCCAACAATTGACGGTCAACAAAAATTGGGGTATTTTTGGGAGCACGAATGGTTGAAACATGGCACCTGCGCTGTAACCCTGGAAGAGCTAGACAACGAGTTGAAATATTTCAAGCAAGGATTGGCTTGGCGGGAGCAGTTCTTAATGTCGAATATCTTAGGAAAAGCAGGAATACACCCAGATTCGAATAATACAGTAGTTGCGCTGCAGACGGCTTTGCTTAAAACACTAGGAAAAAACCCCTCTATACATTGCATATACGACAACAAGCGGGATATGAGTTACCTCGAAGAGATTCGCATTTGCTTTAACAAACAACTCGAGCTTACTGATTGCGACGGTGTCTTGCCGGGTGACGCCGTATCAATCAATTATCCAGGCGGAACAGTTATCACAAATTGCCACATATCAAAGCCCATACATTATCCTAGCAATATGCCGCCATTATTAAGAATGCAAAAACCTGATTGGAAATTTCCTGTAGTAAACACCTACAAGTTGTTACAATTCATTATGTGGTTTACGCTGTAAAAAGGCAAAAATTTCGAAGAGGTTTAAGTGGAACAACGGCAAGATCATTCAAGAATGGGCGAATTTTCATATAAAGCATATAATGTATTTAAAATTATTGTAATTTGGAAATGAAAATTATGAGCTACCGTTTATATACGATTTGATTTAAGTGAGTGCATGTACGTACATAGGTAGATGAAAGAAATTCATATATTTTTAATAATGCAAATGTATAGACCTTTTTTGAATGATAGCAATTTTTTATACATAAAACATAAGGAACATAAAACGTAATTACGGGATTTAGATAATTGAGAGATACTTTCTACATGACGGTTAGCACATATCTGTGGTCATAAGCAATAACCGCCTAAGTCGACTTAAAAAGAATTGAGTTATATATGCTATCGTTTTCTGCAACTACTATTCCATGTGTATGTGATACTCCCATCTCGTTACCTAGGCTATTTATAAAGTTATAGATGAAAATATTTTGGTTTCCCCATAAGGTTAACATTACAATCCAAATCTTTAAAGCGTTTTTTCTCGAATTCGGGGTTTTCAACTTAGGCGATTGTTGCTTATTACCACAGATATTAACTTCGCGTATATTAGTACATAATATCTAAATAATACATTTAAAACGATGCAGGCTTTCAAGCCGTCGTAAAATTAATTTAATAATTTTCATTGCAATTTTATGGGTCGATTATGAATAGCAACGCAACCTTAGTTGAGTTGCCGAAGAGCAACGCCACTGAAATGAAAATGTGTATTACCCTGCAAAAATCGCGACTACTCCATGCATGCGTGTAAAGAGTACTCCCTAAGGACCAAGGAGTACTCCAAAATTAACCACAATTCATATAAAAAATATGGTCCAATTAACATTGCGATGTCCTAGGGCAGGACCATATACTCCATGCCAGCATTACATCAGAGTAGCACAAAACTACTCCAACATATTAACAATGGCATTATTGTTATATTTTTTCGTGTGTACACGCTTTTGTTCTTCACATCTCAAATGCTTTTTCGAACCTAATAAAAACCAAGACAAAAATTAAAAATTACATGTTGCCTCTGACGGCATTCGAACCCGAACATGCTGGGAGCTAAGAACTAACAGCGAGCATCTCTACACGTTCAGCTACAGCCAGACATGCAAATGTGCTTTCAAATGATCAACTTCAATCACATTTCGTTAAAACACGAGCAGTGATCGGATAACAAACAATAAGCTGCCGCAGAGACACGAATTGGTCCGATACAGCATGACAGAGGAACACTGTTGTAAGTACTCCAATTTACCACAAATAGACTACATGGTCCAACGATTTTTGCAGGGAATAAGCTGCCGCAGAGACACGAATTGGTCCGCTACAGCATGACAGAGGAACACTTTTGTAAGTACTCCAATTTACCACAAATAGACTACATGGTCCAACGATTTTTGCAGGGTATGAACAGCAAATATAGTTACGTGCTACAAAGTTGAATATAATCGAGTTTTGAGGGAGCAGCAACAAAGATTTGAATGTAAATAAACCGTGGAAAGTTTATAAAAATAAATAAATTTTCAAAATCAAAATTTCCGCGGCAACCACAAAAATGCAGATGCCAATAAGGCAACTCGGTTGCCAGCTTTCAGTTGCCAGGTGCCATTAGTAATACAATTTCAGCCACTGGCAACGCAACTGAAGTTCGGTTGCCATCCATAAGCGACCCATTAAATAGATCTTTTAGTTTAATATAAATACATATTTGACAATAGTATATAGAGAGATTAGTTTCAATAAAATAGCATATGAACAAAACAACACAAAAAACTTATTAACTGAAATGGTGAAAAATGAATCCACAATAAAAAGAAACTTCCGAAAAGTCTCTCTGTTAATGTTGTAAGTGCACTTTTTAGGCATATAACCTTAAGTCCAAATGGTCTATTACAAATGTTTGCATAAAACGCTGGAACAAACTAAGCAAGTCTGTGGTTCTGTGCAAAAATATGTTTAACAGCTTTAACGTTATAAGCCTTAAAAGCGAACTGGCAACGTTACAATTTTTTTTTTAGAATCGACCCTTTTTTTAGAATCGATGCCTTTTCATACGTTGAATCGAAAAACAATTGTGTAACCATTAAAGTGAATGTACATACCATCCATTGCGACAGCGTCACCGCCACCGTCACCATCACCGTCAACGATGGTTATGCGTCAAGTTACACACAAATCGTTTGACATTGCGCCCGAGAAATCATTAACTCGCTGATACTCTCTGCAAAATTTGCATTTTACTTTTTCACTTTTTCTATTAGGTTTTTCTCCATTATTTTTTACATTTCGTTTTTCCATAAATATTAAAATGTTCACAAACTGGAAAAATGTTATTGTAACCATGTTTTCTCCATATATTTGGACCATTTTGGTTACTAGTGTTGGTTACAAGGTTTCGTGTTCCTGTACCAGTGTTTAACCTAGTCCCACTTTTGCAGGGCACTGAATTGTTGAAACCCAAAAGTACATCATGATAAAATATGTAATATCGAATTAAAGATAATAACTTGTACTTTCTAAATAATATAAATTTCTTTACAATTATGCAGTTTTTTTCAAAAAATATTATTTCATGAAAAAATAACATTTGTTCGTTTTTTAGTGGTTTTGGTTTAAAAATACAAGAAGCTACAAATTATGTACACCAGCTTAAAGACAAATTAGCTATCTTTATGGTGGCGTCATTAGTTTTTTTATCGGTTATACCTACAGTTCGTAAGATATTAATATTTAAAAAATTTAAAAACTGAACTTTAACCTTCTAGAACGTCCTGATTTTTTTACTTGCGCCAAATAATTTTGGCATGGTTGAAATGAGTTCTATTTATCTGCAGTTTTCCTTTTTGCATAGCTGAACGGTCGGTTCCAGGAAATGATGAATAACTTAAATCAAAAATGTACATATTTATGTATTGTTTAGTATTTCCATTAAAACACCAAATATATTGCAAATTCGCATAGAATTAATAATACACATTTTACTTCTAATTGTATACTTTGCGTACTTTTTGTAGTACCTTTCTACTACCGTTTTCGCAAAAGGCGATCACATTATTCCCCTTTCTTTCCAAAATACAAATCTAGATAAAGGAGTGTCAAATTTTAGCTGTCACAAATTACACAACCTTGTATTATTGAGTCATGCGTTCAAACCATGGTGTAATAAGCAAAGTGAAATCAATATATGACATATTTACTTTTTATCATATATGTAATAATTCTATATTGCCAGTAAGCTAACTTCTCAATGTGTAAGCATTCCGAAATCAAAGCGAGACAGTCTAGTACCGTTTTTGTCAATGGATTGTGTACTTTAGTGCCGTTTTTGTATACGTGTTGTGTACATGTTTATTTATAAACATATGTGTTCCTTTTCTTTCGTACGTGTTTATTGATATATCTGTACTGTAGTGTTTTCGGACGGTACTAGCTCTTACTGCCAATATAGGAGTATTACATATATGCTTTTTATACACTTATATGACAACGGTTTTGTCATTGCGTTAACCCATTCGAACCTAGCAACATTATAAATTAGTTTCAATATAAAAAAATTTTGATTTCAAATCAAAAAAAATTGTTTAAGAAATTAAGGAACAACAAGTAAGAAAGTCTAAATTCGGGCGGAGCCGAACATTAAATACCCGGCGCAAGTATTAAATATATGTTTTTCACCTTTCCGAAAGCTACGACTACATGGTAATCCATGGTAAGGGTGTATTAACTTTGAGTAAATTAGCGTCCTTAAATTTCGAAATATTGAAGTTTCAAGCATTTCTGAAATTTACTGTTATATGAAAAGCGGCCATAATTTTAGACCGATTTCAATAATTTTCAACGTTTTGCTTCTATGTGGGCGGTGCCACGCCCATTTTCTAAAATTTTATCATAAGCTTATTTCTTTAAGCAATTATAACAAATCGGTTGACGCATTCTATCACTTCAAGCATTTCATACAGTCAACATGGATTTGGCAAGGGCAAATCAACTTCTACAAATTTACTTGAATTAACATCCTATATCTCAAAAGCATTTAGTGAGAGCAAAACTGTTGATGTTATATATACTGATTTCAGTAAAGCATTTGACAAAGTGTGCCACTCGTTGCTCATCTATAAACTTGATCTTCTTGGTCTTCCACCCAATTTTCTACGTTGGATCTCTTCATACCTCTATGATAGATCACAAAGGGTATTGTTTAAAAATACTATCTCTGACGTCATTGATGTTACTTCAGGAGTCCCTCAGGGTAGCCACCTAGGCCCGATTCTGTTCTTGCTTTTTATAAACGATATTTCTACAGATATAAAATTCTCCAAAATTTTAATGTATGCAGATGATGTAAAACTTTATAAATCGTACGTACAAAGAAAGGTCTTTGCTACAATCAGACTTAAACAGCATGGCTTACTGGTGTAAAGTAAATCTTATGCCTCTAAATCTTAAGAAATGTAAAGTAATGTGCTTCTCGCGAAGAGCTGTTCTGCCAGTTTCTTATATAATAGGTAACCATAATCTGGAACAGGTATACAATTTTGTGGACCTTGGTATCACAATGGATCCTAAGCTTAATTTTAATCTTCACATTAATGTGACAGTCAACAAGGCTAAAGGTGTACTTGCATTTGTGAAACGATGGTCAAAAGAATTTAGTGACCCTTATATCACTAAAACCCTGTTTACAACATTAGTTAGGCCGATTCTGGAATACGGCTCGGTGGTTTGGAATCCAAGGTATCAAATTTACTCAGACAAGATAGAATCAATTCAAAAACAATTCCTACTTTTTGCTTTAAGAAATTTCCGATGGGATTCTCAATATAGTCTTCCACCTTATACACTTGCCAGTCGCAGGGAAATGCTTGGTGTCATTTTTATGGTTAAATTACTGACAGGCTCAATTTCAAGTCCGTCTCTTCTGGCTGATGTAAGCTTTAATGTTCCCTCACGCGTATCAAGACACCTTTGTCCCATATTTCTGAAAGCTTGTAAAACCAATTTTGAATTGCACGACCCACTCCGTTGCTTATGCCAGGATTTTAACTCTCATTCCAGCACGTTTGATATATCAGATCCGCTTTTCAGCATTAAGAAAGCGATACTCTCCTCTCTCAATAAGTTAATTATTGACATAAATACATAAAATCAGCTGATGAATTTAGTTCTGTAGCTGAACAGTTTTAGATCTCGACACTTAGCAAACTCCTGCCTATCGTGACTCGGCACAAAAATTTAAAATATTGGTTCCGTACGTCATGCGGACTGCGCCCCTCGTGCGGATGGGCGGGAATGGAGGGTAAAACCCGTTGGGATATTATTATTATTGTGCCATTTTCGGCCCTTTCGGAAGCAGCCGGCACCCTAAGCACAATCGATTGATTTTCGGCACTATTTTTGCGTAACTCAGTTCAACTAATATATATTTCTTTCGGATCTGCAATTAAAAATATTATTTTTTACATTTGATCGTGATTGATGTGCTTAAACTGATAAATGGTATAAACATAAGCAGAAGAAGCTGGCTTCCACGCTCTGCATCTACCCTTAACATTTTTCTTAAAACAAATTTGTCGCAATTCCATCTCTAAAGCAAATATTAAATATCATTTAACAAACACTTCAGATTTAAAAAATCACAAACCCATTTTGAATATTCTTTGTGGGACAGAAGCCGAAATATTTCTTACTAAAGAAAATTATGCAGAAAATGAAATTAAAAATGCTTTGAAACTTAAAGTTGAATTTTGCCAAGATTTCAGAAAGAGCACCTTGATACTGCAATTTTAAAAGCCGTTACGGCTTTCGCGCCAAAGGCAGTAAGCTCTGATGATACGAATAACATTGATTTTGATATAAAAAAAAGTACTGCGTTATAATATTATGTACAAATAATGAAATGATAATCTCAGTGAAAATGAACAAATTTACTAAATCGTCGCTCGAATAAAGAAACAGTGTAAATGCCACATATACTATTATTCGATAATTGCACCATTGGATAGACAATCCTTTAATCTATTAGAAAAATCTTTAGTTTTCTTAAATATCTCTTTGGCTCACTAATTTATTCCCGAAAAACGAAATTGTATTTGTATGGTTTGTAATGGTTTATAAAAACTTTCAATTCGTTTTTCTCAAAACTATACTTTTCATGTTACAATATTTCATTATTCCAGCGACGAAATTATAATTTACCCTGGATTCCAAAATGTAAATATACAAAGAATCAGGCCTTCTCATTTCTAGACCACAGCATATGGAACTGTCCAACAATCTGAATATCTGAATGCTAGTTACAAGTAGGGTGGCCAGATACGCTGATTTAATCAGTACATGTGTTGATTTTTTTCTATTGTACTGATTTTTAAGAGTCCGAAATCAGTACGCAAAATCTACTGATTTTTTGAGTTTGTACTGATTTTGTACTGATTTTTACATTTAATAAATACTTTTGTAAATTGGTGTAATTGACATTTACTTGAGGTTTACATGTTCAAAACAATGGTTTTTGACAACTCATACGTGTGAGCAGATTGAAAGCATTAATTGAACTTGAACCATTATTAAAAAGGTGTCAGCATGCAATTGTTTCGTTTCCTAGGATTTCGCAAAATAACAAACTGTTTGGATTCAACCCAACCCGATTTGCAATCACGATTTGCAGGTTTTACAGGATTTACAGGAAAAGCTGGTTTCGCCATTAACCCTAGAAAGATAGTCTGCGTCAAATTGACGCATGCGCTTTAGAAATATTGTTCTTTCTTTTTAAATAGCGCTAATTCGTGGCTGCGTGTTTCGGACATCTCAGTCGTTGCGCAGACCTTTCGTAAGGCACACACGTCGCGTAGTAAGTATTACCAATTTTGAAATATAACGAGTCTGTTAGTCAAAATGACGCATGATTATCTTTTAAGTGACTTTCAAGATTTTTGCCTATATTAATATTCGTCTTGTGTGTTTACTTTATAACTATTTATTATACATATATTATCATATTTTATATTATAGTTTTATATTTGTTGATATCCTGACTGGAAAACATAATGGCGCGTCGCAATTTGGACGAAGACCGTATCCTGGCCGCTCTTTTGGAAACTGATGACGAGATCACCTGTGAAGACACGGATAGCGAGGTAGAAAATGAAGAGAGCGAAGATGATGTGCAGAGCGAAATGGAAGAAGCTTTTGAGGATGTGGAGAGGGAAGAACTGCCGATACCTAGTGAAAACGAGCCCATAGTCCAAGAGAATATTGAACAACTAGCTTCTTCATCAGCTTTTCGACGAATAATTACTCTGCCGCAGATAACACTTCCAGGAGAGAATAGACATTGCTGGTCGACTTCGAAACCATCTAGGCGTAGCCGAGTGTCAGCGCTGAATATTGTTAGATCTCAAAGGGGACCCCAACGAATGTGTCGTTATCTATATGATCCTGTTGTATGCTTCAATATCTTTTTTACTGATGAAATAATTGCCGATATCGTAAAATGGACTAATGCCGAAATGTCTTTGAAACGAAGCATGTCGATGACCGGTACTACATTTCGTGACACTCATGAAGATGAAATTCGTGCTTTGATTGGTATTCTGGTAATGACAGCAGTAAGGAAGGATAACCACATGTCTACAGAAAAGCTATTTGATCGATCTTTGTCAATGGTATATGTATCTGTGATGAGTCGTGAAAGATTTGATTTTTTGATACGATGTCTCCGAATGGATGACAAAAGTATACGTCCCACACTTCGAGCAAGCGATGTATTTACTCACGTAACTGTAGATGAACAATTACTTGGTTTTCGCGGACGATGTCCTTTTAGGATGTATATTCCCAACAAACCCAGTAAGTATGGAATAAAAATTGTAATGATGTGTGACAGTGGTACAAAGTACATGATAAATGGAATGCCTTATTTGGGAAAAGGAACCCAGACTTGGCGAATATTACGTAAAAGAGTTATCAAAGCCCCTGCATGGCACTTGTCGTAATATTACATTACTTCAATTCCTTTGGCAAAAGCCTTACTTCAGGAACCTTACAAACTGACGATTGTAGGAACGGTGCGATTGCAGGAACAAACGCGAGATACCTGAAGAGATGAAAAACAGTCGCTCTAAGCCAGTGGGAACATCTATGTTTTGTTTTGACGGACCCCTACACTTGTTTCTTATAAGCCGAAGCCAGCTAAAATGGTTTGCTTGTTATCATCTTGTGATGAAGACGCCAATATAAATGAAACTACCGGAATCCCTGAGATGATTATGTATTATAATCAAACTAAAGGCGGAGTGGATACACTAGATCAAATGTGTTCTCTGATGTCCAGTAGTAGGAAGACGAATAAATGGCCTATGGCCGTTTTCTTCGGGATGGTAAATATTGCGTGCATTAATGGCTATATTATATACAGCCACAATGTCAGTAGCAAAGGTGATAATGTTCTAAGTAGCAAAAACTTCATGAAAAACCTAAGCATGGCACTAACATCGCCATCTATGGGTAAGAGATTAGAAACACCTACTTTGAAGAGATATTTGCGGGAAACTATATCTAATATGTTGCCGAACGATACTGCTGATTCATCGGAAGATAATACTGAAGAGCCAGCACCAAAAAAGCGTAGTTACTGCACATATTGTCCATCTAAAATAAGGCGGAAGGAAAGTGCATTGTGCAGTAAATGCAAAAAAGTAATTTGTCGTGAACATAACATTGACATGTGCCAAAACTGCATCTGACTGATTTTTATAAAGCTATATCTTCTTATGCTACGTAAGATTTCTTTTTTATTTAGTATATAAGTCAAAATAACTGATAATTAATAAAAAGTAAGTAATAAGCTCTCAAAGAAATATGCTTCTTAAGTTTTGTTGATTACTGAAGAATTTGCATTGTTTTTGTTCTTTTTATAATAAATAATATAAATATATTTGAAATTCTAGTATTTTTATTTCGTTTGTATCTAGAAGTATAACCCATATTAGTTTATTCTATGTTAATCAACACAATATGACAAAATAGCTGGTTAAAGTTCATACGTCAATTTTACGCATGATTATCTTTTACGTATGTCAGAATATGATTATCTTTCTAGGGTTAATAAATCTTATGAAAGGTGGTGGTGAGTTAATCATATATTAAGTACACTGAGAAGATGACAATAAGAGATAATCTTTTGATTATAATTAAACATCCACTGAGAAATCGGATGTCAGTATTTCAAACTTAAGACGACTACTCTACGGTGCAATGCAAGTTCTAAAAATTTGGAAAAGGTGTAAACTACCGACTCTTGGATATGATATATGTAGCTTTACTTTGATTTTTGATGTTCGACCACACTTTTAACACTATTAAATTTCATTCGTACTCGAAAATTCGTTTAGCGATAATTCGGTAATATACCTTTTAGTCAACATTTTAATGTGAATGTTGTATTTAATAAGCACACCAACTAAATATGGTTTAAATTTTTAGCTTAAAATATGCAAACAGATTCTGACTCGAGCTCGTCTTCTACTGAAACTGAATGGGCTACATTTTCTTCAACTCACATGTCTTTTGTTATAGAATTACCCTGCAAACCATTTTTTCTGAATCGTAAAGAAATTTTAACGAATTCGGAAAGCTCCCATCCGATTTTTTCCGAATTTTCTAAAATGAAATAAATTACGCACACTTCCATTCTTTTACGAAATTTCGGAAGAAAATCGGTGAAGAAATGAAAATAATGCTGCTATGTGAAGAATTTCTTGCAGACTTTTTTCAGAATTTTCTTTATTTTTCGTACAGAAATTTCTTTACGAGTTCGTGTCAACCACTTCATATAATTTTCTTTGAAGATTCGGAAAAAAATCGTTACAGAAATCAGATACTCCTAAAGATTTCGTTAAGATTTCGGGAACTTTGGTTTGCAGGGTAACTATATTTTTATAAAAAATTTAAATTAAGTAAGGAAATACAAAAATTTCAAAATCTGTCAATACGTTTTACTACTATTTTCCTGAGCACAGCTGTACATACATACGTAATACCTTTGATTTGTTTTAAAGTAATGAATTTTTATATTGATAATACTATATGTATTTAAAAGTCTATTAGTTATTTTTTGTTAAATTAATGCGCTGTTATTTGGTTGTTATAATGTTAATAATAAAAAATACGCTTAAAAATTAGCTGATTTTTATGACTTTGTACTGATTTTTGATCCCAACTGTACTGATTATGTCTCTATAATATCTGGCCACCCTAGTTACAAGTAAGTTTGCGCAAGCTGGACATTGTAATCTGCAAATACTTTAGGGGGACTGACGCTTTATATTTTTACAATTCGTAATTCAGGGTTAGTGATTGAGCGATGATTTTTGTTTATACGTAATTTTTTTTTTAAACTAGACATACTTTCGGCTATGCAGTTTTATAATTCATTTACATAATTCGCGTTAATTTTTGAGACTTTTTTTCGTTGAAGGTGTTGCACTTTTTTCATAAGCTATCTGTGTGCAAACTTTCATGCAAATCAGTTCAATCATTTACGCGTATTAATATAATTAAACTTTCCTAATACGTGATAAATCTTAAAATAGTAGCCTATTTTCCAACATAGGCCATAAACTATCTCTGTGCTAAATGTCATGCAAATCCGTTCAGACTTTTCCACGTATTAATTTAATTAAACTTTTTAACAGGTGGTAACTCTTAAAAAAAGTAGCCTATTTTTCAACCTAGCTCATAAGCTATCTGTGTGAAAACTTCCATGCAAATCAGTTCACTCATTTCCGCGTATTAATTTAATTAAACACTTCTAACAGGTGGCAACTCTTAACAAAAAGTAGCCTACTTTCTAACCTAGGTCATAAACTATCTGTGTGCAAAATTTTGCAAATCCGTTTAGTCGTTTGCGCGTATTAATTTAATTAAACTTTTTTAACAGGTAGCAACTCTTCCCAAAAATTGGCCTATTTTCCACTGTAGATCATAAGCTATCTGCTTGCAAAATTTCATGCAAATCCATTCAGTCGTTTCCGCGTATTAATTTAATGCAACTTTTTTAACAGGTGGCAACTCTTAAGAAAAGTAGCCTATTTTCCAATCTAGGTCATAAGCTATCTGTGTGCAAATTTTCATGCAAATCCATGCAGTCGTTCCCGCATATTAAATAAATTAAACTTTTTTAACAGGTGGCAACTCTTAAAAAAATAGCCTATTAACCAATCTGGCCCATAAGCTATCTGCGTACACAATTTCATGCAAATCCGTTCAGTTGTTTCCGCGTGATGATTTCCCAAACATCCAAACATACAAACTTTCACATTTATAATATTAGTAAGAGTAAGATTATAGTAAGACATACATATCTATGTATGTATGTTCATACATACATATCTATGTATACATATATGTATGTGTGAATACATACGTGCATTAAACATACATATATACATATGTTGGTACTCGTACCCGCCATGCGTCGCTTTATTTCTTTTTTCCCCTTCCCTATACTACCTATATCTTCCTTCTCACTCATGTAACGTTTTCAGTTTTAAAAATTTCAGTCTCCATTTTTGCCATACCGCCGCCTAAGAAGTTTCACTTCAAAAATAACCGATATAATGCATATATGCAAAGTTTCGGTTGAAAAGCGCAATAATGCATATTAGAAAAACCGAAATTATGCATATGCACACTCTCGTTTGAAAACCAAAATAATGCATAAGAGAAAACCGAACTAATGCATACATACACAGTTTCGACTCAAAACCGAAGTAATGCATATAAGAAAAACGAAGTAATGCATACATGCACAGTTTCGACTCAAAACCGAAATAATGCATATGACAAAAACCGAAATAGTGCATAAATGAAAACGAACTTCGTTCTGCGTAGGCGGCCTTCGGTCGCGCTTAGGGATTATAACCAGTGTTACCGTTGTGCGACTAAAGTGTCAAATTGCCACTTTTTGGAGATCGATGCCCCCTGACACCGACTTTTTAGAAATAGGCTTACTTTGAAACTTTTCTTAAAAACCATGCGACTTTTTTTGCCCCTTTTCTTTGATTAAAAATTCTATATACACATTTTGATAATTTGTTCATAAAATATATTTTGTTTCTTACATATTTAAAAATGCCTTTAGTATTTACTTTTCAAAGACGCTTAAAATTTACATCTCTGGCAAGATTTTGACTGATTATAATGTCAAAATTTGTCCGCAAAATGTCCAAAAATAGCAAGAATCAGTGTACCGTTCTTGTAGCTTAGCATTTCCCCAGGTTATTTGTGTTAAATTCATTTTCGTAGCTCCGGGTACAAACAAATAATCTGCGAAAATTTATATACAAGCTTAAAAGGCTAAACTTTGTTATAATAATTGTTATCTACTAATGTTGATTTTGTGTTACATTGATGTAAGCACTTTTCAACTGCAATTTTCTTTTCCATTAGCAATTTATTAAAAATAATGCGGCATACTCATAGATGAAATAAAGTCGAGTTTAATGTAAGATGCAGCTTTTTTTGACAGATTCCATTGAAAATTTTTTCAAAAAGCTATAACTAGCCTAAGAGTAGATTTTATTTCGACTACGAATATGCCCCAATAAGTTTCGAGAGGTTAAATAATGAAAGTCTTTATATACATCGTATAAAAGATTTGAATTACTTGGAGACACTTTTTTCGGCTGTGACTTTGCGACTTTCGAAAAATTTTCCGCGGTAACACTGATTATAACTCTTACTGAGTAGAATTCTCTTTCTATGTTGCCAGAAAAGAAGCGGAAGTATTTTTGTGTAGAACTTCTTTCTGCGTAGGCGGCGTTTGGTTGGCACAGTTTCGGTTGAAAACAGAAATAATGCATATGAAAAACCCGAAGTAATGCATACATGCACAGTTTCGGTTGAAAACCGAAATAATGCATATGAGAAAATACCGAAATTATGCATATATATAATTGTTTTTGTAAAAAATATAGTTCATTCTGAGTATAACAAAAACCACTTACATAAATCTGTTTCAAATTTAGTGCAAAGTTAAAAAAAAAATAAACGAAATATTTTTGTACGGATGTGCAACACAGAATGAACTAGGTTTTAAAATTAAATCAAACAAAAATAAAGTACATAATTAAAGTTAAATAAAAATAATTTCTCTAAACTTGCCAATATGTGGGTGGGGTATAGTTATGATACGCAATATAATAATTAATTTATTAATTTTAGTTTGAATCTGATTTTGACACATTATTTCCTGATGCTGCTAAGCGAATGATTACACACTGGACTGCTTTCAAGGAGAAAGTTCAGTTTGAAGTAAGGGACAATGAACACAAAACCAAAGGTAAAACTTTCAAGGAGCGAAAATGCAGTAAAATATACATACATATGTATTTATTTATCGCAGAATCAGATGCAGAAGTACTCAATGCATTTGCTGGTCTACTCCCGTCCGTGCCACTTAAAGTTCCAAAAGGTAAAACATAGAAAGCAAGCAAACAGGATATGAAAGAGGGATTTTTGCTTCACATTAAAGTGAGTGCAACATATGCGTATTAAATTATCAGCAAATTACTGTGTTTTCTTAATGTATATTTCAGAGAATCCAAGACTTTGAGAAGACATTGAAATTTGTTGAAGAAAAAAACTTTTCTAAAGGGATCACAGTGCAAGGATTCCCTATGGTCGTTGGGGCTGACTTGAAAACCATAGAAAGCAGCTATTTTGTGCTCGATAGAACACCGTTTTTGTTGGAAAGTCCAACCCGGGCTGTGGAAGTAGCTTTTAAGGCGTTTCATGCCTTGTATAGCCCTTACCCGACTGTAAGCTGTAGATCTTGGCTAATTTTACAAGAAACCCTCTTCGGCATCGTTGGATATTCAGACAAGTATGCAGCATTGATGAAACAACCGGAAGTTATAAGACATATGAGAGCACTTCGTGTTTAATTTACTACAATTATTTACAGTTATCCATCAAATTAATTTGATCGTATGAAGTTGATCTCAGCTTTTTAATTTTAATCGGTAAAACAATTGTAATGCGAAATGTAATGTACAAAATTGATATCGGTTTTCTAATTTTCATCGGTAACAAAAACTTGTAATGCCAAATTGACTGCAATTATTGACAGTTATTCATCAAATTAATTAATTAATTATTTAATTAATTAATTTGTTAATTAATTTGTGTGTATGAAATTGATATCAGATTTTTAAATTATCTTGTTTTTATCAGTTACAAAATTCGTCAAAATGCCACCTTATACCGAATGCGAGTTTTTATTTTCCTGCATCACGTCTCCTTTCCATCATCTTACATTGCAACACAATTCAAGACAAAACGATACTTTCAGATGTAAAGAGAGCAATTGTTATACAACTTTTATGAGTATGACAAAGTTTCGTAAACATTTGGTAACTTTTCACGTAATTCCTATAAAATCGACACACATTAATCGTAATTTGAGGCAACAAAAGTACATTGCCACCGAAAAATTAGAATCTTTATCTACAAAATTGGACTCGCAGGATGAACCGAACACTGAACAGCCATATAATGCAAAAGATAATGGCTGCGTTTCTTTATACATTCCGGATAATCCCATTTCACAGCCGGAATAAACAGAATGCGTTTGAAATATACGTTGACATATCATCAGGAACGTTCTAAAGAATAAGTAAACAAAAAAGTTTATTCCAAACGTTCAGAATGAATAAAGAAATGCAGCCATTAATAATGACAACGGTAATGAGGGTCTTCACACAGTTTTTTTAAAATATACCGCAAAGCTGTATGCTGACCACCGTTTACCTCGCATTTTTGTGCAAGAGACAATTGAATCCACTAAGCAGTTATTCGAAGAGATATTGTGCATATTGAAGAAAGATATTGAAAATTAAATGAAAAGTTCTAATATAAAACATGACTTGCAAAGAAAAATTCTTTCGAAATTTGACAATACAACACTGCCATTTGCTAATTTTGCTACGGAACATTTAAGATTCAAAGCTTTTCGGGAATCGGGTTTTTTTCATTCAAGCAAAAGAATACATTGTTGGCGATCGAGTAGACGATAAGTTAAATAATGGCATAATACAGAAAAAAATTATCGAAGTCACAGCTCAATGTATTCCGATGCGAGAAACTTTGGGGAAATTTCTGAGCATACCCGGAGTTTTTAAATCTGTACACAATAATTATTGCAATCTTATGAGTAATGACAAGATAATCACAAACTTTGTTCAAGGAAAATTGTGGCGTAATAAAGTTAAATCTTTTAGTCCACATAAAATAGTTTTGCCTCTATTCCTCTATTTCGACGACTTCGAAATAAACAATCCTCTCGGCAGTCATTCAGGGATTCAGAAATTGGGTGGATTGTATTTTTCTATACCCTGTTTGCCCCCTGAAATGAATTCTTTTTTTTGTGCTTGGACTTATACTGGGAGATAATTTGGGACTTAACGCAGTTTTAGGATTTTCGGAGAGTTTCAATGCTAATTTTTATTGCAGATTGTGCTCATTATCAAAAACTGAGATTCAATTTGAGTCAAGAGAGAAAAAAATGCGGCTTGAATCGTACGAAAGTGATGTAATGCTAAATGATCCTAAGAAAACAGGTATAAAAGAGAGATCTGTGTGGGACGGCGTACAGTCTTTCCAGTCAGTCGAAAATTACTGTTTGCTTTCTGCATGATGGGTTTGAAGGTGTTTTGAAGTATGTGATGGCTCAAATACTGCATTATTATTGTTTAGAACTGAAACCCACATCTCAACGATTAAGCATTGACGTTGTAAATGGCAGATTAAAATCATTTGATTATCTTCATAGCAATATTAGTAATAAACCACCAATTACACTGGACCACAAATTTCAACTTTTTCTCTTTACCAGAAACGCCGTTATGAAATTCTTATGTAAAATCACCCCCTGATTCCGAGAATCAAGGTTATTTTTAATTCTATGGTACCGTTTTTGAGATATTTGCAATTTACCGTTTTTGCAAAAAAAAAAATTGGGTCCACTTTATCATATATATCTCAAGAACGAATTAAGCAATTCCAAAACGGTTTGAAGCTTTTAAAAGGTAATAAAATAGTGCATACAACACTTTTTGCTAGGCCCTGTAGATTCAAAGATAACGAACAATCATTACCGATTTTTTCAATTTTTTTTGTAAAAATATAAAAAAAAATTGTACTTTGCGGGGAAGGATCTCGAAAACCTTTTATTTTTTTGCAGATTTTTTTTTCTCCCTAAGCTCTGTTGTATTACAAAAAAAATAAGCTATCATCGAAGAAAATCGATGCAAAACTACGTAAGTTATAAGCGATCAAATAAAAATACCCAGGTTGCGCAACTTCAATGTATGTACCTATACATACATACATATATTAAAGGTATAAAGTGCAAGTGAGATATTATCCGGATAAACGAATAACACCATAACAATGATAACACTTTTTCTTTAAATAAATCAAATAGTACTTTTAATACTCGAATTGTATTATAGTAGGTAGAGTGGTTGCATCGAAAGGAAGAGTGGTTGGGTTCGAAACCTGCTGTAGGCATGTAGTTATAAACATGTATTTCCGTCAGTTATGGGTAAGTATGCAGGTAGATTTTCAAAATTATAAGACACAGAAAATTTCTAAAGCCTACATCTAAAACAGGTAGTATTTTCTTTTCCCGGCTTGTTATAAAAAGGAACCTTTCTGTCTAGGTAAGATTTGATTTTTTCAATTTTATTCTTGTTCCGAGTATAAATATGAGTTAATGCGCTTTGAAACTTCATAACATCTTCAAGGCTCGCCGGAGATAGTTCAGTTCATAAGTCTAATTTCAAAACCGTGATTTATTAAAAAAATATAAAATGAGTAAAAGGACGCGAGAATTTGAGTGTAATAAGGATCCAGATATGTTCTGTTTCATGTGTGGCCAATATACTATCATAAGGCGACGACGAGTGTTCTCAGATCATATCAAAACTTTATACTCCAAGTATTTTGGAATTGAGCCTAAAAATGCTGAAAAACCATGGACACCGAACACTTTGTGTACATCGTGTCGAGTAGAATTGATTCAGTGGGAATCAGGACAACAAACAAAATTTGATACACCAATGATATGGAGAGAACCTACTTGCCATTCAATAGAGTGTTATATTTGTCAAACAAAAGTACTTGGCGTTGGAAGATCAAGAGGAGTAACCTATGCTAGCGTACCTACAGTGACATTACCAGTACTACATTCAACGGCAGTTGCGGATCCAGTTCCATTGTCAACAGTAACATCTGAGTGCGGGGGATCAAGTTGTACTGAATTTCGCATGGAAAACGAAAGAAACGTTCTGTCACAAGCACAACTTAATGATTGGATAAGAGATTTGGAACTATCCAAGGAAAAGGCCGAGATCCACACTTCTCGTATGCAACAATTTAAATTTGTGTCATCCGATGTTAAGGTGACATATAGTAGAACTCGACACGAACCATTTTCCAAACACTATACCAAGAAAGACAGTATATGCTACTGCAACGACATCCCTGGTTTATTCAAAGAGTTTGGTCAAACATATGATTCAAAAGAGTGGCGATTGTTCATAGACGGCAATAAACTGAGTTTGAAGGCTGTATTATTGCATATTGGTAACAAAAAGCCTTCTATCCCGATTGCACATGCAGTAAATACAAAGGAAACCTACGAGGAAATGCAAAAAATACTCAAATTTATCAAATATGAAGAGCATGATTGGAAAATATGTTCTGATCTCAAAGTCGTTGCAATGCTATGCGGTCTACAAAGTGGCTACACCAAGCACTGCTGCTTCGTCTGCAAGTGGGATAGCCGAGCTCGTAAGGACCACTACGTCAGAAAGGATTGGCCGGAAAGAGTCGAGTTTACCGTTGGTGTGGATAACATCAAATACACCCCTCTTGTCAAGAAAGAGAAAATCATACTTCCACCCTTACACATCAAGCTCGGTCTCATTAAAAACTTTGTTAAGGCTTTGGACAAAGAAGGCGAAGCATTCGACTATTTGAAAACAGTTTTTCCAGATATTTCTCAAGCCAAGATAAAGGAAGGTATTTTTGTTGGACCACAAATAAGAAAGTTGATCAACAATAATCAATTCAAAGGACTACTCTCATCAGTGAGGCAGCAGCGTGGGAATCCTTTGAAAAGGTCGTTGCTTCTTTTCTCGGTAGACACAAAAGCCCTAACTACGAGCAGATAGTGAACGACCTAATCAATAATTATGCGAAAATGGGCGTAAATATGTCTTTAAAAATTCACTTTCTCCACTCACATTTGAGCTTTTTTCCGGCAAATCTTGGCGACGAAAGTGATGAACATGGCGAAAGGTTTCATCAGCAAATGAAATTAATTGAGAATCGATATCAAGGATTCTGGGACGTCGCAATGATGGGTGATTACTGCTGGTTTCTCATAAGAGAAACCGATCCTAAACTGAATAAGCGTCAAAGTAGAACACATAATTATTTCGACAACATAGTAAAATCAAATTAAGATAAAGATTGTTAGAATATAGTATAAACATAAATAAATTAAAAAAAAAAGTTAAAAATATGGGAAATTTCATTCATAAATTGAACTTTTAACTCAATAGAAACAGAGCATAGCTAGATATTTCACTCTTCTTTATACCATACATACGTTTTGAGGTATACGTTGAAATTGCGCAACCTGGGTATTTTTATTTGATCGCTTATAACTTACGTAGTTTTGCATCGATTTTCTTCGATGATACCTTATTTTTTTTGTAATATAACAGAGCTTAGGGAGAAAAAAAAATCTGCAAAAAAATAAAAGGTTTTCGAGATCCTTCCCCGCAAAGTACAATTTTTTTTTATATTTTTACAAAAAAAATTGAAAAAATCGGTAATGATTGTTCGTTATCTTTGAATCTACAGGGCCTAGCAAAAAGTGTTGTATGCACAGTTTATAGAAAATTTTATTACCTTTTAAAAGTTTTGGAATTGCTTAATTCGTTCTTAAGATATATATGATTAAGTGGACCCAATTTTTTTTTTTTTTGCAAAAACGGTAAATTGCAAATATCTCAAAAACGGTACCATAAAATTAAAAATAACCTTGATTTTCGGAATCAGGGGGTGATTTTACATACGAATTTCATAACGGCGTCTCTGGTAAATTTTGGCCGTCGACCAGTGTTATCAGCGAAAAAGAATTAAGGAGCAAACATTTGTCGATGTCGGGTGCTGAAATTCAAAACTTTGTGTACATATTTGCAATGATAGTTGGGGATTTAGTTCCACATGATAATGTCTGGCAATTATATTTACAACTTCGAAAAATCAGAGTTATGCTTAGCCAAAAAATTTCAGAAGGAATGTGGCAGTCTAATGCGCGTTATGGTTGAAGAATTTATTCTTATGCTTAAAGAAATATTTCCGAGAGAAAATGTGAAACCTAAACTGCATAATTGGACTCATTACGGCACTATAATGGAGGAAGCTGGCCCAATCATTGACCTTAGCACAAGCAAATTTGAATCCAAGCATAAGCTCAAAAAGAAAGAAGCCAGTGCTACCACTTCTCGTGTTAATATAACGTACACACTTTGTTTGAAAGAGACTTTAGGCCTTTGTCATCGGTTTTTGAACAAACGAGGTTTAGAACCGAATAATGATTTCGGTTCGATAATTGAACATTTTGTATGTATTTCACATTATATTATATATCCTTTATTAAAAGAATCGGTTCCTCCATCATTTGTCGGACGTCCTTGTCTCCAAGTTTGTTGGGCACAAGTAAACGGCCAAATATACAGGAAAATTTCGTGCGTGGTCATCGATGTAACAAAAGATACTCATTCTGTAGAGCCTGTATTTGGATTTGCAGAAGCTATATTGATGAACACCCAGAATGAGTGCCTTCTCGTTTGTAAAATTGCAAATATGGTCAAATTCAATGATATGTACCATGCATACGAATTAGAAATGACTGGAATGTTTAAGTGTATACTCGTTCAAAATTTAATCGACCCGCACATAGTTATAACTGTGAAAATGGGGGATGGAAAATTGTACGGAACTGTAGCGTTATGTACTTTCTTTAAATATAGTATATCAGCAACACAATGGTAAAAGTATTTTGGCATATAGCAAAACCTTACACTTTTTATAAAGTTATTCGTGAAAAAAGTCAATAAACTTAGTATTTTTAATCCGTTTATTCATTTAATTTCAGATAACAAAGAGAACGTTTTAATCCAACAAACATTTAGGTTTGAGCTCAACTTGAGGTTAAGTTGAGAACTAAGGTAATTCTCAAATCTCCAACGTTGTTTCTCAACAGTACCTCAAGTGGAGGATCATAGCGTTCTCAACAAAAAGGGCATTTTTCTTTGTATGAAAAAAGGACTGTTTCTCAAGTTGAGAAAATGCTAGTTCACAACTTGAACTCCAATGTAATTCTCCAATTGGTCTCAAACATATCATTGAAATACTGAAATTGAAATAGTAAAATACCTTATACCTTTTTGATTGAAACGACATACATAGATGAATTTAAATATTAATTTTTCATTTTATTACTCCTTTTGTACTATGTAGTTAATCAATATTGTATTACAATAATTCACTTCACAGTATACAGTCCGACAGTAATTTTGCCACTTGATTTGCTTCGCGTTTTATTTTCTTTCCAGATTATTTGAGGATACTTTGAAGATTATTTACTTTTTGTTGGTAATTTTCCTCTTATAGGCTGGTATGCAGCTCTCAAGAAAACGGTCAAGAAAAAAATTGCCATTATTTCGAGTGTGTGCCCAAGGAATTTTGACAACTTATACTTCACCAGCGTGTTGCCTCGCTCTTTCCTCAAGAAATAATGGAACGGGCATATATTTCTGTTGCAAGCATGGGTTGCCTTGTGCTCTTTTTTCACAAAAAACTTTAGAAAACCGTTGTAGAAAGCGTAGCAAATTTCTTAAGAACTGCGTATTGTCTGCAGGAAATTTGACTCAAGAATATTTCTTAGCCATTTCTTGTACGTCATTTTATATGGAGTTTTTGCTTTTCTTGAGAGCTGCATTCTGGCCTTATATAGCTTTCGTTGTTTCACTTGATAATTAAAAATGCGTTTCTCTTTCACTTTTTACGTATCTGCGCGTCGGTTAGAGATGAGTTGGAGAATGATGTTGGATGTCAACTTGAGAACTATGAATTTCTCCAAGGTTGGAGAAATATTTTTTTGGTGTTTATTGGGGAACTTAAGGTCAGTGCAGGATTCGAGTCGATACATAAAATAGAACGTTCGTGGTATCTGCTTATTGGCTTGGGGTCTACTGGACGCCGTGTGACCATTAGCTACGCTATTTTTTGGAGGTGTGACCATTACGGTTTAATTAACTGAACCAATAACCAACCCGAAATGTTCCACAAATGTTTGATACGAACCGAAAACCGTACCACTTTTTATAAAGTTTCGTTTCGACCAATATTGAATACACATTTTTCTTAATTGGTTTATCACATCACCAATTTTACTACATACATAGATAGATAGATGAGTAGCAGGGATGAAAAATGGAAATTTCAGATTGTACCTAATATCACAAAATAAATGTACCTAAATGAGACAGATTGTACCTAAAAAAAAGTTACATCATTCATTTGTAGTTTTTTTTTATAAATTTTATTTAAAACATGAATACAAAAGATATATGTACTTTAAACATGATAAGGTTTTTCAACTGAGCCTATATCTATAGACTATAGTCTAATGGGAATCGGAAAAGCATTGTTTTTGTCTAATTTTGACTACTGAAAAATATTGGCGAAAAAGACAAAAAACACACTTTGCGAAGTATACTTCTTTATCCAGCTTTTTATAAAACAACAGGAAGTCTGCTAATTTATCCGATTCCTTTTAATAGGTGCAGCAAATCTAGAGAATATAATCAATGTGCCGTAAGTAACTTCGAAAGCATTTTGAATATATTTCCAGAAATCAAAAAGCGAGTATGGGTCAAATAGCTGTAGTTCTCATCTAAAAATATGAAATTTGAAGACATCCTAGACACTGTACTGTATAGATGACTTATTTTGACACAACTTTCTTTCCTTTATCCCTACCTTTATCGATGATATTATGGGCCAAAAACTTACAAGTAGCCGCCTTAGCAGCGCATGTACACGCCTAGAGGCCTATTCTGACCTAAATCAAACCAAAGACCATTTCTTAGTCCCATTTGACAATGAAGGCCTATTCTGATCTAAATCAAACCAAGGCCAGTTTTTAGTCCCATTTCACTCATTTGACCGCAAATGCCACTGAATTTTACTTAGTGAAAATAAGCGTTAAAATTAATAGAAAAAAATTACGAAGTAAAGTAAAGTGTTAATTTTTCGTAGTGCCTGCTCTAAATGCAATGTAAAATGTTTAAGATAATACATAATAGGGGTATTCTCTGAGTCTTGCAAAGCCCTTGCACGGTGCACGGATTGCACGGTTTGCAAAGCTGTCCCATACGAAAACCGGTTTTAACCGTGCAATCCGTGCAATCTGTGCACCATGCAAGGGCTTTGCAAGACTCAGAGAATACCCCTAATATGGTTTTTTGTATGTCTTCCTTTTGACCACTTTTCTCTAGAATTGTTTATTCTTCAAAATGAAAGGGAAAGTTTTCCCGTACCTACAAGTAAATATATTAGCACGGTAAAGGAAAAAAAAACTAATAATGCATTTGATCAAAAGATGATTGTACCTAAAATCTAGTGACTGTACCTAATGTACCTTTAAGTCATCAAACGTCGGAAAAAGGTACAATTGTACCTACTTTTTCATCCCTGATGAGTAGGGTAAGCACTGCGACCAATGGGTCTATTGTGCCCCGAGCTAATCAAAACCAGTGTTGGCATTTTTAGTACAATTGTACTTTTCTGATACAATTTCGTTTACAATATACTTTACGCAGTACTTTTTAGTACAATTTTGTGATGAATACTATAAATATATAGCTCTGAAAATTCACTGCGGGACATTTTTTTACTATCTTTTTATCTTCGCCTTCTCGTTTTTGCCTTTGTTATTTTTGAAAAAAGGTTTTGAACGAACCATTATAGCATAGCACAAGGTGTATGTTCGACGATTTTCGTTAATGAAGAAAATGAGCAACACCTTCATCAAAAATAGAAAAAAGAAATTAAAAATCAACGATAAGTCGCAGCTATTTTAAACTTGCGCTTTATTTAATTTGATCGGGCTACAAAACTGCTTACTCAAAATATGTATTTCTAGGAAATCTAATTAAACAGCCCGAAATTTTTACGAAAGTTTGTTTTAATGTTGCGCAAAGATTGATCTAGGGATTTAAATATACGGGTTTTGTTAAAGTATAAACTGATTTTTTATAAACAAATAATTAAAATTAAATAATTCTAACATAAATGGCCAATATTGTCAATATGTCCTATGTATCCTATTAAAATGTCATATGTGTCCTATTAAAATGTCAAGTTTTAGTACTGAATTCAAAGAAGATGTCTCTTTTATCCTATCATAATAACTTAGAAAAATGTGTACCTTAAACTATGTGCATACAAATTTATGCTCATAGCATAAAACATGTATGTAAATGTAACTACATAAAATTTCCATGAATACCATCAAATCATTGGTCTTTAAGGGAATCTATGTATGCATGTACTAAGAAAATATATGAGCAAATTGAAAAGTCGATACAATTTACAGTCGAAAAGTACACTTTTTGTATAGATTTCGCACTGAAGAAACAATTTCATTTCCCAACACTGATCACAACACTGAATCCAGACCCAGGGACTCCAAGAGTTTTAGAATGGATCCCGGGGCAGGGAGTGTATGTGCTCTTCACTTGGTCATATATGTCCTAGGCACTTCTCCCTTCTTCGTGGAACGGCCTCACACTCCAGGAGAAGGTGCACTGGTGTCTCTTTGGCGGAGTCACAGAAGCGACATAAGTCGCTTGACCAGATCCCCAGATTAAACAAGTGGCCTCCGAACGTACAATAACCCGTCAAAATACCTGTTATGATTATGATTCTTAGCCTCATCTTGGGGAGGTTTATAAGTAGCCTGTATCTCTTTGGGTTTTACCCCCCTAATAGGCTCCTTGACGAAGTTCCGAGATGCTTCGCCAATGCTGTTCCCTCAGTTTGTTGTTTTCCTTTCTGAGTGCCTCTTTTATCGTGCTGGGACCCACCGTAAGGAAGTGCTCAGGTCCTATCGGCGTCGAGGAAGCCGCTTGCCTCGCCAGCTGATCGGCCACTTCGTTACGCTCGACACCCATATGACCTGGTACCCATATTAGCCGGACGGTGTTGTGCACAGCAAGGGCATTAAGCTTCTCGATGCACTCCAAGACTAAAGAAGATTTGACCTCGAAGGATATGAGAGCCATAAGTGCCGCCTGACTATCGACTAGTATAAGTATCCTCTCCCTTCGATAATTGCTGCGAAGGTTAATCTCTGCACATAGACTGATTGTATAGACTTCCGCTTGGAAGATGCTTGGGAAAGTCCCTAAGGGGACTGAAAGTTTCAGCCTAGGACCATATACTCCTACTCCTATACCCTCAGGGGTTTTAGAGCCATCTGTGTACCACTGAAAAGTGCTCGCCTTGACATGTCCCTCCAAGGTAGGCGTGCTCCAAGTCGCCTTTTTGTATAAATTGACTTTAAAGTTTCTTTCAAAGACCACTACTATGTACATATCATCCCTGGGGAACAGCACTAATGGCAGCTGGGAGCCTAGCTTGTCCCTATTCCTGGATGATAGCACCTTACCTTTTCCAAAACCCTCTCTCGCAAAGCTTAAGAGCGTTCGTTTTACCACCTCTTCAATCGTAATATGTCATGGCTCCAGTTCAAGGACTACTTCCAGCGCTGCCGTCGGACATGTGCGCATAGCTCCCGTGATGCAAGACTGTCTTTCCGTTGCCAGAGTAGTCCTGGATACCCAATCCACTGCTCCACAAGTTACTGTTGGTCTTACAATCATGGTGTACACCCATCTTAGGATCTTTGGGGTGCACCCCCAGGTCTTCCCTGCTAGACGTTTGCACCCCATCAGCGCTCTCGTAGCCTTAGAGGTGACCGCCTCAACATGAGTCCTCGACAGAAGTTTCGAGTCCAGGATAACACCCAGATACTTAACCTCTGTGACAACATTGACCGCGACCCCATCCAAGGCTAGGTTCCTCATCCCCTCTAGGGCTCTTTTCCTGGTAAATGGAATAATGGCTGTCTTAGAGGTTTTAATATTAAGCCCCACCTCAACACATCACCTCCTTGCCAAATTAAGACCTCTTTGCACTATGTCGCAGAGGGTACTCGCGAACTTCCCCCTAGCAATAATCACTATTTCATCCGCGTACCCTTGGCAGCGGATGCCATTGTCAGTGAGTTTCTGCAGGAGCTCGTCCACAACTAAACTCCACAAGAGAGGAGATAGCACCCCTCCCTACGGGCAGCCTTTTGTTGTTCGACGTTGTACTACGCTGTCACCGACATCAGATTCAGCAATCCTGGTACGTAGCGGCCTGGCTATCCATTTGCGGATGGTTGGCTGCACATTGCGTTTCTCTAGTGCCCGATCGACGCCCACATGAGATGTGTTGTCGAAAGCTCCCTCTATATCAAGGAAGGCGCAAAGCACTGTTTCTCCACACTCCAGGGCACTCTGGATATCCGTGGTGAGCGCATACAGAGCAATGTCCGTGGATCTAATCATAATGGCATGCTGGAGCTTCGTTAGGTCCTCCGAGCTCAGGGCAGCAGCAGGGTAGTCAAAAGGCAGCACTGCCACGCGGATGCCCCTAAGGGCCTCCGAGTAGCGGGGCTGCTGAGCCGCTACCTCCCGCGCCTGTCCCTGACCGGCAGTTCCGCCCTGGCTCCTGGACCATGATCCCATGCTTGCTCCCACTGACGCTTCCTGGAAGGCAACTCCGGTGGCGTAATCTGGTTGCTGCTACGCTTTGATGCTATTGCTTCACCTGTATTAGTACCTGTTGGTTCCCCGCTTCTCCGCCAATCGGCGGGCGCGGGTCTAAGATGCTGCTGTTCCCCCTTCTCTGCTTTTCAGCAGGCGCGGGTCTATGCTGGTGCTGCTGTTTCGTTCGTGCCTCTTTGCGTGGGTCCCCCTTCCGCCCATTGGCGGCAGCGGCCTTGTCGACTTTGCGCTTGCGATCCTCGCGCTCACGCTCCTCTCTCTCTACGTCTACACGAACTCCTGCCATGACCCGAGCTTCCTCTGCGGCCTTCCCCTGCTCCAGGTAGCGAAGGTACCACTTGACAGCAGAGCCGCCCAAGCCGGCGCGGTGTTGGTCGTCAAGAGCGCCCGGCTGGCCCGATGGGGGTAGTGGAGGAGGTCTGCACCTGCGCTGCTTCTTCTTCTTGGTCTGCCACCCAGCTTCGTCAGAGGCCGATGATCTGGTGGAGGACCTGCGGTGCCTTCCCAGCGACCCCTGTTGTTGTTGTTGTTGTAACGGCTACAACAACCCCGCCCAGATCGGTTGATATCTCAGTCGTTGTCGTCAAGTTCCACTAACGGTAGCCCTAGGAAGCGTGCAGCCTCCACTGGGTCGGTCCACAGGGACAAAGCCGTTAGGGTTGTCGGGTTTTCCGGGCATGCTAAGAGATGTTTCGAGTCACGGGGGGTCTCTCCGCATGCCGGACACTCATCTGGCACATCCGCGTTCACTCTGCTCAGGTATGAGTTTAACCTGCTGCAGTAGCCAGAGCGAAGTTGGGCTATTGTGGTTCTTGTCTCCCGAGGCAGATGAAGCTCCGTCTCGTCTATGTCCGGTGGTTGTGTGCCTAGAACGGCATTCACAGGTCTAAAGTATACATAACTCGAGACTGACGGTATGCAGTTGTTGTTGTTGTTGTAGCGGCTACAACAACCCCGCCCAGATCGGTTGATATCTCAGTCGTTGCCGTCGAGTTCCACTAACGGCAGCCCTAAGAAGCGTGCAGCCTCTACGGGGTCGGTCCACAGGGACAACGCCGTTAGGGTCGAAGTTGGGCTATTGTTGTTCTTGTCTCCCGAGGCAGATGGAGCTCCGTCGCGTCAATGTCCGGTTTTTGTGTGCCTAGAACGGCATTCACAGGTCTAGAGTCTACATAACTCGAGGCTGAGTCCCTGTGAATGCCGTTCAGGGCCTGTCCGTATGCTGGCGGGTCCAGAGGCTGCTTAATGAACCTCAGGACTTCGTCCGTCAGTTCGTATAGATGCCTCCTGACGTGACTAGGCGAGGGCTTTTCTGCAAGCACCTAGCGCCCCTCGCGGTGCTTGCTGCCGTGATGGTGCTTCCCTTCGATTGGCTCCTGCTCTTAGATCGGTGCCGGCTAACGGAGCGGTGCCTGCTCTCGGGGCGGTGTCTGCAATCAGGTAACCCAATATTATGATACCTGGAAAGAGAAGAAGAAAGAGAACTTTCTGACCTGTATTGCGACCGGTGCTTGATACCCCCTGTTCCTCCTCATCGTCTCTGGCGTGCTCGATGAAAAGCGCCGCCTCCCCTTCAGTGAGGAGCTCCATGAAGCTACCGCGCCTCGAGTCGTTCCCATTGCGCGTGGTGCTGCGATGAGTGCCTGTTGTTGCTGTCAGTGCTAGTGAGCCTGTTTTTGTCGGTACTGCTGTGACCGACGTGTCTACTGCTTCTGCTGCTACCGCCGAGCTGCCTATTGATGCTGCCGCATTATTTGTTGCTGTTGTTGTACTGTGTTCTTTTTGTTGTTGTTGTTTTTGTTGTTTGTTTGTTGTTTTTTATCATGTTGTTCGTACGACTACCTGCTCGTCGAGGCGAGCTCAGCAGTCAAAAATTTGTATGGGGACCTCATAGGGTCCGCCGCGCCAGCGCCCCTTGTCGCGGTGTCGAAGAGGCGCCGTTAAAATACAGCCGATTCATACCCTCCTGGCTGCAAACCGTCCAATAGGCACGGTGTCACTTAACACCCTGGATTAGGAGGTGGCAGTTCTTCGCCAGCAGCCCTAAACCTGAAAAGAGGGTAGCGCAGAATCTGCAGGAGCGGCTGCGTTACCCTAGACCAGGAAAGGACTGAATGTTGATTTAGCTAAACCCCCGCACCAACGACAAGGTGCCTGCCCTATCTATCTACTACAAGAATATTGCAGGCGAAATTAAGAAAAATGGGCTGAAGTGGATATGCAGCGCATGTTAGTGTGTATGTGTCAAAAGATGTATCCGAGGCAGATGATGAAGAAAATACCGCGAAACTTCTTGAAAATATGTTTGAAAAATACTTCGTTCCGTCAGACTCGGAATAGAAAACAGCTTAGATGATATCAGGACGGAGTTAAGGAAATTAAACAAACAGAATGAAACTGCTATGAAGAAGTACACGGAGGTTGAGAAAAGAGTTAGCGCTCTTGAGACAACAATAAATAGTCTTGATACGCGATCAGTTGTTCCAGATAATATTATAGCCGAGATAAATAGCCGGAAAAAAGGGGAAGAACGCTATAGTCCTCAACGTTCCAGAATCGACGAAAACTGTTGGTGCCGATAGGCTGAAAGATGATCGCGAGCAGTTAGCAGCAGCATTCCCGCAAGAAATACGTGATACACTACCAACCTTGAAACTACGCAGACTCGGTCGTCCCTTGAGAGGTAATCCCCGTCTCCGTCCCATACTAATTGAAACACCGTCGAAAAATGTGGCCAAGTTGCTGTGGAAATCTAAATCTTCCAATAGCTAGCACATCATCTTCAAACCCGACCTTACACCTGCACAGCGTGAACTGCGTACCGAACTCAACGTTTTAGCCGAAAATTATGACAACAAGACCATAAAATACGTAGATGGAATCCCAAGAATCGTTGACAAACCCACCCCACATTCAGATAAGTGAACGCATAAAGTACCAAAAAACGAGTAATATATTATCAGAATACTAGGGGGCTGAGAACAAAATAAAAAAAATTTTTAACATCGACTGCTGGCCTTCAAACCGAAGTTATATGTGTAAGCGAATCTTGGTTGCACTCATCTATCTCGAATGGAGAAGTGATTGATAACACATACGTTATGTTCAGGAAAGACAGAGACTCGTCTACAAGTTCTCGCGAGCGAGGAGGAGGAGTATTTATAGCAGTTAAGAAACACATCACGGCTGACCTAGTAATAATTGAAAACAATCATCTGGAGCAAATCTTTGTAAAAATCAAGGGCTCAAAAACTAGTATTATCATCGGTTGCGTATACATCCCACCCCGTTCTTCACGTGATGTGTACCAGGCTCATATAGCAACACTGACGTGCATCAGTGCAAAGCATCCAAAGAGCAAACTCCTAATCCTCGGGGACTATAACTAAGCTCCAGTAGAAGGTAAACTCTCCCTCTGTATACTGTTTTAAAAAAGCCGACTATATCGCACTCAATCGACTCTTCTTAAACACCAATTAGATCAACCTTTATAAGCTAAATACACTCGATGAAAAGGTAAACCCGGTTTGTTCCGATTTTTAATAAGAAGCACAACGAATACCCCTTCTGGTTTACTAGACGACTAATAAATAAGATTAAGCTTAAGAAGGCAGCACATGCTCACTATAAGAAATATAAATCTAGTTTTACCTGCAGAAGATTTTCTGCTCTACGGAGCGAATGCAAAACACTAAGCGCAACCTGTTACAGGAACTATGTTGCTGGCATTGAAAGCAGTATCAGGACTAACGCAAACAAATTTTGGAATTATGTGAAGAATAAAAGGCGTAATGACATTAATATACCTTCTACCGTAACATGGGGGAGTCACACAGCTAGCAGTGGAGTTGAAGTAAGTAACCTCTTTGCGTCATTCTTTGAAAGCATATATGAATACTGCCCGAGGATTAGCCATGGAGAAGTAGACACTTTGAACGTACCGAAAGGTGATGTAGATCTAAGTAACATTGATGTCTGCTATGATGATGTTTATACACAAATTTTAAAGCTGAACGTCAAGAAAGGAGCTGGTCCAGATGTACTGCCGAATTTGTTTTTGAAAAATTGTGCTATCGGCCTCTGTGAACCGATCAACACTAGCACAACTTCGCTCCGGCTACTGCAGCAGGTTAAACTCCTACCTGAGTAGATTGAATGAGGATGTGCCAAATGAGTGTCCGGCATGCGGAGAGACCCCACATGACTCGAAACATCTCTTCGCATGCCCGGAAAACCGGACAACCCTAACGGCCTTGTCCCTGTGGACCAACCCCACAGAAGCTGCACGCTTCCTAGGGCTGCCGTTAGTGGAACTTGACGACAACGACTGAGATACCAACCGTCCTGGGCGGGGTTGTTGTAGCCGCTACAACAACAACAACCAATCACACATATCTTTAGTAAATCTGTGCAAACTGGTGTGTTCCCCGCTGTATGGAAGATATCTTATATTAGTCCCATTCACAAATCCGGACTGAAGTCAGACGTATGTAATTACCGACCAATTTGTATCCAATCGTCGCTAGCTAAACTCTTGGAAAAATGGTATTGCCCTGTATGTCCTTCGCATTCAAGAATATCATAACTACCAGGCAACACCGGTTTACATGTGGTAGGTCGACATCTATATCAATACGTCACCTATATTTTGGATAAAATGAATGGCAATAAAGATGTACACGCAGTATATACAGACTTCAGTAAAGCTTTCGACATGGTGGACCACAACATACTACTTGATAAACTTGTTATGTATGGAGTAAAAGGGAATGTTTTAAAATGGTTTCGATCTTACCTGTGTGAAAGATATCTGCAAGTCAGAGTGAATGGCTGTATTTCTAGTAGTTTCGCTTCTACTTCTGGAGTTCCGCAAGGATCACATCTGGGACCAATTCTGTTTAATATCTTCATAAATGACATTGGTAATGAACTTAAGTCTGAATATCTGCTCTATGCAGGTGATTTAAAGATATATAGAAAGATAACCAGTGATGAAGACGTTGCTATGCTGCAGCATGATGTTGATAAGATCCACGACTGGTGTACAATGAATAAACTCTAATTAAACACGAGCAAATGCGCTGTTATGTCCTACTCCCGTTCGCGTGAACCGCATACACCTGTTTACTGGCTGAACGGTAACAATTACAGGTGGTCACAACCATTAAGGACCTGGGTGAAATCGTTGACAGTGAACTAAGTTTCGCCAGCCATATAAACAACATAGCATTACGAGCACACAAAACGTTAGGATTTATTCTCAGATCTGGCAAAGATTTCCGAAATCCGTACACTCTCACCCGACTGTTTAATGCACTGGTAAAACCAATCATTGAGTACTGCTCTATAGTTTGGTCACCGTTCACAGACCAGCTTGTCAATAGACTGCAGGCTCCTCAGCACAAATTCTGCAAGTATTTGTCATACTTTTTAAGCTCTTCGGGTGTAACCATGAACACCAATGAAGTCTACAAACATTTCGGAATCAATAGCCTCATGAGCAGAAAGCAAGCTGCCGACCTGTCCTTCTACAAAATAATCAATGGTCACATTTGTTCACCTGAAATTCTTGAGCAATTTGGGTTCATTTGCCCATTTGAAATAACAAGGACTACAAAGAACTACATATTGCAGAGGCCTAATAGTAGAATCGCTCTACTTTAAATTTCTTCGGAGGAACTCATGCGCTTTTTATGAAAAACGTGAAGGATCAACTACTTCTGACTTGAAACACACAGCTTTACGATAGTTCACTTGTTATAATAGTCTTTTTACATTGAATTGCGTCATTGTATTGTTTAATTGTTTTTGTAATGTAATTATCCTAGAATTTTTAATGTGTTAAATTATTACATTAGTACAAAGCCGATTGGCGTTAAGCGTTAAGCATTAATAAATTAAATTAAATACATGTGTATATCGTTCCGAAATATTAACGAAATCTTTAAGAGTATCCGAATTCTGTAACGATTATTTACGTATCTTAAAAGAAGATCATATGAAGTGGTTAAACCGAACTTGTAAAGAAATTTTTTGAAAAAAATCTTCACAACATAGCATTACATAATCGAAGTTCGCACGATATATGTATTTAATTTTACGAAATTCGGCAAAAATCGGAGAGATCTTTACGAATCCTTTAAGATTTTTCCTCTATTCAGAATATTCTCGTTAACATGGCGATGTGACAAAAATTTTCAGAATTTCCTTTAAGAAATCGTGCATTCATTTCATATGAATTTCTTAAATAATGGTAAAGAAATGGTTACAGAATTCATAGCAAACTTCCAATACTTGATCAAGTCCTAAATGTAAAAATACAAAGCAACGGTATTTTTGATTTCCAAGCCGCACTAAAAGAAAAGGTCTAACGTGCTTGCGCACATTTGGCATAACAATCTACTAAGGCTTAGAAATAAAAGTGTATGATGCTTTGTATTTGTCATTTAGGACTTCAACCACTCTTAAAGATTTCGGGAACTTTAGTTTGCAGGGTTGTTACTAAATACAGATACATACATACACAGTTTTTTTAAATCCAACCGTTAAACCGGACTGAATTGAAACTCCGGTTAAAAAACAAAACACCGTTTTGACGCATCAATCCAAAGGTGCAAAAACGGCGCATACTGCTGAACAGAACGGACCAAAATTTTCATCTGGTGCACGTACCTGGAAAATTGCATTGCTGACCTTTATTTTCTATGAAGTGAATTTATGCCTTGATCCGGAAGCTCTTGGATAGCAAATAAACGTATGCAATGAAATAAAATTCATATGTCACTACTGTCAAGACTAGCGAAAAATTCACTACTTTTTTTTCGCTAAGCACTATAACGCAGGCATCTTCGCAATGTGTCATGCAAGTTTATCTTTGAAGAGTTTAAAGCGAATAAACACGATGCAAATTATAACATAAGTGGCTAAGGTTGCTAAATTTTTCGGACGAAATCATTAAATCTTATGCTTGTATTGCTTTTATACTGGCCTTTTTATTTGACCAAATATACTCCACTAATACTACAAAATGTTGAATATAAAACGCTACAATGAATTACACCAGTAAATTTATATCGACTCACACTTAAGTTAATATTTATGAATTTTCCACACCAAGGAATTGCGTTTATTTAGTCATAATAAGCACCGCAGAAGGCACCAGGCCGAGCACATCTAGAGGTTTTTCAAAATCCTCCCCTGTGAACACTTTTCGAGGAAATGTCGTCATTAAATTAAAAGGCGCTTCGTCACCTGTTTTCAATTGAATAAAAACGCGCACAGCAGACAGTGGTTCCTTTACGTTGAATGTTTCAGTAAGTGTGGAACCATCACGCAAGCGAACTTGTAAACGAGTTTGAGTATAATCTTTATTCGCTTGTCGAACACTATTTGTAGATGCCGCAACAGGCAGCGTGGGGGAAGTAGTTACTGACGAAGGTTGCTCAATTTGGTTTTGCTCTCTAAAATTGTAACGGAAAATTATGTATACATTTTGGAGAGAATTATGTATTTTGCAATGTTAATAACACCTAGCTTTGCGAGCAGCTTTATCAGCTTCAATTTGAGCCCGAACACGTTCCCTTGCTGCTTTTTCCTCAGCTTTTTCACGCTTACGTTGATCTACTATTTTTTTCATTTCAAGCTCTTCCATTCGTTTCCGTGCTTCAGTCATATCTTTACCCGATTTGATACGATTTTTCTCTCTTTCCAGTGCCTCGCCCTTTTCACGTTCTTCACGTTCACGTCGTTTTTGTTTCAATTTTTCCTCGATCAAAGCAAGTTGTGCCTTTTTCTCCTCTTCAGTAAGTGGTTTCTTTTCTTCCATCGACTCTGAGAAGTTACTATGTCCTGTCTTTGCAGCATGAAATTCTACTTCCGTTTGATCTTTACATAGCTTTCCACAATCATCGCATTTCAACGACTTTGCTTCAACATCAGCCGATGAGGATGGATCTGTATTTTCGCCCACTGTACCGCTGTCCTCAACACTCACAGATGGAGCAGTTTCTACTGGAATATCTTCATCAGCATGTGCCAACAACCATTCCATAGCAGGCTCCACTCCTTTATTATTAGTCACTTTCATAGCATATTCTCTATATAAAGTAAAAATGAGTCTTGGGTTTTTATAGGGTACGGTTTAGTTATTTGCCCAATGATTTTGGGCTATTGTTCCAAATGGGCGACCCGATCCAAAACAATTTTACACACTTGTAGTCAAGGATCTTAACTTTATAAAACCTAATTTCATAATTTTCGGTCACTAATTTATCATTGAATTCGGTTTAAAATATGCACATTTTTCGGAGTGAGCTCTGCGCAAAAACACTGTGGTCAGCGTAGCCGGAGTAGAAGTGCTCTGCACAAAAATACCGTGATTGCCGTAACCAGAGTTTTCATTTTGTGTGTCAAAATGCTAATTTTAACCACGCCAAATGTTGCCCAGGGTTCTGGCATGACTTTTTACAAAGTTTAAGCTGTGATCATCATGTGATGTGATGTGATGTGATGTGATGTGATGTGTGTGTGTGATGTATCATGGCTGTGATGATGTTGTAACAGCATACAAATTCCCCAAAAAGTTTTCGGGGTTTTGCTGGAGTGGCAGTCCTTAGCCAGATATAAATCGTTCCGGTTATGTAGACCCGACTGTCGTGGGAACGTTTTGAACTGTGCTCTTTCTAGTGGGTGGGTAACCAAGAGCCACGCCCCCTCCGCCAACTAACCCAAATACAGTGGGCAAATAACTAAACATTTCCCTTTTATATGTATATACTTTTAAATGACGAAGGAAACATGAATGATGCAAATTTTGCAATGCATCCGCACAAGCCGCACCAATTGTTACTTACGCTTTCTCTTTAGCAAATCCCATGTCCACAAGAGTTTGAATGTCACCCATAATTAATTATTCCTTTGGATATAGTCGTAGAAATCTGTTTCGGAAGAAAATAGAATGATTTGTTATTAAACTCGAGGTTTTGGCAAAATTGTTACAAATCATGCCAAGTAAAAGCAGCCAGATTGGTTCGCAAATATTTGTAATAATAATGAACTCCTCACATTACCGCGTTTGATGTGGTTCAATGACGAATCCACGACTGTGGCCGCGGTTGCCAAAGTTCGTAAATTTAATCCAAAATTATAATAATAGTGTGGCGAATACTGCGGCAACACAAAGCGAACAACGAGAAATAGG
>NW_023458564.1:14422964-14437339 GCF_013731165.1 Rhagoletis pomonella | reverse complement strand
TCTCGTTGTTCGCTTTGTGTTGCCGCAGTATTCGCCACAATATGTATACCAACACACTTTTCGAAATTCCGACATATAAACCACCTTGTATCGGATTTCTCGGATTTCCATCAGCGGTACACCTTCTGATTGGTTCCCGTTCTTGACTCAGATTTGTCATAAGCGACAACTTGCGGCCTTTATCTGGGTTCTGAACTTGGATTTCCATCCGCGACATCTTATGGCGGTTACCGATTGCTTGCAACACACTTTACGAATTTCCGACATATTAGCCACCTTGTATCGGAATTCTCGGACTTTTATCAGCGCTACACCCTATGATCGATTCCGCTTCTGGACTCGGATTTGTCATCGGCGACATCTTGCAGCTTTTATCTGGGTTCTGAACTTGGCTTTCGATCGGCGACATCTTTTGGCGGTCACCGATAGCTTGTGGCGGAGCAACAGCAGAGAACGTATGCCACAGCACTTATTAAAATCCATGCATCTTACTGGCTACATGTACAGACTTTTATAAAAAAACTTAACCCTGCAAAAATCGTTGGACCATGTAGTCTATTTATGGTAAATTGGAGTACTTACAAAAGTGTTCCTCTGTCATGCTGTAGCGGACCAACTCGTGTCTCTGCGCCAGCTTATTGTTTGTTATCCGATCACTGCTCGTGTTTTAACGAAATGTGATTGAAGTTGAGCATTTGAAAGCACATTTGCATGTCTGGCTGTAGCTGAACGTGTAGAGATGCTCGCTGTTAGTTCTTAGCTCCCAGCATGTTCGGGTTCGAATGCCGTCAGAGGCAACATGTAATTTTTAATTTTTGTCTTGGTTTTTATTAATTTCGAAAAAGCATTTGAGAAGTGAAGAACAAAAGCGTGTACAAACGAAAAAATATAACAACAATGCCATTGTTAATATGTTGGAGTAGTTTTGTGCTACTCTGATGTAATGCAGGGATGGAGTATATGGTCCTGCCCTAGGACATCGCAATGTTAATTGGACCATATTTTTTATATGAATTGTGGTTAATTTTGGAGTACTCTTTACACGCATGCATGGAGTAGTCGCGATTTTTGCAGGGAATTAGCTGACAAGAAGTTTATATGTAATGAGGAAGGTTTAGGGCCGGTTACTCAATGTCTGGCTAACACTAATCTCCGGTAAAACATCGTTATCGACGTTACCGACTCCATGTTATATGCATGGAGCCGAACACGTCGATAATGATGTTTAAACGGAGATTAGTGTTAACCACATATTGAGTAAACGGCCCTTAGTGCCGGTTGTTCAATGTCTGGTTATCACTACTTGCCGGTTAAACATCATTATCGACGTTTTTGACACCATGCTTATAACATGTGATCGATAAAGCAGTCGTTGTATTTAACCGGAGCTTTTACCACTGATTTGTGCAAATCAGACATTGAACAACCGGCCCTTAATGTATCGAATCAGTATTGGGTACCGAAAAGAAAGTATTGGGTACCGAAATTTTCTTCAAGTATTGGGTACCGAGTATTGGCTATTGGTTCAGCACATCACTACTCTAGTAGACAATCAGCTGATTTAAATGTAAAGCACAGTATACCAGTAGAAAAGGTTTTTGTTTTTGTAGCTGTTTCGTGGTGAAAGTCCTTTATGGGGGCCAAATTTCCCCACAAGAAATTGAGCGCATGGTTGCTTTTGCATTCCAAAAGAACGAATATTAGAAAACATTGAAAAAAAGTCTGAGATAATACAATTATATTCTACTAGAAATAAGCTCGATAGTGTGCGCTAATTAGATAATGTGATAATCATGTTTAAAAACTCTTTTCGAGTCTTATTTTTCAGAAAATAATATTGTGGATCAGATTGCTCTGAGCGCTTCTGTTGTTTACCAAGAAAATGCACCCCTGTTGGTTATTATTTCTGTATCGCAAAGCGGTGAGTTTCTATTTCTTGGTAATTCGGTTTGTAAAATGGTAAACAAATTATTGAAATTTATTTATTTGATGTGTTTAACATTTGATTAATGCAATTTTCTGCCTTTTCAGACTATTAATTACAAGCACAGCATCATCAACGGTGATTGCAAGAACTACTGCAATCCCTGCGGTTTTTCCTCTTGGTAAATGCGTTCTGGTCGTGACCAAGGGTGGTCTCCCAATCGGCCGGGAATAAGGTTAGTCATTTTCAATTTTATATCTTTGTTCATCGACATTATATGACATGTCATCATTGCAGGCTATTGTTGCAGAACAAAACGCCACAACCACCGCTGTGGTAAATATGTTCCAGCAGTACTGCCCACCGCCGTCGGTGTAATGATTTCGATAGCTGAACAAACGCCATCTCCTGGGGACTCCCACATGCCGACAATAGCTATTATATCACGTGTGAATGCAACTGCGGCTAAATTTGGTTATTAACAGTGCAATAGTGCCATGTCATTGGCAAAAACACTAAGGGATGCTGGCAC
Organism: Rhagoletis pomonella; assembly: GCF_013731165.1. Classification (NCBI taxonomy): domain Eukaryota; kingdom Metazoa; phylum Arthropoda; class Insecta; order Diptera; family Tephritidae; genus Rhagoletis; species Rhagoletis pomonella. The sequence goes on along the minus strand of NW_023458564.1, from coordinate 14,434,883 downwards.
ATAGAGGTTGTAAAGTTTTTGGAATCGATGAACTTACTCGAAGAAGACGATGGTCGAAAACATATGATGAAACATCTTCTGGCGTGCCTTTGACAATCGTTAAGTTAGACGGAGGCTTCACATACGATATTTCACACATGGCTGGAATTCGTTAGCGGACAGAGCACACATTTACAAAATATTTATCGTTCTGCAGAACGTGCATGCATATTCGATTCCGATTTAATGGGTCGATTACGGAGGACAACCGAACTTCAGTGGGTTGGCCAGTGGCTGAAATGGTATTACCGATGGCAACTAGCAACTGAAAGCTGGTAACTGAGTTGCTATATTGGCACGAACTAATCAAGGCTGTCATAGAATCCATCGTAGTCCGATTTTCCGTGAAATCTATGAAAAAGCAATTAAATTCGAGTAGCTACGAACGCAGTGCTTGCTTTGAATACACACGTTCATAGCAGTTCAGATTCAGTGATCGCTTTTTTGTAGATTTTATGAAAAATCGGACTACGATGGATTCCGCCACCAATATATTTTCTCCTTTGACAAGATGTTGGAGAATCGCGGCAGCACAGCGCTATACCTACCCTATGCTCTTACGTGCATATGCTAAATTTCTCGTACCTAGCTAAAGTGCTTGACAAAGGCAGAAGGCTTATCTTCAACATTATAACTTAAAGTAAAAGAGTTAAAGATATGCAATAAAAGAATACAACAGAACCAAAAAATCTCAAAACTATTAAACATAAAAAATTGCACGAATAAAATTCATAATTTAAAATAAAATAAAATATCGCAATTGTTTTTTATATGTACATACATATTTACAAAATGAATCTTAAAGCACCCACAGTAAGTCCTAAACATATAAACGACTAATAAGAAAAATAATAAATAACAGTAATGTGAACAAGTATGTCGAGAAATCTCTAAATAGTAGCGAAACTGTATCTGAATAATAACAAGTAATTTTGAGCAAAAAATACAACCGACTTTAATGCTCATTCAGGTCGTTCTGGTTACGTAGATCCGACTGTCCTCCCTTTTTTTAAAAAGCTTAAAAAAATGAATACGTATTCTACAGAAATCAAGATACATATTTAAGGACTTTAAGTAAAACTAAACAAAGGAAAACTTGTTCGTGGTATCTCGAGGTGTATCCATGATACAAAAATCTGAAGGTAAAACCGCTGAGAGGCAGCCTGAACATTTTTGAAGTTTGCTAACATTACAAAAATGTTTTCAAATTTCCAATCTCACAAATACATTCTCATTTTCAGTCTCAAATAAATGAAAATTTCAATATTTTCACATATTTGTTTTTTGTTTTACTTTTATTTGGCATTTGAGTTGCTCTCAAAATTTCAATTTTATAAAATAGACAAACTTCAAAAAATAAATGATGGCCGACGAATTGAGCAAGCGCTTTTACCTTTAAATATTTGTATCATGGGTGTATTAAACAAGGTGTTATTTACAACTCAGTGCGGCTCTCTTAATATTATGTAAAAAATATAAACAAACGATTCAAAATGCATAAAATTTTTTTTTCAATATGACTATAGGATGGTTCTTCTGGGAGCAATATCAAATTCAATCACACTTTGTTAAATACATTTTGATCTCTACCAAATAACATACTTCCTCTGTAAATATTCTATGAAGTGTTCCAAAATTTGCTCCGAGCGCGTTCATTGTTGATCATTTGATTTAAATAGTTTGTCATACAATTAATACTATAGTTTGATCGGAGTTAATATATTCTTCAGTAATTAATTATATTATATTAAAACATAAGCTTATAAGAAATTGTTTAGTCTTAACATTTATATCGTGTTCCAAAATTCGCTCCGAGCGCGTCCACTATTGATCTTTTGATTCAAATATTGTTTGTCAAGCATTCAGTAGTGAAGTTTGTTCGGAGTTTATATATTCTTCAGTAATTAATCATATTACATTGAAATATGGTAGAAAGTTAGAAATTATTTAGTCTTAATATGCATATTTCGCTCCGTGTTCAAAAATTCACTCCGAGTGCGTTCACTATTGATCATTTGATTTAAATAATTATTTGTCAAGCATTCAGTACTATAGTTTGATCGGAATATATATATTCTTAAATAATTGATCACATTTTATTAAAGTATAAACCTTTAATAGGGTACAAATTGTGAAATTATTTGGCTTTAACATGTATAGTCGGCTAGAGACAATTGCAGAAAACTGCAACTACTCGTGAAAATTTACAATAAAAACAATGTAGATTAAAGTAATAAATTTTATTATTAAAATTAGATCCATATATAAAACATTTAACATCATTTATTTGAAGTAAATCGGAATATATTTGTACATATAAGATAGTTTCCATTTAACTCATAAAGTACATATTTCACTACAAATATTTTTAAGATCATTTCGAATTGCAAAAATAGCGCTAATTAGTTGTATTGAAGTATGAAACATTTTATTACGTTCATGCTTTCTTATAAAGCGCATAACAATATTTCTCTCGCCATTTATCCGATGTTAAAATTTTTCACCACATTATTTTGCTGCACAGCACCCTGAATGCGGCAAAATAGTTGCTCGCAACCCTCAAGTCCTTTATGGGGACCAAATTAACAGCCACAACAACAAAAACCTTTTCTACTGGTATACTGTGCTAAAGTTTTACAAGTATGCCAAATTTTTTAGCGGTTTCCTTGTTTAATGTGAAAAATTGTGCGAGCCACAAAAATGGAAGCAGGAAATGTTGCGCATAGCCTGGAAGGTAAAGTCCGGACAGAGGACATAAAACTTAAGGAACTGGCCCCGTTTAGCAAAATGTTGTTGTCAGAAGCAGTACGCAAAGGGTTGCAGAAAACGGGATTTGTATACCCTACAGCTATCCAGGCCATGTCAATTCCAATGGGGAAGTCGGGACTAGGTAATTAAAAAGTGCTAAAAACTAATATCACGTAAAATATGCAGGGAAATGTTTAGTTAATTATACAACGATTTTGTGGTGGTGGGTGGCGAAAGGGGAGTGGCCCCAACCCTCCCTAAACGAAAGAGGATGGACCGCGCTTTATGAAAAGCCACCCCTCCCCCCTCACCGCCCCACCGGTCCCTTGATAGCTGTTTTAAAAATAGTGGTAATTGGGATTTTTTGCAAAAGGATTATAATCCTCTGTTAAAAGTAGAATTCTTTCTGTGCCGAAGAAGGGTGGCTGAACACATTTTGCAGAGAACACCTTTCTGCGTACGCGGCCTTCGGCCGCCCTTGGGGATTATAACCCTAACTAAGTAGGGTAAAAGTGCACTTCAGCGGAACCAGGCCAAAATTGACAAAAAAATCAAGAGGGGTATCAATCGACGCGTTTTAACGCGAATAATAACAATCCGAGACCGGAAATTAAGATTTTTAATTAATTTAAGAGTTATTCCCTATGGTTCCCTAGGGACCCCTTAGAAAAATGGCCAAAACTCACAATTTTCACTTGCTTCCACAGTATTTTTGCGTAGAACTCCTTTCTGCGTAGGCGGTCTTCGGCCGAACTTAGGGATTATAACCCTCACTAAGTAGAATTCTCCTTTCTGTGTTGCCGAAGAAGAGGTGCTAAACAAGTATTGCAGACATATTTCGTGGATATTTTTTGTGTTTGACAGCTCAGCACGGAAAATTTGCAAAAAATACCATATTTCAAACCGAAATTATTAATAAAATAGTGCACAGGTATACTATTTTTTCAAGCGTATACTTTTGTCTACAAGCGTGTGCAAAAGTGTTTTGATTCGGGTCACGCGTTTGGGCACAGCAACCCAACATCTTTGTACAAATAACTAAAATTTAATAGCAAAATTTTTTATTTTTTATTTATTTAGATCTACTTGTACAATCGAAATCAGGAACCGGAAAAACATTAATATTTTGCACGATAATTCTAGAAGCTTACCGAATGGATTTGCCAGAGCCCCAATCGTTGATTGTAGTACCTACGAGGGAGATCGCCATACAAATCGAAATGGTGCTAAATCAAGTTGGGAGTTGCTGCAGCAATTTCCGTGCTGTTAGTGTAATTGGAGGTCTAGATGTCGCTGAGGATAGAAAGCGTTTACAAAGTGCCAAAGCTGTTGTGGGCACTCCAGGACGATTACTCCATTTAATCCAAAACAACGTGCTTAATACCTCAAAGATGCGATTGTTAGTGCTGGATGAGGCAGATAAAATGTACACCCAATCTTTTCGACAAGATCTGCGTCGTATACAAAATGCTTTGCCTGCAAAAAAACAAACTATTTCTTGTAGTGCAACATTTTGTGACGGCTTAGATAAAGAGTTGGCGAAGATAATGCGTAATCCTCTACTAATTTCAACTGAGGAAAGAGCTACGCTATTAGTTGGAATTAAACAATTCGCCTATGAAATCCCGGAACAAAAAACGAGTATATTAGAAATGCAGTCAAAACTAGAAGGCCTTCGGGTTATTTTTGGACGTGTAGCATTTAAGCAGTGTTTGATATTTGCTGGCTCCCAATCGCGCGCCAACTCCTACTGCAACTATTTGGAAAAAGAAGGTTGGCCTTGCGAACTTATTTCTGGCGCTCAGGATCAGAAAACTCGACTCGCAATGTTTCATAAATTTCGAGAATTCAAATCGAGAATTATTATAACAACCGATCTCATGTCCCGGGGGGTTGATTCCGAGCATGTTAACTTGGTTATCAATTTGGAACTACCGAATGACATGGTAACTTATTTGCATCGTATTGGACGGGCAGGACGTTTTGGTTCGCATGGCATTGCTATTAATTTCGTTGCTTCTGAGAAAGACCGTTGCACATTAACACGTCTTATATCGCGTATTGGTAATGGTATGAATGTTCTAAAATTTCTACAAAGGCAAATTGCTCAAACTGAGCAGGAGTATGACATTTGGGATTTTTCAAATTTGGAAAAAGATCAAAACTACTTTGGCCAATTTGGATGTGAGCCGTTAGCACCCTTAGCATCTCAGGACCACAGTTCCTTTTCAGATACACAAGAGAATAAAGAGAATCAAACTGATAATTTTATTAACACAAGTTCATCAATTGATACAAATACTTTTCGCGTAGACTCCAAAGATAGTGCACTAAATATACAGGAAAATCTTTTAGAACGACCTGAATGTAACCATCTAATACTCTCACCTTCACATAAGCTTACCATAGACTCACGCCAGGGTTCTTCACAGCAACTCCCTTCTTCGAATACCATTGACGATGCTAGTAGCATTGCCGCAGACAGTCTTCGTAGTAGCCAACAAGATATTTCTCGATACCAATCTGTGCTAATGCAAAAAGCGGCTATTCCTACACTATTCGAATTCCTAGTGGATCCTAATAGCTGTGAAAGTCAAATGGATGCTAAAGAAGGTGAAACTAAAAAGAAACCGCCAATAGATTTGTTTGATGACTATAAAAATGCAGTTCTTACGAACTCTAATAATTCTTTGAAAGAGGTAAGTTTAAGCAAACCTGATTTATTTCAGCTCAAAAATATTAATCCAATTACTTTCAACAGACTGAAGAAACTGGATTAGAACCACACGTATCTAACAAGATAACTGCTTATAAGTCTATGCTTATCGACCAGCCAGTCCAAAATAACTTAGCAGAGAATAAACATGATATATATTCTGACTATGCCAATTTCAATGCTGAGGAATATTCCAGCAGCCTAAGCCAAGAAACTGGTTCCAACGAGATTGATAAAGCAACTTTTATTCTTTCGGTTGCAACGCCTTCAGGAATGCAGGATTCTATTGAAGAGTTCGTCAATACTACGGCAACAGCTAGTGACTTGAAAAATTCACAATCTATATCAGAGAGTTTAGAAGTTTCTGAAGTAAAGCACTTTACTTCACCAGCTCATAATCAACCAAACAATACAATACCTGATGTTGTCCCCCCTTGTCAACGTATGTCATATAATCTTAAACAAATTCATAATTTAACAGTAAATGTAGGTGCCCAGGTAAGTTCATGGAAATAATGTAAAAAAGATGTCTTATATATTTTGCCATATTTTCAGATTGAAATTCCGCCACATCAACAATCGCATTCTGACTCCCCTGCTCTAAACGATTCCGTTTTACGTTCCCGTGAGGAAGATCCGTCGCCTACTATTACTGCCAGTAATTCCTTGAATTCTCGATCGAATTCGGAGCGTGGTGGAAGCAGTGGCTTCAATGAACGCAATACCACTAGCGCTTCTTCCGGCATTGTAACATCTGATACCGAGCCTGAACGTTACGTTCAAAATGGATATTATTCGTCCTCAGAAACTGGAACCGGGTCCAGCTATGAAATCGATCCGGAATTATTATTTCCCTATCCAGATTCATGTAAGGAATCTGGAGGGGACGATGAAGATGAAGAAAACGACGTCGAAATTGAAGAGGAAGATGAATATGAAGAAAACGACGACGACATTGAAGACGAGTATAAGGATCAGGAAAACGACGACGAAATTGAAGAGGAAGATGAAATGGGAAATGGTGCCGAAGTGGAAGATGAAGAGTATGATCAAGATGAAGTTGAAGAAAATTATTACGATGAAGAAGAAAATGACAGCGAAAGTAATATCAAGACGGTAGAAATTGATTCTGAAGTCGCAACATCGACCAAGAAAAGAACTGAAGATAGCGTTTCAAAAGGAAAAGATAGTGTGGAAGTAACTAACAAGACAAAACATTCTAAAACGCAAGGGAAAAAAACTTCTTCAGAAAAAGCTAAACAAACTCAAAATGACACCCAATGGTCTCAGTATAATTTTTATGGTAGTGAGTATGAAGCGGCACATGCTCTATGGATGGAGATATACTGGACACAACTGGGACAAATACAAGAATACGTGCAAATGACACGTGATGTGGGAAAGTCAGAGAATAAAAAGTAAATATGTAACTACGCGTAAATTATACAATCATACATGTTTGAATGTATGTAAAATGTGAAATTATTAATTAATTTAATTTAATGTTTAACTCATACAAAGAATTTCATAAAATGAATTTGAAGTTTTTCCGAAATACGTATTAAAATGAATACCGTTAAAATTATATTCGTGTTTCTCTTGAATCTTACGAATCGTGCATCTTACAAACTAGGTTATAATCCCAAATTTACATTTTTAGGCCCGTAGTTACAGTCAAAACAAAGTTACTCTAAATTTAATAGCAGATTTTTGGCATAATTTTAAATGGGGTATCTGTCAAAAAAAGGTTCAACTAACTTTAGAGTCGACTTTAAGTGGGGCTTAAGTGGAGCTATTATGTAAATCACCACGAACTAAGAGGGATGTTTGCATAGTGACTCGATGCCGCTGTATCAATCTCCTTAATCTTCTCCCATCTTGATATCCTTCCATTTCCAACTAATATTGACTGGGGAGTCACAAACACCCTCGGGGTGTTCAACTGCGCAAAACAAACCGGGAAGCCGACGCGTTGGAAATCATCTAGATCTTGACTCTGTATAACAAAGAGATAAGGGAATATAAGCTTAGGAGCTTATGTGAAGGCACAGAATATACAATGGAGGCTAGATGGCTATAAGTTAACAGAAAAAACAAACTATTTCATCTGCAAACCTACTAAAGAGCGATAGATGCTTTACTGGGAGTGGGGAAGAGAAGATCAGACTTCTCCCAGCTACTCACTTTACAGGATCTATCTCATATTCCGAGACAAATCGGACCGAACAAAATGAAAAATCAACAGAGGAAACTGGTTAGTGGCTAAGGAAATATCCCCTGAGCACACACCCCAGGTGGGCGGTGATCGCGTTTAAACCACTCAAGTCACCGGTGGCGGGTGCATATTTCCTAGCATGCTACCGTAGGGCTTAGAACTCGTCCTTGAACCACTACTAAAAATTGTTAGCAGTAGCATAGCATTGGATTATAAAAGTAGATATAATCAAATAAAACACCTTTGAGGTAAATATTTCGATTGACGAAAGCTGAACTAGAAACACAAAATTTATTATATCAATTTATGACGAAAATTATACGCATTTTTTAACTGTCCTGTATTTTTTATGGATGTAATGGTGACAAAAGTTTTAACCATTAATTTTAATACTCACATCGCCCAGTTAACAAAAGTTTAAAACAGCAGTTAAACTCTTGTGAAATTAAATTTTTTCTGTGGAACGAATTTCAAATTTGAAAGAAAAGTAATGATTTTTAGAATTTGTATATTTTCAGGCGATATGAATTTCCATTGTTAACTATGTGACTTTGAATATAAATTCAAAGTTAAACTCTTGTTGGTCGTTAAGTTAACAATCGTTTAACTAAGCACTGTGAGTCCAACCCTAAATGTTTTATTTTTCCTAGATAAATTTCTAAAAACGCTATCTAAATCTGAATGATTTATTCAAATATTTAGCACTGAATTCAGTTCCATTGAACCATATAATTTTTCGAATACAGAATAAAGCGGCAAAGGATGATCATATCCTTCGAATCAAAAAAAAAAATATATATATATATAAATTTAATAAAAGATTAAATGTGAAAAATGATAAAAACGTAGCAACTTGGTACCAACATTAGATTAAATAAGCATCTGTATTCGTCTCATTCTCTGCGCTGCACACATGGGTTTTTTTTTTAAAGTACGGTGCTGCACTCGCCTTTGTATTCCGAGCGCACTTGTGCAAAAGGGTATATTTAAGCTCGGAACACTTTGACGACTGCAACTTCACGACGTAACGACAGCGACATCATTTTGTCGACAAATGTCGCCTTGAAGCCAGCTTCTTAAACATTTTGAAGACCTCACCCTGCAAAAATCGTTGGACCATGTAGTCTATTTGTGGTAAATTGGAGTACTTACAAAAGTGTTCCTCTGTCTGTAGCGGACCAACTCGTGTCTCTGCGCCAGCTTATTGTTTGTTATCCGATCACTGCTCGTGTTTTAACGAAATGTGATTGAAGTGGAGCATTTGAAGGCACATTTGCATGTCTGGCTGTAGCTGAACGTGCAGAGATGCTCGCTGTTAGTTCTTAGCTCCCAGCATGTTCGGGTTCAAATGCCGTCAGAGGCAACATGTAATTTTTAATTTTTGGCTTGGTTTTAATTAATTTCGAAAAAGCATTCGAGAAGTGAAGAACAAAAGCGTATACAAACGAAAAAATATAACAACAATGCCATTGTTAATATGTTGGAGTAGTTTTGTGCTACTCTGATGTAATGCAGGGATAGAGTATATGGTCCTGCCCTAGGACATCGCAATGTTAATTGGACCATATTTTTTATATGAATTGTGGTTAATTTTGGAGTACTCCTTGATCCTTAGGGAGTACTCTTTACACGCATGCATGGAGTAGTCGGGATTTGTGCAGGGCAGCGACATAGCAAACAGCTGATTTTAAAGTTTGACATTTTGGTATATTTATTTCACAAATTGTGTATTTTTATTTAAGTAAATAAGAAAAACATGAACAATCAAGAATATGTGATTAATTTTGCGACAATTTAATTTTGCAGCACTACATCTACTCATGTTGCCGGCAAAATTAGAAATAGATTTAATTTGGCGACTTCGACAATTGCAGTCTTGCAGCCAAGATGTCGTGCTGTCCTCAAAATAATTGTGTCCGTAAGAACGTGTGTATTTAAAATTTGACAGATGCTGCTTGTCGCTTGCTGTCGTCAAAGTGTTCCGAGCTTAACTTTGTTCACATAACGGTTGTTTGAAACAGCCAAAATGAATCGAGATAGATATAGACAAATGTACACATAAATGTTCAGAATGAATAGAGAAGTAGATTAAGTCATGTCTGTCTGTCCGCCCGTCCGTCCGTGTAAACGATAGCTCGATCAAAAATTGAGGCCCCTATTATGAGTTGCATTCGATTTTCGACTGTGGTCGAAAGTGCTGAGCGAACGAATTTTCATTTGGTATTATGGCGCTCATTCGATGAAGAATAGCGCTATTGTGAATTTCGCTCGTTTAGGTTGTTCACAATAGTATATTTTTCACCGCTGAGAAGCTTTGTTTACAAATCGAGCAAACTAAATAGTGTTTTTATACATATTTATGTAAATTTGTTCTAATTAAAATGAAGTAAAAAAGAAAGCAAGTTTATAAAAACGTGGTAAAATGAGTACAACGAGTTCTGGTTCAACGATTCGTCAGAGGATGAGAGCTTAGTAAACTGGCCAGGAGTAGCAAATGTTTAAGAGAGTTTAAGTTTATTAGTCTTTCGAATATATTTTGATATAAAATATATTTAAGAAATTTGTCTACAGATTCATTAAAAAGTTCCGACCATCTAAAGAGGCGTTTGTGAGCCAAATCTATTTAAAATATTTTAAAACTCAACAGCGCTACGATTTTGTTCTCAGAGGTCGTGCCAACAGAGTGTTGGGATTTTCTTTCCCAAGGCCTTTCGAGCTTGTGTTTAGTATTCACGATGTTAGAACTGCATGAAATTAATAAAAATTGTTTAAAATTAGTGTCTAGCCGCCAAAATGTAAGAAAACATATACAAAATCATATTTTTCACAATTTTCTAACACTTCGCTACACCATCGAAAGCAAAATTCTGTTCGACAGAAAATTCGATACTCAACGAAAATTTCGACACGCTTGCATAGCTCATAATACGAATTTCACTTTCGATCTTCGATAGCCAGCGAAGATCGAAAATCGAATGCAGCTCATAATAAGGGCCTGAGATATCCCAAGGATTTTTTTACATAGGTTTCCCTTTATCCAAGGCAGGTTGGTATTGATAATGGGCGAAATCGGACTGTAACCACGCCCACTTCCCATATAAAGATATTATCGAGAACTACTACTACAAGGACTACGATATTTCAGTAAATATTGGATGCAAATTGTTGAAAATTAATATGTGAAGTAGAATTTTGGTAAAAATATATATTAATTAGAATTTCTTGAAAAATGGGCGTGATCCCTCCCACTTATGATGAAATGCTGTATCTCAGTAGCCGCTTCACCAATCCTTACCAAACGAGTACGGTACGAGTCTTGCCTAGGGTCTAGTTAAGAAATCTGTTGAAAATCTTTGAAATCGGGCAATGACCACGCCCACCTACCATATAACGGTAATTTACAGAAACACGAAAACTGGGATAAATCAGTACCTATCTATATACTTATTTCTAAAAGGTACTCTTCTGTTACCAAACGATATCTCCTTTAATATTTTATCAAATTTAATGAATTATATATCATTTTGAAGGAGCGCAAAGTAGTCGCGTTGTTGAAATTTAGTAATTTATTAAAAAAAGGGGTTTAAAGAGCTGAAAGCACTGTATTCCACAAATTCCATCAAATTTAATAAGTGAAGCACCATTTGGATGGAGAGCTTCACCGCTCTACCATACTAACTTCTAAATAGGATTGCCACGTGTCTAAAATTTTTGTGAACTTATATATCTTAAATAAAATATTGCTACGCGTTTAGGGAATGAAAGGCATTTAAATGCTGTCTTATCCAGAAGTAATTACTTTTCTTAAGAGAGTTGCCAACTATCTAAAGATGCAAATACATACATATGTATATCGTCGTTTAAAGTACATAACCGCGTATCGTCACTCTGCAAAACCGCGTAACTGACATTGGCTGCCAAAAATTGGATCTTGGCTCAATCCTTATCCATTCGTCCTGAAATATACTAGCCAGAAATGCGATTGCTTTATAAAAAACCGTTTTGAAATATGAGTGTTTTTACGCTCTAGAAAATAATTTCTACAACTTTACATTCGCAGTTTTGCATTTCGCTGATACGCGGTTTTGCATTTTGTTGGTACGCGGTTTTGCACTTTAAACGACGATATATAGAACTGTGGTGCAAGAATGATTGAATACAAGATTGCGCCGATCAGAGAGGATTTTTGAGAATAACTTTT
>NW_023458564.1:14418462-14422954 GCF_013731165.1 Rhagoletis pomonella | reverse complement strand
AAGCGCCAATCTATTATTAGGTGCGTTCGCGTCAAGAATGATAGAATGCAAGATTGCGCCGATCAGAGAGGATTTTTGAGAATAACTTTTGTGTGACGTCACACTGGTGCAATTGCGAGAGAGAAATGCCAAAACGTGAACAAGAATGGAAGAAGAAGAAAAAATTTTGCTAGGAAAAACGTAAACAAGTTGCACCAGTGTGACGTCATGCAAACAACAATTCTGTCAAATTCGTTACGAGAGGAATAGCGGTCCGAGATCGGCGCAACCTTTGTATTCTCTCAATCGTGCGTTCGCGTAGCTGTTAATTGTTCAAGTTTAACCAAAACTTAAAGGTTTTTGCGTTCGCGTACGCAAAAAACTTGCAAAGTAGGGGAAATTGAGAGAGCAACGTGACATTTCATTTTGAGGGGAAGCTGTTAGTAGGTTTGTTCGTCGAGCAAAAAATTTGTACGAATTTGTACGAATTATCACGATTTTTGCCCAAATCGCGTTCGTGCAGACCAAAAAATTATCCAACACTCAAAAATTGTGAGAGCAAAGTGACAGTTCTCTTGGAGAGAAGTTGCAAATTCTTGCTGGAAAAAATTTTGCCAGCAAGAATTTGCAAACACGAAAAACATGTGGTTGTGGCGCATGGTTGCATTTTTGTCTACAATAATTTGAATAAATTAGTTCGTTAAATTTAAAAATTTATAAACACCAGCGAGTTTTTATGAAAAAAGGAAGTAAATAATTGTTGATATAATTAATTTAGTTAATTCCAATGATTTGAACTTAATTCGGCTGAAAAAAATGGTATTCGCAATCGGAATGCAATTGCAACCAGAGTCGATTTAAGAAACCCGACAGCTAGTACGATGAAGAAATTGAAATGTATGTTAAAGAAAGTCAGAACAACAAGAAATATACATGTATATCCTGTTTTTGGCCATCCGAAAGAATTTTAAAAATTCTATACAAATTTTTTATGTTTGAAATGCAACCGTGGACGCCAGCTGGCAGCGAAACTTGCAAATTCCTGCAAATTTGCGTTCGTGCAGAAATTTGCAAGTTTCTCAACATGAGAGAGAATTTGAGAGAATTTTTTCTTACTCTCTGATATTTTGAGTGTTGGATAATTCTTGCTGGATTTTCGACGAACAAACCTAGTTTCTGTTGGAAAAATTTTTGCCAACAGCAATTTGCCAACAGGGAAACAGCTGATCAAAAACAGCTGGTTGGCATTTACGCAAATCACAAAATTGAATTTGATGGGTTGGAAGATAAAAATTACAAAATGCGACTAATTAAACTTGTAAGAAATAAGTAGTTATTTGTTTAATCAATAAACTGTGTCAGTATAACACTTTGCGACGACTTTTCGTACGTTTTAAATTTTACACTTTTGTATGTAAACAAAAATTATATCAGCTGTTCGTCTAACTTGCAAGTTTCTGCAAATTTTCTGTTCGCGTACTATTTTGGATATTTCTCTCTTGTGAGAGAACAGATGACATTTCGCCGGAATTTGGTTGTTGGTTGGTTTCTGCTGGAGATTTTAAACGAACGCACCTATTATTGGCTGCATTTCTTTATTCATTCTGAACGTTTGGAATAAATTTTTTTGTTTACTTATTCTTTAGAACGTTCCTGATGATATGTTAACGTATATTTCAAACGCATTCTGTTTATTACGGCTGTGAAATGGGATTATCCGGAATGTATAAAGAAACGCAGCCATTATGTATACAAAGAAAGTTGCGTAATAGGGCTTTCGCACGAGGCGATTTTTCAGGCAACTTTTGCGTTCAACTCACGCAGGAGTGCACGAAAAAAAAATTTAATGGCTAAAAATAAAAAAAAAATAAAAAAATAAAAATATTCGCCATAAAAAGGCGTTTGCATTGTTAAACTTTGCATTCTACTTTTGGTTGAACGGCCTTTCAACTAATCGCTTTCAACAAAGTTGGTCGCCGGCCAACATTTAGCCATTCAACTTTTTTTCCGTGCAACCCTGCGTGAGTTGAACGCAAAAGTTGAACGCAAAATCGCCTCGTGCGAACACCTTTTAAGACCGAGCGTTACTCTAAAACGGATCGTCCTATGGAGCTGTAATTGTTGTTGCATTAGTCACTGTCTCAAGGAAACTTTTTAAACTTAAAAAAGAATGTCGAAAAATATAAATTTCCGAGAAAACATGTTTTCCCTAGATTTTGTATATGGGCCATTACAGCCAAGACGACACCTCAGATAAAAAAAAAATAAATTACATAAATTGTCTTTAAATCTGTAAAAACAGTAAAGCAGGTATAATAAATCTTTAGAAATAGATTTTTATCCATTTAATTTTCACTATTTTCTCTATTTTATTGTTACCTTGCAGGGAAACCGCGGACTGGTGAATCAAATTTCTAGTTCCGTACTAGGTCTTTATCGCCAAAAAGGAACCAGTCCGATAGGAACTAGATCCCCTCCAGTGGTACTTTTAAAAAACTAATTTTTTTCAGTTTTTTCACTACAAATCTATATCTAAAGTGACGAATTTAGAAATGGTTCGGAACTATAGAAAAAGGGATGCAGAACAAACTAGATCCTATTTGTCGAATTTAGAACTATTTCGGAACTATCGAATAAGGGATGCAGCGGGGGGCTTGCTTACTTTGCATAGATATGTGTTCGGCGGCTTTTTCGTTCAAATACGCTTCTATTCTGTGCTTCGCAGATGCTATTTCATAGTTTGGTAATACAAAACAAAGCTTTGTGTTAACATATTAACATCTTGGGGCCGTCTGGAATCTAACCAATAACAGCGAGCACCTCTGCAAAGTCAGCTACAACAAGGTATGTAAACGTACATTTCTTACAATCATTCAAACAAATTTAATTTCAAATTGAAAAAACGTTACTTTGAAAATAATGTAAAATCGGACACGGAACAACCGAAAAGTTTGAGAAATCATGATACTTTTTTCTTTCGTCTGTCGATTTTAGAACTGGTTCGGAACTATAGAATTTAGGACTAGTTCGGAACTGTCGAAAAAGGGATGCAGCGGGGGGCAATTGACACTTCCTAGGACATCGCCAGTTGCTTGCATGCAAAAGAGATTTATCGCGAACCAGTACTGGGTCTAAATGTACTAGAAGCGCCCCAGTTCAGAACTAGAGATTTTCCCCACAGGGTATAAATGCATATATAATATACTGTAATATGTTTGCACCAAGTTTTGAAGGCATTCCTCATCAGAGTTGGGCATTATTCGAATAAATTGTTATTTAGATAATTATTCGAATAAAATTTTATCCGTAATATAATTATTCGGAGATAACTTATTCACGAATAAATTATTCGTGAATAAATTTCTTGCGAATAATTTATTCGTTATTTTATTCGTTATTTTAAATAATGAATAAAAACTAATTTTTAACACATTGAGCCACCTTTTACTTTTATTTCTATTGTCAAGGATTGTAAGTTAGCTGAATTTTGTTTACTATTTTATCAAGAATACTAGCCCATTCCCTATGGTTTCGCGGCCCCTGATAAGATTTTTTGCGTTGGCCAATGCAAGAATAGCGTTGAAAACCAAATATGGGTAAAGTAAAAATTCTCACACATATTTCTGCCAAAAAAATAGCGCTCTGATGCTATATGCAAGAAAAAATTCCTTTCAATGTCATGAGCTTTACCTCCACTTGTGAGATCTTTTCTAAGCGAGCGTAATCTTCTTCTATGATCTTGCAACTACAACATTGGTCTGATGCGTCAACCTCTAGTCTTATGTCATGTAGGCCAACAAAAGTCCTTATAAGGATGCTGAAGAGCACAGATTTGCGTCCTCGATGTAAAATTTGGCCATTGATATAGGAATTGGAAGGATGTGGTCGAAACTTTCCTTGCTGATTCGCCACTTTTAAAATATCCAAGAGCTGGTTCCTTGAGTCTTACTGCTGCAGCAATGGCCGCCCGAGCGATTTCATCAAGCGGAGGTAGATGCAAGGTCGCATTTAGGGTATATGACGGCGTGGGACATCGTAAATTCGTATAATATAAACATAAAAAACAAAGGAGTCCAGACATATGGGGTTTCTAGAGATTTCGACTGCAGCACCATTATGAATTGCAACCTGATTGTACAATAAGTAGGGATTTTCTAAACAACTCAACTGTAGCGCCACATAGCGGATCCATTTTTCGCATAAGTATTTTTCATCATGCAGGAAGAACACATTTTGAATTTGAACGAAATCAGTTCATAAATACGGCTTTTATAAATAACTCGGCTCCATCGCCACAAAGGAGTTTTCTAGTAGCCTTTAATAGGACTTAATGCGCATGGAATAACCTCCGAAAATTTGATTTAAATCTATCTAGGGGTTTGAGTTAAATCACAACAACGAAAACGGTTATCATTTTATACATAAATATATGTACATATCTATATACATAAATTACTTGTTTTATTATTATGTTATTCGTTATTCGAATAATTATTATCTTCATTAATTATTC
>NW_023458564.1:14412487-14418362 GCF_013731165.1 Rhagoletis pomonella | reverse complement strand
AGTATATTTGGGTAATCCCTCAAGGTTTCGAGGATAATCGTAACAATATATACAAACGTATTAAACATCTGTGCACTCCATTGCTTTGCAATTAGAGATGGGCACGGGCTTAAATTTTCAGGCACGGGCCTAAATTTTCAGGCCCGGCCCGGCACGAGTGCAAAATCAACTTTCAAAAACACGCACGAGCCCGCACGTTAAGCACCGACTCCCTGTTGTATGCATGGAGTTGTAGACGTCGATAACGATGTTTAACCGCAGATTAGTGTTAACCAGACATTGAGTAACCGGCCCTAAAACTGATTTATAAATAGTAAAATGTTTACAGCAGAATATCAAAACTGTGCAACAACTATTCACTTGCATGCTTTTACTAGTTTTGTGTTCAATAACTTTTTCTGCTAGTTTTCTCTTCTTCTCAATTTTACGCTCTATTTTGCTTTTACGCTCTCGCTGCAATATTTTACTGGAGAAGTTAAGAGCCTGTCAGACGTGGCAATATTCCCGTCTTTCGCACGCAATTCGCTGTCAAATTGAGAAAGATAAATATTATTTCGATGTGTGAACAGCCAGAAGGATCTTTCTGTCACTTTTCGGAAATCAGTTTCAGAAATAACAGTTGCGAGGTGTGACTGCAACTGCAAGAGCGAAAATCGATTTCGGAAATATATTTCAACTTGCTCGTGCTGCACTAGCAATTTTTGGCTTTGTTTATTTTCTTTTCTAGCAGATAATTATCAGGAAGAAGAAGAATGAGGAAATTGAAAGAATTACGCTCACAGAGAGCGATATAATGAAAAAGTAAAGAAACGCAAAACTAGCAGAAACTAGCAAGTAATCAGCTGATCGGTGTATTTTGTTTATCCACTTTGACAGCTGCTAGTTTCTGCTAGTAAAAATTTTACTAGCAGAAATTAGTAGGAGAGCCAAAAAAAGAAGAGCGTAAGATCGAGAGAGAGCTGCTAGTTTCTGCTAGTTTTTTGGGTTAAGAAACGCTTTCTTCTGCAAGTGCTGTCAAACTAATCGAGTGTTGCCGTGTGGCACTGATCGTGAATTTGTGTAAAATGATAAAAAATATTGTTGAATTAAATATCAAAAATGCTTGAAATATATTATTTTGCTTAGGGCCTGTGCCAATTGATAGAAAAGTTCTATGGTGGAAAAAGTTTTTACTATGGTGAGAAAATTTTACATTTCTGCTTTGCCAATTCGTAACTTTTTACTGCTGGAAATTTTTGACAGTTGCTTTGATGCACAAGAAGACTATCGAGTTTGCTATTTATAAAATGCAGCAATTATATAGAAAATATTTGCCTTTGATGATTTCAATTCTTCTGGAACTGAAATCCATGCATTTATTAGACCTTTTAGCAGTAATATTAGAAATAAAAACACGTCAAAACCGTCTGGTAAGTGTGTTCACAAAAATGTTTAAAACCGTGTACAATTGTTTCCAATAAAAACATATGTCGTTTTAGGGTATTATGTACATGCAACAAGACGTTTATTCCAAAATACTAAGCAGCATTATGAACGGCGATAACAAGACTACAAAAATGTATCTTAGGTTGTCCTCTGCTTCGTTTCGAAAAATTGTAACTCACATTCCCAAAAAGCGTCACGGATGGTCAGTGGAGTACGAAGTCATTTGCTTAATAAAGTCTTCAAATTATTTATATTGTTCTTACTCACTTCCAGCCTTCGTTGCTGTTGGCGTTCTTTGAACTGAACCAAACATCCTTGTCAATGCGCTTTTCCAGAAGGATTCTGCGTTCTGAACTGCTCCCTGTAAAATAGTATTTTTAATTAAAAAAATACATAACGCCTTTTCATATTTAAATCTGAAATTAAATCTTACAAGTTATATAGCTTTTCTTTATTTTTTTTGCCGGCGGGACCATGTTCTTTTATTTCCACTCGCTTTTGTTTTCTTTAATTTATGTGTATACGTGCGTTGTTCGTTCTTCTTCTTGATAATGCTGCTGTCAAATTTTTCACTAGCCCTGCCGTATCAAACATTTTTATTCACCTCATAGCTGTCAAAAATTTACTATCCACAGAACTTTTCTATCAATTGGCACAGGCCCTTAATATACTTAGGGCCGTTTGCACCATGTCTAGTTAATTCTAACTCCCAGTTAAACATCTTTATCGACGTTATCGACACCCATCATATAACATGTGATCGATAAAGCAGTTAACGTGCTTAACTGAAGGATGTACCTCCAGTTAGCGTTAACAAGACATGGTTTTCGGCTCCATGCAAATAACATGGTGTCGGTAACGTCGATAACGATGTTTAACAGGGGATTAGTGTCAACCAGGCTTTGAGCAACCGGCCCTTAGGGCCGTTTACTCAATATGTGGTTAACACTAATCTCCGTTTAAACATCATTATCGACGTGTTCGGCTCCATGCATAACGGTAACGTCGATAACGATGTTTTACCGGAGATTAGTGTTAACCAGACATTGAGTAACCGGCCCTTAGGGCCGGTTGTTCAATGTCTGATTAGCACAAATCGGAGGTAGAAGCTCCGGTTAAGCACAACTACTGCTTTATCGATCACATGTTACATGCATGATGTCGAAATCGTCGATAGTGTAGTGGTAGTGATAACCAGACATTGAACAACCGGCCCTTAATCGTTAAATTATTGTTCACACGGCAAATATGTTAATTATAGCCTATATTTTGTGGCTTTGATTTTTGCTTATTTTCGGGTTTATGTTTTTTTGATTGAGTACGGGATTGCGAGCATTGGGCCATATGAATAAAAAATAAGCAATTTTCTTAAATAACAGACATTTTACTCGATTTATTCAAACAAAGTTGAAGTAAACGGTATGAAATTTTAAGAAAAAGCAATTGCTTAGTTTTTATTCATTGTTAGTGCTGGCTTCAATTATAAGAATATCCAGCTATTTATAATAGGTGCGTTCGTTTAAAATCTCCAGTACAAAACATCAAACCGCCAAATTAAGCCGAAATGGCATCTGTTCTCTCACAATAGAAAAATATCCAAAATAGTACGCGAACAGAAAATTTGCAGAAACTTGCAAGTTAGACGAATAGCTTGCGAATAGCTGATATAATTTTTGTTTACATTCAAAAGTGTAAAATTTAAAACCTACGAAAAGTTACCACAAAGTGTCATACTGACACAGTTTATTGATTAAACAAATAACTACTTATTTCTTACAAGTTTAATTAGTCGCATTTTGTAATTTTTAACTTCCAAACCGTCAAATTCAATTTTGTGATTTGCGTAAATTCAAACCAGCTGTTTTTGATCAGCTGTTTTCCTGTTGGCAAAAATTTTTCCAGCAGAAACCAGCGGCTTCCCCTCAAAATGAAATGTCACTTTGCTCTTTAAATTTCCGCTAATTTGCAAGTTTTTTGCGGACGCGAACGCAAAAACTTGTAAGTTTTGGTTAAACATGAACAATTAACAGCTACGCGAACGCAACTAATTTCACCATGGGGTAATGGTCGGGATCGGATAAAAAATGTCGATCTCACGGTTGCATTTCCAAAAATCGGCATTTGACAATCGGCTATCTAAACGATTTAACAATTTTTTTTGTTTTATTCTCAAATTTATATGATTTTAATACGCAGGAAATCTTAAAAAATATCACGGGCGACAAATTGAGAGAATGGTTTTACTTGCTATGTTTTTATCATGTGTTGTGGCTAAATTTTGACACAAAACAATTGAGTACTCACTGTTAAATATTCAGATGCCAGCGTTACATACAAAGCACGACAGACTTCAGGAATTATTTCCACAATAGCTGGCCGAGATATACGGAACATTTGAGACAGTGTATGGTAACTGTCGCCAGATGGGAGGTACTTCAATGTCAGCGAGACTCTTTCTTCAACGCTTATGGCTACACGCAAAACCGTATTTTGCTTTTGAGTAAGCGGTCGCACTTTTTCACATAAAAAGTTTAATTGATCTTGAGGAATGTGCGCGAAATTTCTGAAAAATTCATTCCCTTCGAGCCGCAAATCATTCATCAACGTTGTGTAGTATGGGTTGTTTGCTCCGCGCTCCCAAAATTGTCTTACCCAAACAGACCGGCGTGTACGCGAATCACCCACTTCTATTTTTTTTAATAATAATGGCAATAATTTTTAATAAAATTGCTTTCTTTTTCAGCAGCAGCTTACGTCGAGTATTCATTTTTCGCGTTTTCGTTCTCCCTTTTACAAGAGAAATAGCAAACAAACGACAACCCCACCGCCCATGGTTGCATTTTAGTATCGAGAAAGATTGCCAGAAACTCATTCGCTGTGTGAACAGCCAAAAAGCGATTTCAGAAATGTTTCCTGCAATTCGCCTTTCGGAAATAAAAACCTCTTTCGAAAGACACTTTCCATGCAAGGTGTGACTGCTCATGCAACTGATTTCTCAATTTGACAGCCTTTCCGAAATTTATTGCATCGAAATATATTGTCACGTCTGACACGCCCTTTACTATACAACCCTACAATCCAGAAGTACGCGAACGCAAAAACCACATTTCATGCCCAGAATTTGAGAAACAGCTGATTCGCATTGTTTTTGTTTTTGTCACTTAAATGCAAACTCTTGGAAATTGAATTTTTGTTTCACAAATTTGATTTTAACAGGTCTATTCTACGCTGGTAATAAAAAGCTTGTAACAGGTAAATAAAGTTCCTGACAATTTTTAAACCCTCTTCGCATTCTGTGTACTCTTGTAACCGGTAATTTTTGTTACCATCTCGTAAGCTGTTAACGAAGTATTGCCCCGTGAAATATGCAATGCCAGAATTTGCACAGTTCTTCATAGCTGAATTGCTGAATATTTTAACTGCATTACCAACGTACCTAGAATCGCGGTGACAAGAGCTGGTAACATTTTTTGGTAATAAAAGTTTCCGGTCACAAAATTTTCGGTAACGTGCAGAATAGACCTGTAAGTATATAAAGAGCGTGTGTGAATCGGTAACAAAGTTCTCGGCGAGTAAATTTTTGACAACTATGAGGTGAATAAAATTTCAGTAGCTCATGAGGCTAGTGAAATTCTTGACAATTGCATAGAATATTTTGACAATCGCAAAGATTTTTGATGTCTGTAATTTTTCGTTAAATAAAAGCTTAAAATGATGAATTGCAATCAACGATGGTAGATGTTTTCTTAAAATATTAATTTCACTTCAATTTGTAATATTTTATTCCGCATAAATCTGCGGTTATCAAAAATTTACTGCTGTCAAAAAATATTTCATTTCACACAGCAGATTGGCAAAACTGTCTCACCATAGTAAAAGTATTATTCAACAGCTTTCCCCATAGAACTTTGTTACCGATTCACACACGACCAAAGATTGAAAATACATCAACAAGCCATCACTAGCAGCAGCATGTAAACACAAAACAGCTGAAAAGTCCGGGTTGTTTAGGGCAGGAAGAAGAAGACACTTACGATCCAATACGTTCCAATTTTCGCTCTCTATTACCCATCTTTTTGAGTACGGGAATGATTTCTGTGCTATTTTGGGCACCCGCGGGATCCCGCGTTGCGTACGGGAAATAACCTATTGTTACGATTATCCTCGAAACCTTGAGGGATTTCCCAAATATGCTCGGGCTCGTATCGCTGGATTGTTAAATAAAGGCTAACGATGACCGAATTGTAGTACAATTAACTTTATTGTACAACAAACAATTTACAATACTTGCTAATACAATAAAAACACTTTACAATACTTGTTAAAGCAATAACAACGCTTTACTACTTGTTAACACAATTAAACTTATAGCTTGCTTATTCGCAACTCGATTCTCCGCTAACTTACTTGTAGCTTGCTGACTTGTAACTAACTCACCTCGTGGTGGCGG
>NW_023458564.1:14400319-14412387 GCF_013731165.1 Rhagoletis pomonella | reverse complement strand
GGGTTAAATGGACCTCGGATTCGGATTCAGCGACCCCAAAAACATAATGTACACATAGTGAGACCTTTGGGTCAGAACACAAATTTTTTTTTGTGTGGCTGTGTTATTATTATTTTTGTCTGTCTGTCTATATATTTGTACGCGCATCACTCGAAAACTAGTGCATGGAATCGAATTCAGTTTTCACCGATGTATCGCTAGATGTCTAACTTACAATATAGAAGAAAAAAATAGAGAGTTGCCACTTGTATGAAAACTTAAGTTTAAGGAAATTTATACGCCATCTGTTTGAACATTTTTTTAATTTAATTGATAACATAAATTAAATATTGCAATATTGGCATCAAACTAAAGAGGTTAGGAAACTTTAATGCCGAAATATTTTTAGGGGATCTGTCACCAGCTTGAAAAATTTTATTCATTTAAATTGGTAAAATAAATGAAATATTGCAACACGGATATTAAACTAAGGAGGTTTAGGAAGCTAACTTTCGAAAATATTTTTGAAAAATTCAGTTAAATTGATAAGATAACCTAAATGTTTCCATATGGGTATCAAACGAAGGTATTTGAGAATAATAAAATTGTAACAGGCCGATCTCTGTACACAATAGATATTAAAGAAAAATTAATAGGGAGTTTATTAGATCAACAGAAGGCAAATCAACAATTTTTAGAATTTTGGTCTGTTTGTCCATCTGTATGGCAACATATTTGTATGGAATTAAATGCAGTTTTCACCGATGTACATATTGCTAGAGGTCTAACTGAAAATATGGAACCCATTTTTTTCAGTTTATCATCTATCTTTGTTTATAGGTATTTGAATGCATTAACTTTTTCCAGTGCTTCGTTGTTTATATTTAGAGTTAGCACCGCACTGTTCTCAAAATTTCGCCTAGATATAACCACAAACTTAGTTTTATTGACATTCAATTCATGTGTTAAATCCAGTGTTGCCACTTTGTGAGTAATTCCTCAAAACGTGAGGAATTTCGGGTGCGCTTGAGTATTTTTTGAGGATTTTTATTTTGAGGAATTTTTGAGGAGTTTTCTCTCGATATATTTGCAGATAACAAATGCAGCCATGTTTTACACTAGAGAGTTGTTAAATCGCTCTGCAAATTTTTGAACAAAAAGCTTGCCGAAGTTTTATAAAGAGCGAAATACACTGCACAAGTGGCTTGTCAAACATTCTCCAAAGCTACTTTTCCCATTTCGCCATACACCATGCAAACATGACTTGTTGAAGCAAAGAATTTTAGTTTTCTTCCGGTTCACAATGTAAATGGGTTTTGTTTTTTTCAAACGGCTTGTAAAACCTTCAAACACCCCCATACACAACATAAATAAGGGATATTTCGCTTGGTTTGTCAAGCCGCTTGTGTGGTGTTTTTCGCTCTTAAGCACATCTGCATTTGCTGCTAAATATTCAAAATGTTATCGATAATGTTTTTCATTCCATCGTTATATTTTCAACTTATTTTAAACTAGCAAAATGTTGGTAACGAATGGAGAGAACACGCATTGTTCGATCATAAGAATATTCATATTGATTTCCCATTAGATCCAGAAAATGATAGGAAAAGTTTTTGAATTAAAAGATTCTTCAGGTTCATATAATTTTCCCAATTAAAAAAAATTATATCTGCATTACTAATATAGCCCTTTTCTAATGCTTCAGTAGAACGTATATTTAGTAGTTTAAAAATGGTGTAGGACTGACTTGAGGACCAGATTGAGCACTGATATAGTTGCAGCAATATTTTATACAAGTCAAGGCATAAAAAATAACGGTGATACTTTGTTTGAACCGCAAGAACAAATATACCAATTGAATTGGAGAATGTAATTAATTTGTATACTAAGTACCTGTAAATACACAGTACAGTGCAGTACACAATACTCATATCTGTAATAAGAAAATTTTGAGTAATTTGTTCGGATTTTGAGGATTTTTCGTTTGTTTTTGAGGAATTTGGTAATTTTTTTGTGGCAACACTGGTTCTATCATAACCAATCGCACTTTTTTGGAACTTCTGTGTGTAAGGGTTTTTCGCTAAAAAAAAAATCAAAACTTGTGGTTTCTGCCAAAAAATTAAGAAATCTGAGACGTCACGGTTGTACAATTTCATATAGTTTTCTGTACTTTGTATTTCACTAAACTACTAAACGACTTCACCGATTTGGTTCATACTTGGAACATATGCCAACACCTTGAAAATAAATATTCCCCCAAAAATTTACTCGGTATGTGGCGCTGGAGTCGTGATATTCCGAAAATTCTTATACAGACTAAAACGTAAAAAAACAATATACATATCTCTAAAACCAATTACGCTTATCACGGATGCATAAATTGCAAATACTCTACTTATGGCGAAAACTGGTTGGCATTGGAAAAGGGTGCGTGGCACCTCCCATACAAACTGAACTTCTTATATAGCTTATCTCTGGAACCGCTTACGCTAACGTCCTGAAATTCGACACAGCTACATATGTCATCAATACCGTACTTATGGCGAAAAGTGGTAATTATTGGAAAGGATGCATCTATATACATTTACGTAAGCGGGCAAGTATCATTCGATTTGGAACCATTTTCTCCTAGATTTCTAAATCCCACTGAATTATTGTAACTTTGTTTGTAATATTTGTGAACATTTTTAAGAATTTTTTTAAATTTTGCGCAAAGTTTAGAGCTTTGATTTTTATGAGTTTCGCTATTGACTGTCCTATCTACATACCTATATACATAAAATGATAGCCGTTTTCGTTGTTCGGACTAAAATCAAAAACCACTGGATAGAGTTCCGTCAAATTGTCGTTGGTTATACCTTGCATATATGGTCTTATTATATGCTACTAGAAAACTCGCTATGTGGTGCTGGAGTAGAGTTATTTATAAAAGTCGTATTTATTAACCGATTTCGTTCAAATTTTATATGTGAGCGATGTACCTGTATGATTAAAAGTTCTTTTGACAAAAAGGGACCCGATGAGTGGCACTGGAGTCGAGGTTGAAATTCATAATGCGTATTCATTTTATGGTAAGCAATGGTTTTGCAGAAAATGGGCCCAATGGATGGCGCTGCAACCGAAATATATAGAAACCCCGTGTGATTGGCCTGCTTTGGCCCTATGTTTAAGAAACAGCCCAATGAGTCCAATCAAGACCACACAGGAGCTTGAGACCGGGGCTGAACAGCTTCACTCAGATATTGCAATAGCTTTCAACCGTAGCTGTCCCCAAGGAAAGGTGAAATCGAAACGTGATGTGTTTGGTGGAGCAAGAAGCTTGAGCAAATGAGATGCCAAGCTAGAAAATTATTCAATAGGGCGAAAATTACGAAATTACGGGTGATTGGAACCCGTATAAAATTTCCCTAACCTCCTACAACAAATATTTAAGGAGATCCAAAAGAGCTAGCTGGCGAAACCATTGCGAGGATATTAACAGCCTCCCGGAGGCAGTATGTCTCCAAAACGCTCTAACAAGGGATCACAAGAACACAAAGGGCACTCTGAAAAGACAGATGGGAGCTACACACAGCATCCGTGTGGGACCTGCAGAGTCTTGCTTGATACTCATTTCCCAGGCTGTGCAGTAGGCTACTGTCGACCATAAGTGGGTGTTCCAACACCCACTTTTGGAAGGGAAAAAAGCCTTGCTACAAAGCTCATCACTGTAGAACGTGTGCAATGGGCTCTATCAACATTTAGTCCATAAACCAGGACCAGATAGGGTCTATCCATGTCTCTTTCAACATGGAATAAACTACATGGCCCCACTCCTCTAAACTTTATAGAGCTTCGCTCTTTCTGAGTTATATTCTCAACAGATGGTCTGAGGTTAAGGTCGTATTTTTACCGCAACCATTTAAGCCGGAACAACTATCATCCTACCGACCAATTAGCCTCAGTTCCTCTCGCATAAAAGGCATGGAGAAAATACTGGATCAGTATATCAGAGAAGTCAACCTAAGGGAACGGCCTCTGAACAGGAACCAATTTGCCTATCAACTAGGCAAATCCACTGAGACAGCCATTCATAGCCTAGCCTTAAAAAAGCTCTGCAGTCTAAAAATATAGCCCTTTGTGCCTTTATTGACATTTCGGGGATTTTGATAACACATCATGTAAGGCAAAAGATGGTTGATGAGGAAGGGTATAAGCCCAATAATAAATAAATGGATTCGATCAATGCTAAGAACACGTAAAATCAGTATGGAATTTGGAGGCACGACAGAATCTATAACAGCCACAAGGGGTTGCCCTCAAGGGGGTGTACTCTCTGCCCTTTTGTGGACTATGGTTACAGACGAACTCCTTTTCAAACTGAACCGCCAGAGCTTTGATACTCAGGGTTACGCGGATGACCTGGTAATCTTCATAACAGGGCTGCATGACGAAACCATCACCAATCGCATGCAACAAGCCCTACGTATCACACAAAAATGGTGTCAGGATAAAGGACTAACTATTAATCCTATGAAAACTATTATTGTACCATTTACTCGAAGGAGAAAGTTAACTATGACTAAACTCTCTTTGAGCGGGACACTAATAGAATTTTCCAGTTAAGCAAAATATCTGGGGGTAACTCTTGATAAAACACTCAACTGGAATGCACATTTGGATGCGGTTATCAACAAGGCGACAAAGGCTTTCTTTGCCTGTTCGAGACTTCTTGGTAAAACATGGGGCCTTACCCCCAAAATGACCTATTGGTCATTTAATACTGTAGTAAAACCGATTGTAACCCATGCATACTTGGCATGGTGGGCCAAGGCTACACAAAGGACTGCAAGCACAAAACTAAGTAAATTGCACCGAATGATTGCATTGGAATAACAGAGGCGATGAAGACCTGCCCTGCTGATGCACTCAGCGCCTTGGTTGGAATACCTCCCTTTCCTATTTTAATAGAAAAAGATGCGACCACCGCGGCACTAATACTACGTTCAAATTGACGAGCTAAACATGTTAAATGAGCTTGAACCAGTTAAATGAACAAAACATGTTCATAAACAAGTTAAATCGCATGCAATTGTTGTTGGAAAATTGAACCAGTTAAATCATTTAACTCGTTTGAAAACCAGTTCAGCGCAGAGTTGTATCAGAAAGCTTTCTGCTCCGACCAATCAGAAAGACCCAAAAGTTTTCATTTGACACGCCAACGTTCAAAAAATTTATATTGTGAAAAATATTAAAAATTATCAAAAAATATTAAGATTGTATGCATGTCTGCCCGCCAAAAAAGAGGCCAAGGCGGTAATTAGTTTTTTCCCATCAGGTTTCGTCATACGCAGAGATAAATAGGGCATACGAACTAAACATTTTGACGTATCCAAATAATCCGTATGCATTAATATCATGAAGCAGACATTCGCATAAAACAAACTGAAACACAAAAACTTGATTTTGAATATTTTTTTGGAATTTTTTATTGGTAATCAAACAACCGTCAAAGTTTTTTTTTTTTTTTTTAATCCCAACGGCTTTTTACCCTCCATTCCCGCCCAACCGACACGAGCGGCGCAGTCCGCATGACGTACGGAACCTTTTTTTTCTTTTTTTTTTAAGTTTGAGTTTGTTAAGTGTCGAGATCTAAAACTATTCAGCTACAGAATCAAATTCATCAGCTGATTGGATATGCTAAAGATAGTATTTCAATTACTGCGAGTGGAAATAATAGTTTTCTTTATGGTAAAAATCGAGTCCGATACGTCAAACGTGCTGGAATGACAGTTAAAATCTTGACATAAAGCACGGAATGATTCGTTTAGTTCAAAATTAGTTTTGCATGACTTTAAAAATAGAGGTCGAAAGCCTGTCAATAATTTTACGATAAATATTATACCTAGTATTTCTCTACGACTTGCGAGTGTAGGCAAATTTATGAGCTTTAGACGACTTGTGTACAAGGAATGAAACCGATTCAAAATAACGTTCCGGTTTGGGTTTCGGTTTTGCCAAGTGTTTCGGTTTCGGTTTTGGTTTCGTTCTTCAAAATGTATTTCGGTTTTGGTTTCGGTTTCGTTCCGGTTTCGGTTTTTCACAGAAATTTTGTTGATATTATTTAAATCACAATGTCTTAAACGTTGAGGAAAGAAAATCGAAAATTACAGTTCACTGATAATATCAACACTAGGTTCTTTCCCTAACAATCCGGACCGGATTTGGTAATTAGAAAATAAGAGAAACATTTTCTTTCAAAAATGGAACAAAGTTCAGAAGTACGGAAACGCAAAAACCCACATTTCGTGCCCACAAGTCGAGAAACAGCTGATTCACGTTGTTCTTGTTTTTGTCACTTATACCATGTTCTGACCGACATCGGAAACATGTTTTCGTTGCTAAAACTGGTTTTCGACCTGTTTTCGTCCATATAAAATCTGTTAAACGAAAACCAGTTTTCGCTGAAAACTACTTGAAAACTCACTTTCCACTCATTCCAATCGGTGTCTTCACTAGTTTTTTTCGATTATTTATCGAAGTGGAAGTCATATTTTATCATCTTTAATACGCCATTTCGGATTTATTGTTAATTGCCTGGCCAAAGCAAAATAAGAATGAAAGTTAAAGGTTGTAAATGAAAAGAAAATGAAGGAAAAATGTTTTGGTTGTCGGTCAGAACATGGTATTAAATGCAAACACTTGGAAATTGAATTTTGGTTTCACAAATTTGATTTTAAGTACATAGATTGAAAATACATCAACAGGCCATTCCTTTCCTTAAAAGCACCAAGTAAATGCAGGCAACATGTAAACACAATACAGCTGATATGCACCTTGACACTTTATCCATTTTTACTCGGAGAAAATTTCGGGCTGTTTCGGGCAGGAAGAAGAATACACTTACGATCGAATACGCTCGAATTTTCGCTCTCTATTTCCCATTTTGTTGAGTACAGGCATGATTTCTGGGCTATTTTGGGCACACGCGGGATCTCGCATTGCGTACGGGAAAGAAACTACTTAAATATAATTAATCGAGTATCGATTCACAACAACAAAGTCATCAGCAGATTTTTGCGAAAAGTTACCTTGCCATACTTATTTACTACTTAACAAGAATTTTAGCAAAATGTTGCTGATTTTGGTTAAATAAATCATTTATTTCAAACCTGTGATTGAAATGGTTTCGGTATCGTTCCTTTTCAGGTCAAGATAACGGTTACGGTTTCGGTTTCGGTTTTGAAAAACGAAACGGTTTTAAACGGTTACGGTTTCGGTTTGGGTTTCGGTTTCATTCCTTGCTTGTGTAAGCGGGGAGATTGTAATCTGAATCCCAGTTAAAATTACGCAATGCAAAAAGCAAGAATTGTTTTTGAATTGATTCAATCCTTTCTGAATGAACTTGGTAGCGGGGATTCCAAACAATAGATCCGTATTCTAGTATAGGTCTAACTAAACTGGTAAAAAGAGCTTTTGTAAAAATGCAAAAACGCCTTTGGCTTCATTGACTGTAACATTAATATGATGGTTGAAATTGAGTTTGGAATCCATTGTGATACCAAGATCGACAAAATTGGATACCTGCTCCAGATTATAATTTGATACTGAATAAACAGCTGCTTGAACAGCCCTTCGAGAGAAACACATAACTTTACATTTTTGAAGGTTTAGTGGCATATAGTTTGCATTACACCAACTAACCACGTTGTTCAGATCCGCTTGTAACAAAGACCTTTCTTCGATAGAGGACAATGTTTTAAAAAGTTTCACATCATCGGCATACATTAAAATTTTTGAATGTTTTATTATAGAAGAAATATCATTAATGAATATCAGGAACAGAATCGGACCGTGGTGGCTTCCCTGAGGAATTCCTGAAGAAACTTTAATGATTTATTTTGGAACGAATTTCCGTCATCCCTTGTCAAGTTTGGTTTGCAGACAAACCGGTTTCGGCGTTGTGCCATCTTCAGTGTCATTTTTCGTTCTCTTTAATTAATGATGTTGGAAGAACAATTATTAACAATAACTCTTTGTGTTCTATCAGAGAGGTAAGATGAGATCCATTGAAGAAGACTGGGCTGAAAGCTGATTAGGTCGAGTTTACAGATGAGTAACGAGTGACATACTTTGTCAAAAGTCTTACTGAAATCGGTGTATATTACGTCGGTATGAGCATTTTCTCTAAAACCGTTTGAGACATGAGTTGTAAACTCCAATAAAGTAGTCATAGTAGATTTTCCTTTAGAAAACCCGTGTTGAGATTGTGAAATTGAAGAAGATATAGAATATGTCAGCTGGTTAACAATAATTGCTTCGAATAATTTGGGGATAGCGGAGAGTTTCGCTATGCCTCGATAGTTTTCTATAGAGGACCTGCTGCCGTTTTTGTGAAGTGGTATTATGAAGACCTCCTTCCAGGCTGACGGAAAAACGCCATGTTTAAGTGACAAATTGAATAGAGTTGTTAAAGGCTCGCAGATGTTCTCAGCGCAGTTTTTAAGAAAACAGGTCGGAATATGATCAGGTCCAGGCCTAAATGACGCTTTTAAGGTTTTTAAATAGTGTTAAACTTCATCGGAAGATATTACTGGAATATAAGCAGAGTTGATTGGACAAAGCTCGTACGGATAGTCTCCACTTAAAGGGAAGTCTACAGAATAATTGGACCTAAAGAACTGAGCAAACATGTTGGCAATGAGTTGGCTGTCGCTAGATACAGTGTTGCGATAATGCATAGCGGACGGAAAACCTTGTACCTTTCGCTTTGAATTTACGAAACCATAAAATGATTTAGGATTGTTAATTAAATTCTTCTTAATTTTACATAATTATGAATTATAACATCTTATTTAATGCAAAGTAGCTGTGCCGCAAAACTGAGTACTTTACGTAATCACTGTGTAAGCCCGTTCT
Organism: Rhagoletis pomonella; assembly: GCF_013731165.1. NCBI lineage: Eukaryota > Metazoa > Arthropoda > Insecta > Diptera > Tephritidae > Rhagoletis > Rhagoletis pomonella. The sequence continues at coordinate 14,403,510 of NW_023458564.1, read as the reverse complement.
TTTATACAGTTTAAAAAAATGCGACTTTTTATTTTTAAATTTTTTATCTTTGGTGAACCATAATTGTATTGGTTCTTCATGAACAATATTACGTTTTGGCACATACTTTCGAAACAAATTGAAAACAGTATCATTAAAGTGCTCAACGCTATGCTCCACGTCATCACTATATATTGGCCAAGATAACTTTGAAAGTTCTTTGTTAATTTTCCTGAAATTTGCTTTCGCAAAAACACATCTAGTACTTGAACTTGACTTATTATTATGTATTTCATTTATGATTTCGTAGCTTAACTCAAGAGCAGGATGGTATGCATCTTCCGGCAAAACTAGAGGATCACACCGATTAATAGAGGCCTTCGGAACATCATCAACGTAAACGATATCCAAGACCTTTCCAAACTTATTTGGACATATATTTATTTGTTTGAGGCAAAGTTCAGCCATTTCCTCCAGAAATACATTGTAACTATCTCTAGATGAAACTGGTACAACATCGGTGTCAATGATGTTCCACGAAATATGTGGCAGGTTTAAATCGCCCAAAACAATCATTGAATCGGATGCCGTAAGAATTGCATTTACGGTCTCAAGTAAAGAAACTAGCTGCATATATACTGATACGGCAGAATTAGGAGGGATGTAGCAAAGAGCTAAATAAATATAAATATTTCCGGCCTGTACACGTATACATTTAAATTCGGTATATTCAATGACAGGAACACTAACTTCCTCGGATGGTATGGATGAATGCACCGCAAAAAGAACACCACCGCCGATTCTGCCCTCGCGGTCACTCCTGTATATTTGATATTCATTTGGAAGAATTTCGGAGTTAAAAATATGAGGTTTGATCCATGTTTCGGTCAAGGAAATAATATTATAACTGCAGTCAAAACCTTTTAAATATAAGTCAGTTAATTTGGTATTCAAACCTCTAACGTTTTGATAGTAAATACTTAAATTAGACTTGCGAGTTAGGTTTTTGAATCCGAATTAAGATTAGAAATTTTAGCTACGTTGTTATTATTTGTATTAGGTTTATATTCAAACTCGCGAACAAACGCCCCGGTGGCCAAAATGAACTATTTAGTAGTGAATCAAAATCTTCGGAAGCTACATCAATTTTAAAAGATGAAAAATCGCGATCGTATTTAAAATTAGTTAAATTTAGTTCTAATTTTAGTCGATTTGTATGACTTTATATCATCCGAAGAAGTATCTTTGGCAAATCTAGAGACAAAGATGGATCTTCTCGGAGGAATTACAACCAAATTTTTGGTAATGATGTCGGATGTGCGAGGCTCCGAATTATTCGGAGGAACTAAGTTAGACAGTGCAGCTGCAGATGTTGATGGCAACACTGTTAAATCAACGGTCTGACTATTTTTAGATGTAGACCTAGTGGATATGGCTTAAGATAGCGGAGGCTCCAATGCCTGAGGGCATGGAGGAGAAAGATTAATAGGTTCCAAGGACTGGGATGGAGAATTTTTTTACTAGAATCCGTAGCTTTTAGGGGGACTAATAACACGCCCACCTTTATTTTCTCGGCAATCCTCAGAGTGTGGAGGGTTGTCGAGACAAGTGAAAGACCTAAAAATTTTTTCGTAATGCTTAAATTTTTTATATTGTTTTTAGGTTTTAAAAGCAAAAAAGCAAAACAGTTTTGAAAACGATGTATTAATCAGTGAACCAATCAGCTGGTAAATATCAGTTGGAAAGCTATGTAGCGAACAGTTTTAAATGCACTGTATATTTGACACCTAATAAACACAACGCAAACAGCTGTGACAAAGATGAAACAGCAGAAATGACAAAAAGACAAAAATAGCAAAATCAATGTGCACAAACAAAAACAATTGAACAACAACAATGAAACAAAATACTCGGCACATTCAATTAAGAATATCAAGTTAAATTAATAAAATTTAGAGGAAATTTTGCTATTTTACTTATCTTTAAATTGTGCACCAGAAGTTTATTAACGCCTTTTTTAATTTTTTACTTTATTAAGCGTAAACAGCTTTATAAAACACAAAATTTAAACAGATCACAGAAAAACACAGCTTTACAGCTTTGACGTTTGCAAATGTTCAATGTGGACGATTGTGTTTTCCAAACAGCTCTTTTTCATTTAACAAGTTAAATGGGGCCGATGTGAACGTAATATAAGAATCCTGAACACTTCTGATCTGAAGATCGGAAATATGACGGGTCACATGAGGGTCCTAATGAAATTCGCCAATGAAATAGTTCCAAAACTAGAAATCTCTAGAAAATTTGAGGTACACATTGCAGATGGAATACAGGGAACCCATACACCAAACCAAATGGAGAGGTTTGGTACACAGATGGATCTAAACTTGATAATGGTAAAACTGGGGCTGGCATATTTGGGCCGAACTTCAAAAAATCGATACCAATGGGTAGCCACCCAACCATCTTTCAAGCGGAGATTCATGCAATAGAAATTTGTGGCAGAAAATGCCTCGAAATATTGTCGGACAGTCAGGCAGCCCTACTGGCACTGAAGTCTCACAAAATAAATTCCCAGCCAGTATATGGTTGCTTTAATGTTCTAAACGCTCTTGGTGCCAAAAATACTATTTTATTAGGATGGGTCCCGGGGCATGAAGGACATGATGGCGACGAGGAGGCTGACGCCTAGCGAAGCTAGGAGCTACCGCAGTATTTAATGGTTCAGAACCATTTTGTTGGCTCACCAAAGCACACATAAGGAGATCATAAATAACTGGGTAGACAAGATGTTTAACAGGCACTGGATGGAACAAGTCAAACGATTTATCTGGCTTTCAAAAGATGCTTCAAAAAAAGTACTCAATTTAGGCAGAGACTATACGGGACATTGCTCCTTTCACTATCACTTCAGTAAAATGAATCTTTCAGAAACAAATGTTTGTCGCTTCTGTGAGCTGGACGAGGAAACGCCAGAACGCATTCCCTGTGAATGTGACGCTCTTGCTAGGCGCAGACTAGCTCACTTGGGTGGTGCTACACTTAATCCATTTGAAATCTGGAACAAAACGCCCTTGAAAGTGCTAGGCTACGTTAAAAGCCTTCCCCTATAGGGCGCATGGTCACGCACAATAGATCACTTTAGAGGTCGCGGTGCATATGGCCCATAATAATAATAATAATAATAATAATAATAATAATAATAATAATAA
>NW_023458564.1:14398843-14400309 GCF_013731165.1 Rhagoletis pomonella | reverse complement strand
ATAATAATAATAATAATAATAATAATAATAATAATAATAATAATAATCCCAAGGGCAAAGGGGACCCAAACTCTCCTTCATCCTTCCGGCCACTCTGCATGCTAGACACAGCAGGCAAAATGATGGAGAGTCTGCTCAAAATACGCTTGACGTCAGCCATAGAAAGCGAGGGAGGCCTTTCACCCCGACAACATGGCTTCAGGAAGGGACACTCAACTGTAGGAGCAATTGGCGAAGTAGTCGAGGCGGTACATAAGGCCGAAGAAGCCTGCCACCAGGCGCGGCCAATAGTGCTGCTAGTCACACTGGACGTCAAGAACGCCTTCAACTCGGCAAGATGGGACGATATGCTGGAGGCCTTGGAACGGTCATTCAAGGTTCTAACATACTTGCTAGATATGATCCGGGACTACCTCAGAGACCGTTGGCTTTTGTACGACACAACACAAGGTCAGAGAAAGAGACGTATAACCGGCGGAGCGGCACAGGGGTCTGTACTTGGCCCGGACCTCTGGAACGCCACGTATGACAGTCTGTTGCGCACGGAAATGCCGGAGAACGCCTTCCTTGTCGCCTTCGCGGACGACGTGGCAGCCGTCATAACAGCAAGAAATGTCTAGCTAGCACAGCTCAAGCTAAACCAGGTCATGCGCAACGTCAGTGGATGGATGAGCGATCACGGTCTGCAATTGGCTACAGCCAAAACGGAGATCGTGCTCCTCACCAGGAAACGGATCCCAACAATTATAAATATAATGGTCGGACCTCAACTCTTGCTTGCTTACGAGCGAAAAGAGATTTACAATCTCAGTGCCGAGATAGGTCGAGCAGCTGCCGCGGCAAGGGCGCGCGAGCAACTGATCCAGCAGTGGCAACAAAACTGGAACGCGAGCACAAAAGGTCGATGGACACACTCCCTGATAGGCGACCTTTAAACATGGCTGAACAGACCACATGGGGAAGAATATCTTCATAGAATGGGAAGGGTGGACTCACCGTTCTGTTACTACTGTGGAAACGTCGAAGATAACGTGTACCACACATTCTTCACCTGCGAACACTTCTTGATTTCGCGCAGAATGTTGGAAGAAAGACACGGAGACATAACTCCGAACAACATAGTTGGGATAATGATTTCCAGCGCAGAAAAGTGGGAAGCAGTTGCGAGATACGTGAAATTCGTACTCCGCTGCAAAAGAGAGGACGGTTGTCTACTGAGGACACCCGAATGAAACGCCCCTATAAAAGAGCAGCCCCAAGGCTCTAACAGGGCGCTCCTGCATCTGAAGACATGCAGAATTGCGGTGCCAGATGCGGGATTCTTGGGCGGGCGGTGGGAGTTTGGGTTTTAGTGGGTAGCCCAACACGCTTCGGTGGGAGTCCCACACTCGGGGAAGGTAGTATAGAGACTAGCGCCCCCGGCCAGTGCATAAAGCATTTCCCTCTCCTACGAAAAAAAAAAAAAA
>NW_023458564.1:14389480-14398743 GCF_013731165.1 Rhagoletis pomonella | reverse complement strand
AATAATAATAATAATAATAATAATAATAATAATAATAATAATAATAACTAGCACAGAGGTAAGGGCTAAGCTCAGGACCTTACCGGGGTCACACAGGGCGGATCGTGAACGGCCTACTCCGGTAGGTTAGCTGCGAATAACCAATAAGCAGTCCCAGACCAAGTGCGGCAGGAGACGAGGGCCTGATTCAAAAGATCAGAAATGCTTGATGAATCTCCTGTGTCCGGGCGAACAGATGCCGCCCCCCAAAAAGCATCCCAGGATTGAGACCAGTTAGATCCTGTTCATGGCATACTGGAGCATGTATACGATTAGTCTGATATTGGGCTGGCGAGAGCAGTATTCCGCCACTTTAGTATGTGAGGGTGACACCTCACAGAAATGGCTGGTGGGCTAATGCTGCAATCGCCTCCGTCTCGTTAAAACCCTGGCAGGTCTTCAAGTACGTTCAATACACGTCGCCATTTAGTTGGCCGCACAGGTCCAGTTGAGATTTACTCCTGGTTTTGCGCTGTCTTGGCTCTGAACACAATATCCCATAAGGACTTGTGTCAACCCTCGCGATGGCCTGCTCCTTTGAGAGAAGGGATCTTCGGGACACTTAAAAGCGACTGTGCTACGTGTGGAGATAGCGGCTTGAAGCGGAGACCCAATTGATTGAAAATGATTAAAACAAAACCAATAAATGAAACCAACGTCGATGTTACGGAGGAAGAATGCAGCGCATTCAGGAAGAGCAGTAGAGTCGTGCGCTCCCCGCCACAAACTCCTCTGCAGGCAAATGCCGGCACCATGAGCACGGAGAAAGCCGCCGGCGTGGCGCAGAAGGCTACAACTTGCCAAACGGCAAATCCCGGCAGCCGGGATAGTCGTCTTCAAACGCTGGCTGCTGCAAACAGCGACAAGCATGTCACCGCAAGCTTGGGAACTTGCGAAGGCAATGAAGATGAGCAATTGGCCCAGATTCGGCTCGTCTTGAAGAAGATGCAGAGCGCTGTCTCTAAGCAAAAGAATGTGTCCATGGACATAAAAACAGGTATGGCCCAAATCGAGGAGAGCTTAAATATATTAAGCTACCTCCGAGAGCAGCTCCGGAAGGGGTCTACCCTTTCCGAGCTGCGTAAGGCTGGCCCTGGCTCGCAAAAGAGAGGTCGAACTCGATCCGACTCCCCTACAGGCGAGCCGGTAAAGAAAAAAAAATACTACTACTAATAATAATAATAGTAGTAAAAACATTATTATTAATAATCCTAACAATAATGGCAATAATAATAACAATGCACAGAAAACCGTACCAGACAATCAATGGAAAACGGTTGGAAAAAGCAGAAAGCCCAAGCCAGGGCCAGCGCCAGGTGAACCCTTGGTCAATAAGGGCGAGGCGACCAGCCGCAAAAAAAAGAAGAGGGTGAGAAAAAAGAAGAGTCTCGCCAAATTAATCATTAAGCCAGCTGAAGGCAAAACCTATGCAGAGGTGCTGGGAACGATACGTGGTAAGCTCCAACCTGAGAAGACGGAGACCGTAATTCGATCTGTTCGGAAAACCCGCGAAGCCGGCGTACTCATCGAAATGGAGCGCTGTGGCGACCACTCAGCATTTAAGGAAAATGTGTGCACTGCCATTGGCCAGCTTGGAGACGCCCGTATTCTCACTAGACGTTTACGTCTAGAAGTTCTGGGCACGGATTGCCTAACCACGGCCCCGGAAGTGGAGAACGCTATACGCGGGGAATTAGGAGACAAGATGAATGGCCAACTTCGCGTCTCTCTCCTCGCTGTAAACTCGCGAGAACAAAGAATGGCCGTGGTGGAAATCGACGAACTGCCAGGCCGGACTCTTATTGAAAAGGGGAAGCTGCGAGTAGGTTGGATTATCTGCCGCGTCCGAGAGCGCGCGGATGTCCAAAGGTGTATCCGCTGTCTGGGGTATGGCCACAAAAAGGCGGCATGCATAGGCCCAGACAGAAGCAGTTCATGCTGGAAATGTGGTCAGCAGGGCCACATAGCCTCTGCATGTAAAGAAAGCCCAAGCTGCTACCTGTGCTCGGCAGGAGATGGAAAGAAAAATGCCAATCACCTGCCCGGGTCGGGAGCGTGCAAGGCCTTCAGGGATGCCCTTGCTGAGGCTAAGACAAAGCTTGGGAGAATATGATTAAATATGAACAGGAGTAGGGTAGCTGATGACCTGCTGGACCAATTGGTTCTTGAACAAAGAGCAGACGCTGTCATCATCAGTGAACCCTATAGAACAAAGGAAACCTGGCATGTTGACCAATCAGGCTCGGCCGCGATATGGATTGCTAACCCCAACCATCGCGCAGAGAGCAGCGGGGCCGGACGCTGCTACGTCTGGGTGAAAATGGCGCAAATCACTCTGGTGTGCTGCTACCTGTCTCCAAACGACAGAGTCCTTGTCTTCAGGGAAAAGCTCGAGGACCTTGAAGACGAATTGCGTGATATAACCGGCCACATAATTGTTGCTGGAGATTTCAACGCAAGAGGCGTGGAATGGGGTATGCCCCAAACAAACACCAGGGGAAGACTGGTCCTTGAAATGGCAGCCCGCATTGGCCTGACCATCCTCAACACCGGAACGACCCCTACATTTCGAAGGCCGGGTTTTGGATACTCTATCCCTGACATAACCCTGTTCTCAGAAAGCCTTCTTCGAAGGGCTGACGGATGGAGAGTGATGGAAGACCTGAGTGGTAGCGACCACAACTACATCACCTTCCAAGTCACTGACACAACGCGAGGGCAAACACGTAGTATCCCTCGCAGGAAACCAGGATGGAGCCCGTCTAGGGTCGATGTTCGCAAGTTCGATACATCACTCCTAGCAGATTCCCAAGGTATTTCACCCACAACGGGAGAGATCCACAACAGGGAGTCTTGTACTAAGCTGGTCGAAGAAACCATGCGCTGCATTCAACGGGCATGCAAAGCCTCAATGCCACAGAGGAGAGCATGGTCAGGTAAAAAGCAGGTAAACTGGTGGAATGACCGAATTGCAGAGCTGCGAAGGGCCTGCCATAGAATGCGGAGACTCGCAACGCGCGCTCGTGGTAGACCTGAGGCGCTGACCACAGCAACAGCCTACAAAAGCGCTAAGAAAGCACTTGGAGCCGAGATACAGAAGAGTAAACGGAACTGCTGGAAAGTGCTATGTGACGAAGTGGATCGCGATCCCTGGGGCCAGGGATACAAAATAGTGATGAAAAAGTTCCATACATCATCGCAAGCGATGGATGACTTTCGAGTTAAGAATATAGTGGATGCGCTATTTCCCACATACCCACTAAGAGCCGATACAGTGTTCGTCGAGGAGCAAGCCGAGGCACCACTCTTTTCGACAGACGAGCTGAAGCTAGCCCTGCTAAGCATGAAAGCCGGCAAGGCTCCATGCCCAGATGGCATACCAGCGGAGGCATTCAGGTTAGCAGCGAAAACGAGCCCTGATCTCCTGCTTAACATGTACAACAGCTGCCTTATGGCCAAGGGCAAAGGGGACCCAAACTCTCCTTCATCCTTCCGGCAACTCTGCATGCTAGACACATCAGGCAAAATGATGGACAGTCTGCTCAAAACACGCTTGACGTCAGCCATAGAAAGCGAGGGAGGCCTTGCACCCCGACAACATGGCTTCAGGAGGGGACACTCAACTATAGGAGCAATTGGCGAAGTAGTCGAGGCGGTACATAAGGCCGAAGGAGCCTGCCACCAGGCGCGGCCAATAGTGCTGCTAGTCACACTGGACATCTAGAATGCCTTCAACTCGTCAAGATGGGACGATATGCTGGAGGCCTTGGAACGGTCATTCAAGGTTCCAACATACTTGCTAGATATGATCCGGGACTACCTCAGAGACCGTTGGCTTTTGTACGACACAACACAAGGTCAGAGAAAGAGACGTATAACCGGCGGAGCGGCATAGGGGTCTGTACAGCTAGCACAGCTCGAGCTAAACCAGGTCATGCGCAACGTCAGTGGATGGATGAGCGATCGCGGTCTGCAATTGGCTACAGCCAAAACAGAGATCGTGCTCCTCACAAGGAAACGGATCCCAACAACTATAAACATGATGGTCGGACCTCAACTTGTGACAACTTCTAGGTCTACAAAATACCTAGGGGTGAAGGTTGACAGCAAACTCACATTCTGGGAACACATCCATGGAGTATGTGAAAAAGCTGCGCAGAGCACGGTGGCTCTAAGCCGGCTGATGGCGAACGTGGGCGGCCCGAAGCCATGCCGCAGGAAGCTTCTGATGACAGCAGTCCAGTCGGTGCTCCTGTACAGGGAAGAAATATGGGCCGACGCATTGAAAGTCAAAAAATACCGGATTCAAATGTCTTCGGTCCAGCGCGGAGGGGCACTACGCATTGCTTCTGCATACCGTACAGTGTCCGCGGACGCGGTTCTAGTTATTTCTGGCGTCATGCCAATTGAGCTACTTGCTTACGAGCGAAAAGAGATTTACAATCTCAGTGCCGAGATAGGTCGAGCAGCTGCCGCGGAAAGGGCGCGCGAGAAACTAATCCAGCAGTGGCAACAAAACTGGAACGCGAGCACAAAAGGTCGATGGACGCACACCCTGATAGCCGACCTTCAAAAATGGTTGAACAGACCGCATGGGGAAGTCGATTTCTACCTGACGCATGTCCTCACCGGTCGTGGTTACTTCCGAGAATATCTTCATAGAATGGAAAGGGTGGACTCACCGTTCTGTCACTACTGTGGAAACGTCGAAGATATCGTGTACCATACATTCTTCACCTGCGAACACTTCTTGATTTCGCGCAGAATGTTGGAAGAAAGATACGGAGACATAACTCCGAACAACATAATTGGGGTAATGATCTCCAGTGCAGACAAGTGGGAAGCAGTTGCGAGATACGTGAAATTCGTACTCCGCTGCAAACGAGAGGACGGATGTCTACTGAGGACACCCGAATGAAACGCCCCTACAAAAGAGCAGCCCCGAGGCTCTAGCAGTGCGCTCCTGCATTTGAAGACATGCAGAATTGCGATGCCCAACACGCTTCGGTGGGAGTCCCACACTCGGGGAAGGTAGTATAGAGACTAGCGCCCCCGGCCAGTGCATAAAGCATTTCCCTCTTCTACGAAAAAAAAAAAAATAATAATAATATATTTGCAAACGTCAAGCTGTGAGGCTGTACTTTATTGTGCTCTGATTTTGGCTTTCTATTTGCTAAGTTTATTCTGCTAATTCTGAGTTAAAGTAGTGATAAAAAGTAAGAAAGTCTAAGTTCGGGCGGAGCCGAACATTAAATACCCGGCGCAAGTATTAAATATATGTTTTTTCACCTTTCCGAAACCTTCCGCTAGATGGTAAGCCGGGGTGTATCAATTTTGAGTAAATTAGCATCCTTAAATTTCGAAATATTGCAGTTTCAAACATATCTGAAATTTACCGTTATATGAAAAGCGGCCGTAATTTTAGTCAGATTTCAATAATTTTCAACGTTTTTCTTTTATGTGGCAAGCACAATAACAATACCGAGTTTGGTACAAATTGGTAGAACAGTTACCGATATACATATATGTGATCATAAATGGGCGGTGCCACGCCCATTTTCCCTAAACGTATTTCTTGGTAAAGAATTGTTGCAAGCATCAATTTTGAATAAAGTAGCTTTAATATTTACTGATTTATCGAAGATTTTGTATTTCTCTAATTTACCGTTATATGGGCGCGGTTATTGTCCGATTTTAAAAATTTTCGGCCATTTGGTATGCTGTACCAATGCCAACAACTGTGCCAAGTTTGGAAGAAATTGGTGCAGCGGTTACCAAGATATACACATGTAACCATAAGTGGGCGTGGCTACGCCCATTTTCCAAAAATGTACAATATTCTTATTTTTGATCTAAAAATTGTTGTAAATATCAATTTTGAGTGAATAATCTTCAGAAGTTACTAAAATATCGCAGTTCTCGTATTTCCGCAAATTACCGTTATATGGGATGTGGGCGTGGTGATTGTCCCATTTTTTAAATTTTCAGCCATTTAGTATGCTGTATCAACGCCAACAACTGTGCCAAGTTTGGAAGAAATTGGAGCACCGGTTACCAAGATATACACATGTAACCATAAGTGGGCGTGGCTACGCCCATTTTCCAAAAATTTATAATATTCTTATTTTTCGTCTGAAAATTATTGTAAATATCAATTTTGAGTGAATTATCTTCAGTAGTTCCTAAAATATCGCAGTTTTCGTATTTCTGGAAATTACCGTTATATTGGAAGTGGGCGTGGTTACAGTCCGATTTCGCCCATTTTCAATACCACCTACCTTGGATTAACGAAAACCTACATACCAAATTTTCTTTGAGATATCTCAATTTTTGCTCGAGTTATCGTGTACACGGACGGACAGACAGACATGGCTTAATCGATTTCTCTATTCATTCTGAGCATTTATGTATACATTTGTCTATATCTATCTCGATTCGTTTTGGCTGTTACAAACAACCGTTATGTGAAAAAAATTAATATTCCCTTGTGCATATGTGCGCTCGGGTATAAAAAGTGCTTATGAGCATCTTAGTGTGAAATAATTGAAGCTAAGTGAAAGTTATTGTGTTTTATATTAAACTAAATTTAATTAAATTTCACTAGCATACATTCTAATCTTGCCGAGTCATTTGTTGCTATCATTGTTGTTTTATCCTTTGTAGTTAACTGAATTCATTTTGTTATTGCACATTTGTTCTACTCTTGTTGTTTACTTCTTCTAGTAATTCTTGTCATAGCTGTTTGCGTTGCGTTTATTAAGTGTCATAATTACAGTGAAACTCAAACTGTTCACTACATTTATTTAAAGCTATTTACATCAGCTCCTTAATTGTTATAATTTATTTTGTTTGTCTTTTTATTAACGAGTGTCATTACACAAATCTTTCAATATGAATATGATCCTGATACTTGCCAAATTAAAAGCGATTCTGAACGCTACTTATCGTGCTGGCTGTGTGATGGTATTTACCATCTGAAATGTGCTGGATTGACGGGAAGAATTCTGGACGCTATTAATGATGACAAGGGCCTTCGCTGGTCTTGCGTAAAGTGCAGGTCAACCGAAGTTGATCTTTTCAAGCTATTTAGGCAAACCAGAAATGGTTTTACAGTAATATAAAGAGAATTGTCGGTACTGACAGGAAAATTTAAGCATTATGAAAATGTGTTTAAATCATTCAAATGCTTAGATACCTTGCAATCTGTTATGGATATCCGTGTGTCTAAACGTAAGCGTCTTCATAGTCCATCTAAGGAAATTATTGCCGTTGCACCTCAGAATAATCTTCTGACTGACTTAATTAATCTATCTTCTCCATGTCCTCCAGCATCAGAATCCTCAGCCTCAAAAGATAATAACGAGCATGAAGTATCTTCCCCTTCCCCCCACTGAAGTGCTGGCATCATCTTCAAAGCCTCCACCGCCTTCCCTATCCTCAACTACTAACACAGTAACTCAACCCCTTCCGAAGGTAGTCCAGTCTGATACAAGGAAACTAGTTGTGGTTCCGCCAAAGAAGTCAATCTTTGTCTCTAGATTTTCGAGAGACACTACCGAAGACGATATAAAGCTTTATAACTCATCAAAAATTACAACCGTCGACTTAAGCATCAGAAAATTTAATTTTAAATACGAAAGAAATATTGCTTCATTTAAAATTGACGTAAATTTAGATAATTTTAATGCGCTGCTTAGTAGTTCTTTTTGGTCCGCCGGAGAAATACTAAGAAATAACTAAGCTAATATTCCCCGTCATAACACTGAATCAAAAAACTAATTATTAAATCTGCTTTAAGTATTTATTACCAAAATGTTAGAGGCTTAAATACTAAATTAACGAATTTATACCTTAAAGGCCTTGAATGTAATTATAATATTCTTTCTTTTACTGAAACTTGGCTGAAACCTCACATTTTCAATTCAGAGATTCTTCCAAGTAATTATCATATCTATAGACAAGAGAGGGAGGTCAGAATCGGCGGTGGCGTACTCTTCGCTGTAGACTTTTTAATACCATCTGAAGAAGTTAGTCTTCCACACATTGATTCAGTAGAATTCAAATGCATTCGTGTACAGGCTGGAAACGGGTCTATCTACCTAGCTCTATGCTATATCCATCCCCGATCTGACACATTGGTGTATTCACGACTCATCTCTTTACTGAAATCAGTTAATTTACTGACTAAACCCTCTGATTCAATGGTTGTTTTGGGTGATTTAAATTTACCAAGCATACCATGGAACATCATTGACAATGATATCGTACCTTTCGCGTCTAGTGCGTGCAACAACGTATTTTTAGAAGAGATGGCTAAACTCTGCCTAACTCAGGTTAATGTACTTCACAATAAGTTTGGTAAACTATTAGATCTTGTTTATGTTGATGATGCATCTAAGTCCGTTGTAAATAAGCGTGATCCACTAGTTTTGCCCGAAGATGTCTACCACCTTGCTATGGTCAAAATTGCAGTACCCAAGCATACGAACCAAATATTCGCTTTGATTTTTCGAAAGCCAACTTTAAAAAGCTTAACAAAGAACTGTCTAAATTGTCGTGGCCGCATATACATAAAGAAAATATTGAACAAAGCGTTGCACTTTTTAACTTTACTTTACATAAATTATTTGAAAAGCATGTGCCTAAACGCATGTATGTTCCTGAAGAACAAACACAGTTATGGTTCACTAAAGAACTGAGAAATTTGAAAACAGAAAGTCGCGTTATTTTAGATTACACAAAAAAAACCGGTTTACACACATACTATGTAAAATACTCACTTTTGCGTCAAAAGTTTTTTGAATTAAACAAAAAGTGTTATAAAGCTTACTTGTGTAAAATCAAACGGCGTATAATATATAACCCCAAATCATTTTATGACTTCGTAAACTCCGAGCGAAATGTACGTGGGTTTCCTTCCGCCATGAAGTATCAAAATACCGTCTCTAGTGATAATCAAACAATTTCTAACATGTTCGCTCAGTTTTTTAAATCCAATTATTCCATTAACTCACATGCTAACATTGACTATCCTTTTAAACTATGTCCAATGAACTCAATAAATATCCCAGTAATATCTCCCGATGTTGTAGTAGTTTATCTGAAATCCCTAAAGCAGTCCTTCAGTTATGTTCTTGGCCAGATCCCTACTTGTATTCTTATAAATTGTGCTGATTATCTCTATGAGCCGTTAACAGCGTTATTTAATTTGTCTCTTAAAGAGG
>NW_023458564.1:14388795-14389380 GCF_013731165.1 Rhagoletis pomonella | reverse complement strand
ACAAATTTACTTGAATTAACATCCTATATCTCAAAAGCATTTAGTGAAAGCAAAAATGTGGATGTTATATATACCGACTTCAGTAAAGCATTTGTGTGACAAAGTGTGCATTTGTGTGACAAAGTGTGCAACTCGTTGCTCATCTATAAACTTGATCTTCTTGGTCTTCCACCTAATTTTCTACGTTGGATCTCTTCATACCTCTATGATAGATCACAAAAGGTAATGTTTAAAAATACTATCTCTGACGTCATTGATGTTACTTCAGGAGGCCCTCAAGGTAGACACCTAGGCCCGGTTCTGTTCTTGCTTTTTATAAACAATATTTCTACAGATATAAAATTTTCCAAAATTTTAATGTATGCAGATGATGTAAAGCTTTATAAATCGTACGTTTCAATTAAAGAAAGGTCTTTGCTACAATCAGACTTAAACAGCATGGCTTACTGGTGTCAAGTAAATCTTATGCCTCTAAATCTTAAGAAATGTAAAGTAATGCGCTTCTCGCGAAGAGCTGTTCATCCCGATTCTTATACAATAGGTAACCATAACCTGGAACAGGTATACAATTTTGTGGACCTTGGT
>NW_023458564.1:14373794-14388695 GCF_013731165.1 Rhagoletis pomonella | reverse complement strand
TTTTTTCACCTTTCCGAAACCTTCCGCTAGATGGTAAGCCGGGGTGTATCAATTTTGAGTAAATTAGCATCCTTAAATTTCGAAATATTGCAGTTTCAAACATATCTGAAATTTACCGTTATATGAAAAGCGGCCGTAATTTTAGTCAGATTTCAATAATTTTCAACGTTTTTCTTTTATGTGGCAAGCACAATAACAATACCGAGTTTGGTACAAATTGGTAGAACAGTTACCGATATACATATATGTGATCATAAATGGGCGGTGCCACGCCCATTTTCCCTAAACGTATTTCTTGGTAAAGAATTGTTGCAAGCATCAATTTTGAATAAAGTAGCTTTAATATTTACTGATTTATCGAAGATTTTGTATTTCTCTAATTTACCGTTATATGGGCGCGGTTATTGTCCGATTTTAAAAATTTTCGGCCATTTGGTATGCTGTACCAATGCCAACAACTGTGCCAAGTTTGGAAGAAATTGGTGCAGCGGTTACCAAGATATACACATGTAACCATAAGTGGGCGTGGCTACGCCCATTTTCCAAAAATGTACAATATTCTTATTTTTGATCTAAAAATTGTTGTAAATATCAATTTTGAGTGAATAATCTTCAGAAGTTACTAAAATATCGCAGTTCTCGTATTTCCGCAAATTACCGTTATATGGGATGTGGGCGTGGTGATTGTCCCATTTTTTAAATTTTCAGCCATTTAGTATGCTGTATCAACGCCAACAACTGTGCCAAGTTTGGAAGAAATTGGAGCACCGGTTACCAAGATATACACATGTAACCATAAGTGGGCGTGGCTACGCCCATTTTCCAAAAATTTATAATATTCTTATTTTTCGTCTGAAAATTATTGTAAATATCAATTTTGAGTGAATTATCTTCAGTAGTTCCTAAAATATCGCAGTTTTCGTATTTCTGGAAATTACCGTTATATTGGAAGTGGGCGTGGTTACAGTCCGATTTCGCCCATTTTCAATACCACCTACCTTGGATTAACGAAAACCTACATACCAAATTTTCTTTGAGATATCTCAATTTTTGCTCGAGTTATCGTGTACACGGACGGACAGACAGACATGGCTTAATCGATTTCTCTATTCATTCTGAGCATTTATGTATACATTTGTCTATATCTATCTCGATTCGTTTTGGCTGTTACAAACAACCGTTATGTGAAAAAAATTAATATTCCCTTGTGCATATGTGCGCTCGGGTATAAAAAGTGCTTATGAGCATCTTAGTGTGAAATAATTGAAGCTAAGTGAAAGTTATTGTGTTTTATATTAAACTAAATTTAATTAAATTTCACTAGCATACATTCTAATCTTGCCGAGTCATTTGTTGCTATCATTGTTGTTTTATCCTTTGTAGTTAACTGAATTCATTTTGTTATTGCACATTTGTTCTACTCTTGTTGTTTACTTCTTCTAGTAATTCTTGTCATAGCTGTTTGCGTTGCGTTTATTAAGTGTCATAATTACAGTGAAACTCAAACTGTTCACTACATTTATTTAAAGCTATTTACATCAGCTCCTTAATTGTTATAATTTATTTTGTTTGTCTTTTTATTAACGAGTGTCATTACACAAATCTTTCAATATGAATATGATCCTGATACTTGCCAAATTAAAAGCGATTCTGAACGCTACTTATCGTGCTGGCTGTGTGATGGTATTTACCATCTGAAATGTGCTGGATTGACGGGAAGAATTCTGGACGCTATTAATGATGACAAGGGCCTTCGCTGGTCTTGCGTAAAGTGCAGGTCAACCGAAGTTGATCTTTTCAAGCTATTTAGGCAAACCAGAAATGGTTTTACAGTAATATAAAGAGAATTGTCGGTACTGACAGGAAAATTTAAGCATTATGAAAATGTGTTTAAATCATTCAAATGCTTAGATACCTTGCAATCTGTTATGGATATCCGTGTGTCTAAACGTAAGCGTCTTCATAGTCCATCTAAGGAAATTATTGCCGTTGCACCTCAGAATAATCTTCTGACTGACTTAATTAATCTATCTTCTCCATGTCCTCCAGCATCAGAATCCTCAGCCTCAAAAGATAATAACGAGCATGAAGTATCTTCCCCTTCCCCCCCACTGAAGTGCTGGCATCATCTTCAAAGCCTCCACCGCCTTCCCTATCCTCAACTACTAACACAGTAACTCAACCCCTTCCGAAGGTAGTCCAGTCTGATACAAGGAAACTAGTTGTGGTTCCGCCAAAGAAGTCAATCTTTGTCTCTAGATTTTCGAGAGACACTACCGAAGACGATATAAAGCTTTATAACTCATCAAAAATTACAACCGTCGACTTAAGCATCAGAAAATTTAATTTTAAATACGAAAGAAATATTGCTTCATTTAAAATTGACGTAAATTTAGATAATTTTAATGCGCTGCTTAGTAGTTCTTTTTGGTCCGCCGGAGAAATACTAAGAAATAACTAAGCTAATATTCCCCGTCATAACACTGAATCAAAAAACTAATTATTAAATCTGCTTTAAGTATTTATTACCAAAATGTTAGAGGCTTAAATACTAAATTAACGAATTTATACCTTAAAGGCCTTGAATGTAATTATAATATTCTTTCTTTTACTGAAACTTGGCTGAAACCTCACATTTTCAATTCAGAGATTCTTCCAAGTAATTATCATATCTATAGACAAGAGAGGGAGGTCAGAATCGGCGGTGGCGTACTCTTCGCTGTAGACTTTTTAATACCATCTGAAGAAGTTAGTCTTCCACACATTGATTCAGTAGAATTCAAATGCATTCGTGTACAGGCTGGAAACGGGTCTATCTACCTAGCTCTATGCTATATCCATCCCCGATCTGACACATTGGTGTATTCACGACTCATCTCTTTACTGAAATCAGTTAATTTACTGACTAAACCCTCTGATTCAATGGTTGTTTTGGGTGATTTAAATTTACCAAGCATACCATGGAACATCATTGACAATGATATCGTACCTTTCGCGTCTAGTGCGTGCAACAACGTATTTTTAGAAGAGATGGCTAAACTCTGCCTAACTCAGGTTAATGTACTTCACAATAAGTTTGGTAAACTATTAGATCTTGTTTATGTTGATGATGCATCTAAGTCCGTTGTAAATAAGCGTGATCCACTAGTTTTGCCCGAAGATGTCTACCACCTTGCTATGGTCAAAATTGCAGTACCCAAGCATACGAACCAAATATTCGCTTTGATTTTTCGAAAGCCAACTTTAAAAAGCTTAACAAAGAACTGTCTAAATTGTCGTGGCCGCATATACATAAAGAAAATATTGAACAAAGCGTTGCACTTTTTAACTTTACTTTACATAAATTATTTGAAAAGCATGTGCCTAAACGCATGTATGTTCCTGAAGAACAAACACAGTTATGGTTCACTAAAGAACTGAGAAATTTGAAAACAGAAAGTCGCGTTATTTTAGATTACACAAAAAAACCGGTTTACACACATACTATGTAAAATACTCACTTTTGCGTCAAAAGTTTTTTGAATTAAACAAAAAGTGTTATAAAGCTTACTTGTGTAAAATCAAACGGCGTATAATATATAACCCCAAATCATTTTATGACTTCGTAAACTCCGAGCGAAATGTACGTGGGTTTCCTTCCGCCATGAAGTATCAAAATACCGTCTCTAGTGATAATCAAACAATTTCTAACATGTTCGCTCAGTTTTTTAAATCCAATTATTCCATTAACTCACATGCTAACATTGACTATCCTTTTAAACTATGTCCAATGAACTCAATAAATATCCCAGTAATATCTCCCGATGTTGTAGTAGTTTATCTGAAATCCCTAAAGCAGTCCTTCAGTTATGTTCTTGGCCAGATCCCTACTTGTATTCTTATAAATTGTGCTGATTATCTCTATGAGCCGTTAACAGCGTTATTTAATTTGTCTCTTAAAGAGGTCGTTTTTCCAACTATATGGAAGGAATCGTTCATAACCCCGTTACATAAAAGCGGTAGCAGATCTTCAGTGGAGAACTACCGGGGAATAGCTAAGCTTTCTGCAATTCCTAAATTATTTGAAGTAATTATAACAAATCAGTTGACGCATTCTATCTCTTCTAGCATTTCATTTAGTCAACATGGATTTTGCAAGGGCAAATAAATTTCTACAAATTTACTTGAATTAACATCCTATATCTCAAAAGCATTTAGTGAAAGCAAAAATGTGGATGTTATATATACCGACTTCAGTAAAGCATTTGTGTGACAAAGTGTGCATTTGTGTGACAAAGTGTGCAACTCGTTGCTCATCTATAAACTTGATCTTCTTGGTCTTCCACCTAATTTTCTACGTTGGATCTCTTCATACCTCTATGATAGATCACAAAAGGTAATGTTTAAAAATACTATCTCTGACGTCATTGATGTTACTTCAGGAGGCCCTCAAGGTAGACACCTAGGCCCGGTTCTGTTCTTGCTTTTTATAAACAATATTTCTACAGATATAAAATTTTCCAAAATTTTAATGTATGCAGATGATGTAAAGCTTTATAAATCGTACGTTTCAATTAAAGAAAGGTCTTTGCTACAATCAGACTTAAACAGCATGGCTTACTGGTGTCAAGTAAATCTTATGCCTCTAAATCTTAAGAAATGTAAAGTAATGCGCTTCTCGCGAAGAGCTGTTCATCCCGATTCTTATACAATAGGTAACCATAACCTGGAACAGGTATACAATTTTGTGGACCTTGGTTTCACTTATTAAACCTTCCTACACTTGTCAGTCGCAGGGAAATGCTTGGTATAATTTTTATGATTAAATTACTGACAGGCTAAATTTCAAGTCCGTCTCTTCTGGGTGAAGTTAGCCTTAACGTTCCCTCTCGGGACAGTTTTGTCTCCTATTTCTGAAAGCTTTTAAAACTAATTTTGAATTGCACGACCCACTCCGTTGCTTATGCCAGGATTTTAACTCTCATTCCAGCACGTTTGATATATCAGATCCGCTTTTCAGTATTAAGAAAGCGGTACTCTCCTCTCTCAATAAATAAATTATTAACATAAAGACATAAAATCAGCTGATGAATTAAGTTCTGTAGCTGAACAGTTTTAGATCTCGACACTATCGTGACTCGGCGCAAAAATTGAAAATACTAGTTCCGTACGTCATGCGGACTGCGTCCCTCTTGCGGATGGGCGGGAATGGAGGGTAAAAAGCGTTGGGATTATTATTATTATTATTATTACACGCGCCCCACGTTTTTCATTTTCAATCTCATAAATTGTTTATAATGACTTTTGATAAAATTTCAAAATCAAAAGTTATCAAAACAAATTCTATGGGACTGAGAAATATTATTTTCTACTTTGTAGTCCATTTATAAAAGCGTGGTATATTAAAAAGTTTTTTATTTTATTTTATTTATTTTCTCCTTTTTAGTCTTGTCTGTTAAAATTTTGCAATAGATATTAAAATAACGATATTAATAGATTGGTGCGCACACATGCATATATGTACATTAGACTGCATCACTCCCCATACAAAAAAAAAATCGGTACTATTTTTCCATTGGAATTATAAAATCTATTATATTTTAAGAAGTCCACCAAAAACATCTCTAAAAAAGATTAAGATTTAAGTGAGCTGGACCGATTTCAAAATACCTCCAAAAATGGAGTTTTTTATGAATAAAAATAGTTTCTTAATTTTTTTTTTTTTTAAAATACCCTCAAATGACAAAACGGTTTAAGCTTAAAAAATTTGCATAAAAATTAAAAAAAAAAATTAAATAAAAATTTGAACGGAATCGTAATGATGAGATTTTTGATGCTGTTTTTTAACTTTTTTCAAAGATTGGTATAAGATAAACTTGAATAACTGAGCCTAAACTCTTCTGATTTAGACTTGAGAGGTGTCGGTGGAAAGGTATTTTCTCACCCTTTTTCTTTCTTTGCTAATAAACTCATTCAAAGGATGAAGGAGAATGGTAGGATGAACGAACGTCATTCAAAGTTGAATTAAGATGTGTTGGCATTTGAAAAAAAAAAAAAAAGGACACGAATGGTTTTTTTTTTGACAGAAATAAAAACAGTGTGAAAATACCTTTCTATTGGGATCCCATAAGTCTAAATCACAATAGTTTTGGCACAGTTATTCAAGTTTTTCATAAATCAATCTTTGAAAAAAGTAAAAAAAACAGCATCAAAAATTTCATTCTTACGATTCCGTTGAAAAGATTTTTAAATATTTGTATGCAGATTTTTTAAGCTTAATCTGTTTTGTCATCTGAGGGCACTTTTTTTGAAAAGTTCTTTACGAAACTATTTTTATTCATAAAAAACTCCAGTTTTGGAGGTACACTTAAATCTTAATATTTTTCCCAAATATTTTGGTGAACGTCTTAAAATATAATAAATTTTGTAATCCCGGCGGAAAAACCGCATTTTTTTTTGGGGACGCAGTCTAATGTACATACATACGAGCACCAATAAATTTCATTTAAAGAAATGGCGTGTCGTCCATACGCTGTAGCGTATGTAGTGCATATTTTTAGGCGCAATATATGACTACTTGCGGCGAGGCGTCATCTACCTCTAGAGTTTTGACATGATACTTAGACGAGGTTGATGTCTAGACTTTTTTATGGGATCTTTGCAAAGCCAGAGAACGTTTATAAACATTTATAAACGTTCTCTGGCTTAACATCAAGTTTCGTCAAGTTTCGCCAAACGTCATTTGCTTAAGGAAAGAGCGATACTGATCGCACCTTCCGTACGGAATCAGCTGTTTGTCCTCGTACGTATGTATGTACATATGTATCACATGCAGTGTTGCCGCATTGGAATTTTTTTACCGAAATTGGTAATTTTTTTCTTTATTTATCATATTTGGTAATTTGGTAATTTATTTTTCAAAGTGGTAACTTTTCCGATTCAGTCCTACATGTAACACAGGTCAAAAGAAGTTCTGGTTCCATATTAGGAAGTGGGCCGTAAGCGTTTCCTTTTACAGAAACACCAGGTTATCCTGAAAGTTTTGCAAGGCGAACAGTTCTTCGGCGTTTCTAGGTTACTATAATTGTGTGATCTACAACAAACTGCTTGATAGTGACTATTGTTATATCTAATTAAATGTGGCAACATTGAACTCATGTAAGTAAAATATAGCCACCTAAAAGTCTACCCTACGTTGCTTATGCATTTGACAGACTTTTCGTTCATTTTCTTACAGTCAGTTACGGCATCTTATTCATATTATAGTTACCCCTTTAGCTTGTTCAAAAAGCTCACTTCGCTCATAATTTTAGGAATTTGAGGTCCTATGAAAATACCTAAAATTCATTAATAGAGATAAGCCCGATGATAAAGTACTAGATCAGTATAGAGAATAAAAAATTAATGCCTCCTTTTATTTTGGCTTCACTTAATTTTGGGAACACCACTTTAAGATGACAAAAAGCGTTGCTATTTACATCAAATATTTTTACAATTAGGGGTATTCTCACAGTCTTGCAAAACCCTTGCACGGTGCATGGATTGCACGAAAAAAAACGGTATTCCTATGAAACAGCTTTGAAAACCGTGCAATCCGTGCACCGTGCAAGAGCTTTGAAAGACTGTGAGAATACCTCTATAGTTTCATATATCCTAGCTTTAAATTCAGTGGTGATGGGACAACATTTTCAGGTTTAAC
Source organism: Rhagoletis pomonella (assembly GCF_013731165.1). Lineage (NCBI taxonomy): Eukaryota > Metazoa > Arthropoda > Insecta > Diptera > Tephritidae > Rhagoletis > Rhagoletis pomonella. The sequence continues at coordinate 14,381,017 of NW_023458564.1, read as the reverse complement.
CAATGGGACGTTGGAAACGTTTTCCGGCATATTTAATGCGGCTCTCTGGATGGAGTTGTATAACCAAAGATAATATTTGTTTTCACAAAAAGTTTGATAACTCAGTAAACTTTCGTACGATTTTTGAAAACAAACACTCGTTTTTTCGCTATTAAATTTAATTTTACAACCAATTTAGAACTAGTATGGTTTTCTTGTCGTCGGCCGCTGTGGTGTAGTGGTAAGCAGTGCGTGCTTCCACTCCACAATGCCTGGGTTCAAACCCTGGTCAAAGCAACATCGCAAAAATATAGAAAAAAGGTTTTTTCTTAACAGCGGTCGTCCCTCGGCAGGCAATGGCAAACCTCCGAGTGTATTTCTGCCATGAAAAACAGCTTCTCATAAAAATACAATCGCCGTTCGGAGTCGGCGTAAAACTGTAGGTCCCTCCGCTTTGTGTGACAACATCAAGGCGCACGCCACAAATCGGAGGAGAAGCTCGGCCAAACACTAACATATGTGTAAGCGCCAATCTATTATTATTATGGTTTTCTTGTAAAATAGTGCGTAACCAGAAAATATACATATCTTCCCAGGTATTTTTTAGTGTCGCACAGTGTTATCCTCCATATTGAACCACTTCGTGTCGCTGATGAATCTCTTCAGGCACTTCGCATAGGTATTTGAAACCTCCCTAATGTCGGCCAGGAACGGTGAACCCAGATTACGCAGCCTGCTTCTACACAATGCAGGGCATTTACGCAAGAGATGCAAACAGTTTCCTCCTCTTCGTCATTCTTACAGCTTCTGCAACATCTGCGAAAGGCACGCCGAGCTTTTCTGCATGCTTACTTATTAGACAGTGGCCTGTTAGGGCCCCCACAACGTTATATATGTCCTCTCTTCTAAGAGAGTATACCCTTCGTGAACGCTTCCGGTCCCATTTAGGCCAAGTCTGCCTGGTAATTCGACTATTCGTACGCAAGTTCATCTGCCATGCAGTTTTCCTCTATGTCCCTATGACCAGGGTCCCAAGTGAGGTGAAGTCTGTTCTGCTTGGCTATCTCTGGTAGAGATAGGTGACAGCCCAGCGTGAAATGTGAAAGAGGTCAGAGTTTTGATTGCAGCCTGGCTATCACTAAAAATGAAGATGTCCCTTTCTATCATTTTGGTTCCAAGCTTCTCAGCAGCTTCCATGATAGCTGAAACTTCAGCTTGGAATACGCTGCAGTAGTTCGATAACCTAAAATAGATTTTTAGAGGAGGATTTTGTGAGAAAACGCACCCTCCTACCTTACCGTCGAGTTTCGAAGCATCTCTATAGATGTCAATGCTATCGGATGGAGTGTTGAAATCCTCTTCTCACTCCTCCCAGCTTGGGATTCCTGTGCTAAAGTTACTTTCAGGAACCGATATCGAAGCACAGCGGTTTGTGCTGTTCGGAATGAAGCAAAATTTATTTAATATACAAGATCCCTGGGCTACAGGTTGCCATTGGGGTGCCTCTCTTAAGCGAAGAGCAGCGAGCGCTGTCATCTGTTTTCCTACCAAATCCAGTGGTAGAAAGTCCAAAATAGCGTTCAGAGCATCGTTTGATGTGGTTCTGAGCGCTCCGCTTATGCAGATCATACTGGAACTTTTTGCACACGATCACTCCATACAGGAGGATTGGTCTGACGACTATTATAAATATCCATCGACAGATCCGGGGACTATCTCTTACCTATGGTCCTTTTACAAGTATAGATGGCTACGGAAGCCTTTTCATAACGCTGAGCTATATTATACTTCCAACTCAGCTTCTTATCTACAATAACGCCTAGAAATTTGGCCTTTGTAGCGAGACTCAACCGGACGCCGTTTGGCTCCGGTGCAGTGACGTAAGGTATTTTGTGCTTTCTCGTGAAGAGGACGAGCTCCACTTTGCTACAGCTGACGCGTAGGCCAAAGCGGGTGGATAGATCCCGAAGCGTTCGCTGCATCAGCACACATAGCGTTTGCGGAAAGTTTTCCCTGAAAGCGATCGCATTGCCATCGGCGAAAGAAACGAAATGTACTGCCCCCCAATCCGTTCCACGAAAGAGTGTGTTGGCGGTCAGGTTCCACAGAAGTGGAGAAAGAACACCTCCTTGGGGAGTGCTCCTCGTCACAAGCCTCGACATTTCGCACACTCCCAACCTCGCCACCACCAGTGAGTTATCCACTCCTAGGGCCCTCGCAGCGTCACTAATAGCCTCCGGAAGTACGTTGTTGAAAGCGCCTTCAATGTCCAAGAAGGCTACGAGACAGAAGTCCTTAACGTTGAAGGACTTCTCGATAGAGGCGACCAGACTATGAAGTGCTGTCTCCGTCGATTTACCTTTACAGGACGCATGTTGGTTATCAGACAGTAGACGACTGTCAATGGTGTCTAACAATCCTTTCGAGTGTCTTAAGCGCAAAGGGGGAAAGGCCTTCGGGTTAGTATATGAGGCGTATGCGGCCTTTGGTATAAAGACAACCGTGACATTTCTCTATGCCAATGGTATGTTATTAAACTTGAAGCCGGCCTTGAAAATACTTAGGAGCCATTTCGCAGACACATACAGTGCCTTAATTAGTTGTGCAGGTATTATACCGTCTGGTCCTGCAGTTTTATATGGTTTAAAGCTTTGTATTGCCGATCTGACTCTTCCCTCCGAGATGGGTATGTTCACGGCGCACTATGTTATGTTTTGGGAAAAAATGGACAAAAACAAATATCTCCCGATCCAAACCAGATAGAGACATAAACTAAACGACATTATATATTGATGAATACGAGAAAATTATTCAGATTCTTCAAAAACAGTTTCTCGACCTTGAATTCCAAGGTCAAAATTAAACAAAAAAGAAGGTATATATAAAGGCAAATATTAAGCGATCGAAAATTAATAGAGACCTAAATGAAATAGTATTTTAAACTCCAAATATTGCTAAAAAGAGCCAAAATGTTTCAAATTGTCAAAAATAAATTCCCTATCGTGAATTCCGAGGTCAATGGTCAACTAAAAAAAAAATTTCTGATTTAAACATAGCTAAGTAATGTTTTTTTTTAAGTCGTTTTGTGCGATGTACATTCATATATATGCACATATGTGTGGTGGGTCGCATCTATATATTTTTAGATACACAATAGTTATCACATGTATATAATGAAAATTCGTCCTTGTATTTATACCCTGCACTGAAAAGCTGAACCAGTGTGCACAAATTCCAGTTAATGAACTAGTATTTAAGGACAAAAATCATACTAGTTCGTTATGAACCATAATTATACCAGTTCCTCATAGAAAAAAGTAAACTAGTTGGTAGAAATTCTAGTTCGAAAATTTGTATTAAATGGGAAAGTCATACCAGTTTGTCATGGATTATAATTATACGAGTTCTCCGCAGTGAACTGCCAAACCAGCCAGTATAAATACTAGTTCATTACCTAGTATGTGCAAAAGCGGCGGCCTACCATTTCGGCGATTTCGGACAACTTATGCGATCAGCGACATCTGTCTTTGAATAGCCACAACCCAAACTAAAATGCGTTTAACTGCTTTCATCGCAAATGTCGGCTGTGGCTTCGAGTGAAGACTACCGATTCTGGTTCTGAGATCTCTGGTTCGAATGCGCTTGGAGGTTGCTAAATAAAGTAAGTAAGTAAATTATTTCAATTTAAATTAAATATAAAATAGAAATTGTCCATAAATTTAATTTCATTTGGAAAAAAAATCTAAGTACTCAAATACCATAAAAAAATTAAAATAAATAATTTTTTGTTCTTTTAATTTAAAAATTACAACAAGAGATATTAATAAAAAAAATCTATACATATAATAAAATTGTAACAGCTCGATGTCTGTACATCATAGATATTAAAGAAAAATTAATGTGGGGAGTCTTTATTAGAGCACCAGAAGCCAAATCAACAATTTTTAGAATTTCTGTTTGTCTGTCGGTCTGTATAATGCATGGAAACGAATGCATGGATTTGAATGCAGTTTTCGCCGATGTATTGCTAGAGGTCTAACTTAAAATATAGAAAAAAAATTAGAGAGTTGCCACCTGTTTGAAAATTGCAGTTTAAGTAAATTGATAAGAAAAACTGAATATTGCAATATGGGCGCCAAAACAAAGAGGCCTAAGAAGGCTTACAGCCAAAAATATTTTTTTAGAGTTGCCACCTGTTTGAAAATTTTAATTTAATTCAATTTTAAGATAAATTGAATATTGCAATATGGGTATCAACCTGAAGAGGTTTAGGAAATTTTACTGGCGAAAATATTTTTAAGGAGGTTTGCCACCTGTTTGAAAAATTTTATTGTATTAAATTGTTAAAATAAATGAAATCTGTATTTACACTTATAAAAAAATTGTAGCAGGCCGATGTCTGTACATTATAGATATTAAAGAAAAATTAATATGGTGGGTTTTTATTAGAGCTACAGAAGCCAAATAACCAATTTTTAGAACTTTTGACTCTGTATGTCTGTATATTTGTACGCGCATCACTCGAAAACATGGAATTGAATGCAGTTTTCACCGATGTATCGCTAGAGATCTAGGTTACAATATAAAAGAAAAAAATTAGAGATTTGCCACCTGTGTTTAACATTTCAGTTTAGGTCAATTGATACGGTAAAGTAAATGCTTCAATCTGACTGTCAAAAGAAAGAGGTTTACAAAAGCTTGCAGATGAAGATATTTTTGTGGAAGGTTGCGACCTATTTAAAAACTTTAATTTAATTTAATTGATAGCATAAATTAAATATTGCATCAAACTAAAGTGGCTAGGAAATTTTAATGCCGAAAATATTTTTAGGGGATTTGCCAACTGCTTGAAAAATTTTATTCATTTAAAAGCCAACGGATGCGGACAGTATCCTCTTAATTTCTTCTAAATCATTTTCCGTATGTTGTCTCTGGCATTTTCGAGTCTTCTTTATATGTCTGAAAGGTAAGGTAAAGTCGACTTGTCCATGTGATTACCATGTGCTAAGAAATAGTTTTTCGCATTTTCTTACAAACGTATTATTTGAGTTGTGACTCTTTTGAACACGGTGTGCGATATTATAAAGGCCTTGCGCTAAAAGTGGGCTGCGCTACGATGATGTTGAGCTTGCGGTAAGGAAAAAGTTGTACCTGCGATCAGATTAGAATCCTGGAAGTATGAAAAAATCGCTGCACCAGCGAATGTAGACGGACACACAGACGATCCGGACCAGCACAAGAAAATATCTTTATTAATATTTGCACTTTCACTTTTATGGGGTGGTATACATACTTGTAAATAGGCAAAGGCTGACATATTCAAAATCGCTGCACCAGCAAATGTGGACGGACACACACATGATCCGGACCTACACAAGAAAATATCTTTATTAATATATTTCCATTATTTTGGATTTTTTTTTTGCATACTTACTTGGATTTGCGCAATAAAAAAATTAATTTCCACAAAACAATCGATGAAAATATCGGCAGTGTTGCCTGTTGAACTTTTTATACGAACACAATATTTCTCCTTGTATTTTAGTAGTAGTTTCTATAAATCAAAAAAGAAAGCAACACAGGCTAAGGCAGAATACAGGAGCGAGACATCTGCCAGGTTATCCAACCTTCTATTATTGAATCATGGCTTTGTGGTATGATGTATACATATGTGAAACACCACCATCATTTTTTCTTAAATTCAAACATTTTACAATAAATTTAAAAACTTTGCATATTATTCCTTCAAAACTTTTCTAAACATTTTTACTACTTAAATATTTTTTGAAACTTTGGATTGTATTCTCAAACAAAATTTTAAAGAACTACTGTACTTTTCTTGTATTACATACATACATTCATATTACTTGCATTTCCCTCCAGTACTGCTGGAGTCAATTCCCTCCAGTAATGCTGGAGTCAATCGCTACTCTGCAGTACGGGGGAGCGACTACAGGACTGATGAATCTGTAGCTACCTGGTAAACTCCGTCAATTACCGACCGACTACTTGCAGTGTATTTCATCGATTACTTTTTCAAGGCAACGTCCTAGGCGGTAGTCACCATCGGCTCTCTCTGCACTACCGGGAGTTAATAAAGTAGTCACTTGCGTGATTTATGGGCTCCCTCTGTCGTAGTTTTTCGCTATTCTGCTTCCGACTGGTTCGACTCTGCACTACCATGTGCACTATCACGGGATAATAGAGTAGCTACTTACCTAGGAGTCGGTGCAGTAGCGGTTCAAAAGTAGCGATTGACTCCAGCAGTACTGGAGGGTACTATTACATACATACAGGGGTTATATTACATACATAAATTTCTCAAACAAAATTTTAAATACCTACTGTACTTTTCTTGTATTTCATATATGCATTCATATTACTTGCATTTATATTACATACATACATTTCTAACATTATATTCAACACTTTCAAATTTTACTGATTGAATAATACACACATTTACATATGTATATGTTACTGTTTTTTCTTATGGAATTTCAGCTTCAGTGGTATAGTGATGTACAAATATTAATATTTTTAACGTAACTTTTCAACCATTTAAAGTTTTTACTAAAAATTTTTCTTCGATTCTTTACAACATTAGGCAGGAGTCAGATTTTGGAATTTTCATTAATTTTTCTTTTTTAAAATATTCGATAAAAGTTTTATACGAACTTTCGCCTGTGCCATTGCCGTGTTTTTATACTACAACTTTTAGAGCTTTGTTTGAAATATGGTAAAATATTTCAACGATTATAATTACACTGGTCGACGGCCAAAATTTACCAGAGACGCCGTTATGAAATTCGTATGTAAAATCACCCCCTGATTCCGAAAATCAAGGTTATTTTTAATTTTATGGTACCGTTTTTGAGATATTTGCAATTTACCGTTTTTGCAAAAAAAAAAAAATTGGGTCCACTGAATCATATATATCTCAAGAACGAATTAAGCAATTCCAAAACGGTTTGAAGCTTTTAAAAGGTAATAAAATTTTCTATAAGCTGCATACAACACTTTTTGCTAGGCCCTGTAGATTCAAAGATAACGAACAATCATTACCGATTTTTTCAATTTTTTTTGTAAAAATATAAAAAAAATTGTACTTTGCGGGGAAGGATCTCAAAAACCTTTTATTTTTTTGCAGATTTTTTTTTTCTCCCTAAGCTCTGTTATATTACAAAAAAAATAAGGTATCATCGAAGAAAATCGATGCAAAACTACGTAAGTTATAAGCGATC
>NW_023458564.1:14324106-14368794 GCF_013731165.1 Rhagoletis pomonella | reverse complement strand
GATCGCTTATAACTTACGTAGTTTTGCATCGATTTTCTTCGATGATAGCTTATTTTTTTTGTAATACAACAGAGCTTAGGGAGAAAAAAAAAATCTGCAAAAAAATAAAAGGTTTTCGAGATCTTTCCCCGCAAAGTACAATTTTTTTTATATTTTTACAAAAAAAATTGAAAAAATCGGTAATGATTGTTCGTTATCTTTGAATCTACAGGGCCTAGCAAGTGTTGTATGCACAGTTTATAGAAAATTTTATTACCTTTTAAAAGCTTCAAACCGTTTTGGAATTGCTTAATTCGTTCTTGAGATATATATGATAAGGTGGACCCATTTTTTTTTTTTTTTGCAAAAACGGTAAATTGCAAATATCTCAAAAACGGTATCATAGAATTAAAAATAACCTTGATTTTCGGAATCAGGGGGTGATTTTACATAAGAATTTCATAACGGCGTTTCTGGTAAAGAGAAAAAGTTGAAATTTGTGGTCCAGTGTTATCAATAAACGTTTTCCTCAGTTTTCTATGCCGTGCTAGCCAAACTTCAAATATTACAACTTTATTCAAATAATTTTTTTTTAAATAATACAATAGTTCGATAGATTTTTATAGATCTTTTGCTTTGCGTTTGTGCCAGATGTCAGATGTTGAACTTGTATTCAAAGATTTACAAGCAAAAATTTCAAAAGTTACCAAGCGTGTTCTTCAAAGTCGTCCACTTTCAACAAATCAGGAAAAAGTTGACGAATATAAAAAATCTTTAATAGAATCTTACAACAATATTTTAATTGAATTAATAAATTCGGAACAACAAGGAAACAAGCCAGCTTCTATAATTAAAAGTGTACCGCGGTGCAGAGAAAAACTGCTTCAGTGTTTTCAAAAATTGGGTGTAAAGTTTTTGTACCCGAAGACTTTTCAGTTCTGATAAAAGAAAATATTTCAAATTCAGAAGTAGATTCCGACGACGACTTTGCTGACGCTTGTTCAGCTGGCACACCAGAAGTCGTAACGACTAGTTCCCCGAATATAAATTTTATCGCATATACAATCGACGTAAAAATGGCAAGACCTGAGCAAAAGAAATCGCTTATTAGCCTGTGCGCTTCTATAATCCGAGAAAACTATAGTGGTGACCCATTGTCGCTCGATTCATTCATTGACAAAATAAATTTAATAGAAGAATTATCGGAGGAAAGTTTAACTACAACATTTATAGCATTTCTAAAGTCAAAACTCGAAGGCAAAGCGCGTGAGGTTTTACCCAGTCAAATAATTTCGGTTGATCAAATAAAACATGCTTTACGCAGCAGAATCAGACCAGATAATTCCAAAGTTGTCTTTGGCAAAATCGCGTCATTACATATCACTAATAACAACTGTTCCGATTTTGCGAAGCGAGTAGAGGAATTATCTGATGCATTAGAGCGATCTTTAATTATTGAGGGTATGACTCAAGCGAAAGCCCATGAGTTAGCGGTAGAGCAGACAGTAAACGTTTGCAGGCTGAATAGTCGTTCAGAGTTAGTAAAATCTATTTTGGCATCAACCACTTTTACGGATTCAAAGGATGTAGTCGCGAAAATGATTGTAGAACACAACAATGAAGTGAAAGATCGGCAGGTGCCAATAAACCAAATAGTTTTCGAGGAGGTTTTAGAGGGCACAACAACTACGGCTATCACAACAGTAGTTTCAGATATAATAGCGGCAATACAAATAGGCACAATAATGGCAATAACACAAGGCACTATAATCACAATTATTACAATAACAAAAGTAACAATTCTAACAATAGACAAAATAATTATAGAAATAGCACAAGCAATCGTTCGCAAGCAACAGAAACAGCTCTTCTCGTTTGAATTCGAGAAATACATCTAATGTTAGATTTTTAAACGCCGATGCCCCTCAGGAGCGAACACTGGGGGAGCAGGAGCTAAGCAATCAAACGTATTTACCCCTGAAAAATCAATTTATTGCTTGAACCTCAACTATTCTGATTTTATTGAATTAAATTGTACCGATTCTTACAAATTATGCTCGTTTCTCGTAGATTCACAAGCAGACATCCCTTCAATCAAGATTTCCAGTTTAGCAAGAAATTCCGCAATAGGGATGTTGGGAATGTGGAATTTTAAACATCCGTGGATGCGAACGCGGATGTTTAAACGCTAACTTCCGCGGATGCGGATGTCATGTATTTTTAAGAAATAATTTAGGTGGGTAAAGTAGGTGATGTAGGTACATAAAATATGGAAAGATTAGTAATTTTTAATAATGTTTTTTTAGTACTTGAATTTAGAAATTGGAACATTGTATGTAATAAAAACTTTTCAAAGGGTAAAAACTCAAACTTGCGCCACTATATAACTACTCGCTCGAGGCGACAAACTTGAAAATCTTGAAACGCGACAAAATTGTTAATTCTTTTCGATTTACGATGCACCAGGTGAGAGGACTTTCCGTTATATTTATTTATTTTTATTGCGGTGCAATAATTCCTTTCTGAGAATTGCATCGGGGCTGCAAATGTCGGATATATCCTCCTGACTTTCATCTTCACAATCAAGCATTATCGAGCGATCGTTGTTTAAACACCGTTGTTTTCCAAAGAATTCTTCATTCTCATTCTTTTGGTTGTTTCGGAGTTTGGAGAACCTGTAACGTCATCAGCGTTTTTCGATTTTAGTTTTTGTAATTAATTTTTAATGCTTTCTTCTGTGAATGGCTAGATATACGTTTTAACAGTGCACTTGCACAATATTCCAGGGCCGAAAATAACAGTAATTTTTTTACGAGTTAAACTTGGCCTAATAGTTTTTATTCCGAAATTAATGTCCTTTCCGGATAATAAGCAAACCGCTTATCCAAATTAAACAAATTTGGTATCATATGAAAGAGGACTGAAATAGCTGTTAAACAGAAATAACGAACGAATATTTATATTTTTTTCATAATTTAATACTAAAGAGATTCATATACATACCTGACCCAAGGTTTGTTCTATGGTAATTAATTAAAATTTTTTATTGAAATATTTTTCAATATGTGGCTTTCCTCGTTTATGCATTTCAATTTGAAAGCTATTTAAGTCCTCTTTCATTTGATACCAAACTTGTTTAATTTGGATAAGCGGTTTGCTTATTATCCGGAAAATACTTTTATTTTGGAATAAAAAATATTTGGTCAAGTTTAACTGGTAAAAAAATAACTGTAATTTTCGGTCGAAAGCGAATCCGAATGTTAAAATGAATGCGGAAGCTCCACGGTTGCGAATGTGAATGCGAATATTCGCAACAACCCTGTTTCGCAATTAACAGTAGCAATACCATAAACATCAGTGTTGTAGCAACAGAAACGGTTACAACATTGGGAACCGTAAGTACAAACTTGGTTGTATAAAATATTTTTATTCCGCATACTCTTCACGTTGTAGATGACAGTTTTAATATACCTTCTTACGGCATACTAGGCAAGGACTTTTTTAAAACGAACAGACGTATTATTAACTAGGCAAATGACAGTATAACTATCGGCATTGGGACAGAAAGCACTAAAATACCGACACGTTAGTAATTCCTCCAAGATGTGAAGTTTTTCGATTATTTAAATTGACTCATTCCAACAACAGTGTTTTGTAGACTCTCACGAGCTTTGTTCTGGCGTTCTTACATATAAAAATGTGTCGTTGACACTAAAAATCCAATTTTAAAAGTAATAAATTCTACGGACGAGGTAAAATACGTTCGAAACTATAACATCAAAGCTGAGGATATCAGTAACTATAATGTCTACAAAACAAACGAAACTTACAAAGACACAAAACGTTTAGAGGAACTAAAGTCAATTTTACAAAAACAAATGCCAAAATATGCTAAAAACAAATTGCTCGAATTATGCTTACAATACGCTGATATATTTGCCTTAAAAACAGACCTTATGACACTCAATAACTTTTATGAACAGAAACTTCGACTGAGTGACAAGACTCCCATTTTTATAAAAAAACTATCGTTTGCCTTACTCACAACGCGAAGAAATAAATAGACATGTCGAAACTTTATTGCGAAATGACTTAATCGAACCAAGCTCCTCAAATTATAACAGACCATTAAATTTAGTACCTAAAAAAAGATCCATCAGGCCAAAAATCGTACCGCATGTGCGTTCACTTTGGATATATTTTCTGGTTTCCATCAAATTCCGTTACATAAAAATTCTCGCGACATAACATCTTTCAGCACTGACAAGAGAGCTTTTCGCTGGGAAGTTTTGCCATTTGGTTTAAACGTAGCACCAAATTCTTTTTCTCGAATGATGTCGATAGCCTTTTCAGGCATCTCGCCAAATCAAGCTTTCTTATACGTTGATGACGTCATAGTTATCGGGTGTAGTGAGACGCACCATCTAAAAAATCTGGCTTCGAAGCATGCAGGAAGTTTAATCTCAAGCTAAACCCAACAAAAAGCAATTTTCTTCGTTCTGAGGTAACATTTTTAGGGCACAAGTGCTCAGAAAAGGGACTGCTGCCAAAAATAAACGCAATCAAAAAGTATACAAAACCTTCAGATAAAGACACTTTTCGTCGTTTCGTTGCGTTTGCGAACTACTATAGACGGTTCATACCAAACTTTGCGTCGCTGGCAGCACCTTTAAATCGACTGAGTCGAAAAAATTTCGAATTCTTATGGGACAACGTTTGTGACACTGCATTTGAACACTTAAAATCAGCCTTAATGTCTCCTAAACTGTTGCAATATCCCGATTTTACTAAAGAATTTTTAATAACTGTAGATGCTTCTAAAAACGGGTGCTGTGCTATATTAAGCCAAAACCATAATGGTAATGACTTACCTGTATGTTTCGCTTCTAAATCTTTTAACAAAGCAGAACAAAATAAACCGATTATAGAACTAGAACTTTTAGCTAAATATTTTGATATTAAGCAGTTTCGACCTTTATGTTTACGGCACTCACTTTAAGGTGAAGTCGGACCATCGACCCTTAATTTATCTTTTTAACATGAAGGACCCGTCCTCAAAACTTGATAGAATATGCCTAGAACAGTCAGAATACGACTTCACAATTGAGTACATAAAAGGCATATCAAACGTTGGGGCAGACGCACTTTCACGCATTACCATTAACGAACTAAAAGATTCAAAAACATGTTTTAGCTATGAAAACGCGATCAATGACAAAAACGGTAGAATTACAGAACGAAAACATTTATACGGACAGCCCTACAGTACAAGTTTACGACAAATTTTCATATAATATTTCTAAAAATATCCCGCGAATAGTATCGCATTTTGTATACGATAAAAATAACGAAATTTCAAGTGTGTTGGTGTTGGTTGATTTTTCCGACAGGGTGGTAAGATGATTTATTTTGGAACGAATTTCCGTCATCCCTTGTCAAGTTTGGTTTGCAGACAAACCGGTTTCGGCGTTGTGCCATCTTCAGTGTCATTTTTCGTTCTCATTTCAAGTATTCAAATATGTGCACATTTAAAACACAAGAAACAAGAATTACTTAATTTTGCGAATGTTAACGAAACAACTTGTTTAGACAAGTTACTTTTGAGGCTTGATGCTGAAGCCGGCAATCGCAACATTAAGAAAGTAGAATGGCCAAAAGATGATATATTTTTCAATCATTTCTCTATTTCAAACTTAAAAAACAGCGGAAACAATATTTTAAAATTTTTACAAATTATCTTAACAGAACCGGTAGAAACAGTAGCTGACGACGATAAAAAGTTAAAATTAATGACCATTTATCATAAACCCCATAACAGGCGGACACTGCGGAATCAAAAAACTTTATGCAAAATTACGTACAAAATATCACTGGAAAAATATGACCCGTGATGCATCCAAGTTTGTTTAAAAATTTTCAAAATGTTTATTAAACAAGGTAAAATCTAACAACAAGGAAAATCTTGTACTAACGCCAACACCTTGCAAACCATTTGATATTATTGTAATCAACACATTAGGACCCCTACCTGAGTCAAATAATGGTAATAGGTTCGCAATTACCATTATATGCGATTTAACAAAGTATTTAGTAACAGTAGCTGTGCCAGATAAAAGCGCTAAAACGATTGCCTCTGCCATTTTCGAAAGTTTTGTCTTAACTTACGGTGTAATGAATTCCATTAAATCAGACTTAGGCTGAGAATTAAAAAAAGAAATTTTCACTGAATTAACCAAACTCTTAAAGGTTAAACACGATTTTTCAACCGCACACCATCATGAAAGCAAGAAAAATGAATAAATGCACATTATAGTATAGTACCAGGTTGACCGAGCTTTGCCCGGAGCGCGTATACTACCTTTTAAAGTTTTGAAGATTTGGATAGCTTAAAAAAAATATTTTGGAAAAAAAGTGGATTTCGATACCTATTAAGTAAATTTCTTACTCTAAAATTTAGGTGGCAACCCTATTCCGAAATACGCTGGAATTAGTAGTACATATTTGGAGCGTATATGTACTGTGTATACAAAAAAAAATGTTGATTGAAATTAACAAAATAAAAATTTGTATTAAATAGAAGCGTGGCAAACCTGATGGGAAATATTTTCTGACCAAAGTTCGCAACAATACCTTTCATTTGATATCCATATTGCGATGTTTTAGATTGTATTTGTAATTGTGTAGAATCGAAAATAAGTGGCAACCTTGCACTATTATCCTAAAGGATAACATTTCGTATATAGGGAAAGCATTGTTTAAGAACCTTCCCTTGGTACCCATGAATAGTAAAGTAATATTGTATTAATATTTTTCCTAAAAAAAAAATAAGTAAATATGCGAATCAAAATAGGTGGCAACATTGTTAGAAATATTTTTGAATTAGGGATCTTTAAAATACCTTCCATTTGATACCCATATTATGATGTTTTAATTAATTTGTAACTAATTTCGAACAGGTGGCAACCTTATACGAGTATTCTCGGAGATAGTGCCTATTCAGATAACCTTAAAATCCAAAACATTATCTGTGTGCAAAATTTCATCAAAATCGTTAGAGCCGTTTCCGAGAACCCTATGGATATATGTATATTAGACTGCATCACCAAAAAAAGTTGCCGTTTTTCCGCCAGGATTACAAAATGCAAAATTTTAAGCTTAAACCGTCTTGTCATTTGAGGCGATTTTTTCAAAAAAAATCTTTAAGAAACTATTTTTATTCATGAAAAACTCCATATTTGGAGGTATTTTCAAATCGGTACAGCTCACTTAAATCTTAATATTTTTGGGAAATATTTTGGTGGACGTCTTAAAATATAATAGATTTTATAATTCTAATGGAAAAATAGTACCGATTTTTCTTTGTATGGGGAGCGATGCTGTCTAATGTATATATATACAAGAATTGCTCGTTTATTGTAATAAGATAATGATTATACAAACATTACTTTCAAAATATATTTTGTAAATTTTTCTTAATGAATAATGCATGGTACATTTGATAAATTTTTGTATTATTTACTGATATTTTTTTGAGGTATTTATTTGAGAAAAAAATACTTCTTATTTGTATTTGTTTTGGTTGTGAAGCTAAGGGCCAATTTTACGAAAGCAATTTAAGTGAAAAATTATTCTTATTTTTTTAATTGTATATGGAGATTGACAGCAAATAAAAAATCATTTTCCATTTAAATTGTTGGTGAAACCGGCTGTAAGAGGAGCGATGCGTATAATTAATCACATAAATGTAAGTTCAATTGAATTTCTTTTTCGATTTGAGTTATCATTCTTAAAAATTTTAGTTCGGCTCAATAAAAGAATTTCCGGACAAATCGTGCCATCCCTGCTTTACAAACAAACTTTTAAATTCTCAGTAAAATAAATTGTTGAAAATTCGAAAAAAATTCGAAATGGCACCACAAAATTTCGAATCGATTAATCAAATGGTTGGGCAATGTACGAAATTCAGAAAAAATCGAATTTCGACCCCCACTACCCATTCCCAGGCTCTCCCTTTTCCATTAACTGAAATTTTGTCTCTCAGTACTGTACTGATAAAATATATCCATAACAAATTTAAAATACTTCCAGAGTTACATATATATTATGAAAGTTTAAGTAGGTATGGGAGGGCTCCTTTTCTAATAACTCACATTTTTGTGTTTGATCAATGGATAAATTTTATATACATAAATCCATACCAAGTTTCAGCATTCTTCCACAAATACTTCCAGATCTCAACAGTAAATTTTTACGGGAAGTGCCATGCCCCCAATCATCTCGGTGCTAAGTTCCAGTCCTCTGCAATAAACACCTCCAGAGATATGCAGCATACATATCTTCATACCAAGTTCCAGTACTACCTCACAAATACTTACAGAGGTATGTAGGTATGCATATGAATTATTTTCAGTCTAAGACCATCCTTGGGAAATCCGTAGTAAGTGTGCCAAATTTGGTTCTGATCGTGAAAGCGGTCACAAACCCTCTGTGTGTAAAATTTATTTTTTAAACAGGTGGCAACCCTCTTCAAAAATGTTTTCGAAATTAAGCTCTCTTAAACTTTTTCATTTGACACCTGTATTGTAATATTTTATTAAACTTGTTTTTCTAATTAAACTTTTTTAACACGTGGAAACTCTTAAATAGAAGTAGCCTATTTTCCAATCTATGTCATGAACTATCTGTGTGCAAAATTCCATACAAATCCATTCAGTCGTTTCCTCGTGATGGAGACCCAAACATCCAAACACACAAACATACAAACTTTCGCATTTGTAATATTAGTAGGATAGGATGGCAACCCTCTTCAAAAAATCTTCGAAATTAAGCTCTTTTAAACTTTGTCGGCCGCTGTGGTGTAGTGGTAAGCAGTGCGCGCTTTCACTCCGCAACGCCTGGGTTCAAACCCTGGTCAAAGCAACATCGCAAAACATATAGAAAAAAAAGGGTTTTTCTTAACAGCGGTCGTCCCTCGGCAGGCAATGGCAAACCTCCGAGTGTATTTCTGCCATGAAAAACAGCTTCTCATAAAAAAATACAATCGCCGTTCGGAGTCGGCCTAAAACTGTAGGTCCCTCCGCTTTGTGTGACAACATCAAGGCGCACGCCACAAATCGGAGGAGAAGCTCGGCCAAACACTGACATATGTGTAAGCGCCAATCTATTATTGTTATTAAATTTTTTTCGTTTGACACCTGTATTGTAGTATTTGATTAAACTTATTAATTTAATTAAACTTTTTTAACACGTGGCGACTCTTAAATAGAAGAACCATATTTTCCAATCTATGTCATAAACAATCTGTGTGCAAAATTTCATGCAAATCCGTTCAGTCGTTTCCGCGTGATTATTAAACTAATTAAAGTTTTTTAACAGGTGGCAACTTTTAAAAAAGTAGCGTACTTTTCAATCTAGGTCATAAACTATCTGTGTGGAAAATTTCATAGAAATTCGGACCATCGTTTCCGCGAGATTATTAATTTAATTACACTTTACTCTTAGAAAAAGTAGTCTATATGTCAATCTAGGGCATAAACCATCTTTGTGTCAAATTTCATGCATATCCGTTCAGTCGTTTCCGCGTGATTATTAATTTAAGTAAACTTTTTTAACAACTCCAAACATCCAAACATACAAACTTTCACATATATAATGTTAGTAGAATTAGTAGGATCACATTTATTGGTAGTTCGTGACGTAAGATGAATATATGTAATTATAGTAGATTTAGTTCAAATATGATAAAATATTGACCCATTATAAATAAGTGGTATTCAGTTGATATCTTATCTATTTTTAAGACATTATTGTATTATATACTCATGCACATAATAGTACTCTTATTGTTTATTGCGTTGAGCCATATCGAATCGCTGGTAGTCTGTCAATCAAATTGTAACTTTAGTTCCACTATCAACGCCTTTTATTTTGATTTAGCATTTTATGTGCTGTAAATAGCAGCAAGCAAAGGCAAAGGCTGTTCCTACACACGTACATATGTATGTATGTACTACGGACGATTCGAATGTCATATTTTTCGAATGCGAATGTGCGAATGCGAATGCTAGGAATAACATTAAAAAAGCTATAATCAACTTAAGTGATCGATTTTATTACTTAAAAAGTTTGTAAATTATTAGAACATTGAACGAGTGCTTAACTTATACAATGTTTTAATCTAGTAGTCAAAATTCAAAAGGGGCATATTATATTTCAAACAAAGTACTTTTGCTGCCTTTTCTGCCATGAGGCGATCTGTCAATTTGTCGTATTTTAGTTTAGTTTTCCACCAATCGAGAGGATTTTCACCGAGATGAGCTTGTTTTTCTTTAAGATAAGCCTTCAATTGAGCTTTAATTTCACATTTTTTAATGTCTCCAGATTCTACATCCGAGCCTTCACTTTCGCTGGAGGAATCTAAAATTATTTCTAGGTTGCTTATGAGACTTTTAGCAATACTTGTTGAAGGTCCATCAATGTTGCTTAATATACTACTTAACGGTTTAGCGCCCGAAGCTAAAAGCCGGTTGTTGCCGCCACTGTTCAAAATATGTTATATTGTACTAGAATAATCTAGTACTTTAATTTTCATCGATAAATTAAAATGACTTCGGTCACGAGTCGTAAGACGAGTTCTATAATTGCGCCATTTTATTCGCTAATTGTACTTTAGTTAGTTCGTGCATAAAGTAGCTCAAAAGCAATTACATAATCAAGATCTAGTCATATGGTTTTCATTCCTTAAAGTATGTATAATTTAACGATATCATATTCCGCAAATTGATTTCATTTATGTTATATATCGATAATAGGAATTGTGTTGAAACTATGCAAAATAAAATTTGAATTCACATCCAGCTGGCGTAGTTTTTCGTCCAAAATTCAAAGAAAATCATGGCGCTTTCGTTCCGTTGAGAAATTGTCTCAACATGGGTTATTTTCCGCACCCTGGTTGACAGACTTGGAGCCACTTCAACAATATTAGAGTGGACTCTCTGCCCATGCACACATGTGTAAAATGATGCGAATCATTCGCATAACGAATGCGAATGCAAATATTTGGGACATCCCTGGTTTATACATACTTACTTAAGTACGAAACGAAGGTGCTAACCAAGTCTTGAGCTAGTGATTTCGTCGGCTGCGTGCCACCGGGAGAGGCGATAAAAAGGAGCAGTAGCTATAAAGGTAAAAACATAAAATAGGAGCGACCAGCCGCAAGCCTTTTGAAAAGTCAAGTAAAAAGCCAAAACAATTTTGCCATAATATGTCTATACCTTAAAGTAGCACCTTGGAGTTTAACAGCAGCATAATGCACATACATACACTTTTTCCTCACTTTTGGTCATAAAAATGTGAAACCGCCATTTGTCACGTCCGCCCCTTCTCCGGCATTTTCTGAAAATATACGAAGATATGAATATTTCTCGCTGAAAATGCCCGCCATACATTTTCGCAGACATTAAATAATTGAGCGATGTTATTCATTCAATCGCTTCATACAAATATCCTCACCGCAAGCGTGCCACTCATTTGCAAGGACCATGAGTTGGGCATGACGCCAGTGGGTCAATTGATCGGTTAGTTGGTTGGGTGGTTTTTATGGCAGCCACCAAAATTGCTCAATCCAAAACTTTATGAACCATATTCTCAGCGCGTAAAATAGCCGCTCACATATGTACATTCGTACATATGTACAGATATGAGACCAAGTTGGCTCATTTTGAGACATTTTTGTAACAACTTCAGATCAACGAAAATGCTATGTAGTTTTAGTATTAATGACAAGGGATTTAGACTTCTTCCTAAAGTAATTAAGAACTATAAGAATAAACTCTAACATTGCAATACATTGATTGCTTATCTTTACATACATACATAGATATAATAAAATTTTCTTCGATAGGGTGAACTTGTACACTAGTACAACTCCTGACGTCTGCAAACTGAAAGCTACTAGAAACAATATCCATATGTTTTACGATTATGATATCGACAAATATAGCGATAAAAACATGCTAACGCAAACAAAATTGTATCGATGACATATCAGTTAAAATGGCTTCCACACCACTAACTACTTGGCAACGGCTGGCATAACCTTTTTAGCTGGGTATAAATACCAAACGTTTCCTTCATACCCTGCGATCAACTAGCCACAATTTCTGCGTTGACTATTTCCCCTCGAACCTCACACCAACGTCTTGTATGCACAGAAGCTAGTTGATAGAATGTGACTCTGTTGGCTTTAAACTTGCGCGCATTTTAAGATTAACATTCTTTCCGCAGGCATGAATATGCTAAACAAAGTCTTTTTTACAAATCTGTTGAAAGTTACTGTGGCTGTGTGTGCGCACCCAATTGGAGCAAATCCTGCGGCTATGGGAGTTTCAGTTCATGGGTGGTCCTTCTTTTTGCTGCACAGAATGTACCAGCAATGATTTTATCCGAGTGCTAAATTAAAAATTATGCCCAATGCCGAGAACTGTGGTGGCAATATGAACCTTGGTAAAATTTCATAAACAGAAAAAAATACTTGCATCAGCGTTGCCAGACGAACCGATATTGCCGGGCAGGTGTATTAATTGGCCGGCCGTCCGAAAGCGCGCCATTCGTTTTTTCAGCAGTGGGATGCGTAAATTAATTAAACTACTCATCGCATAAAGATGAATGAGAGAATGATTTATCTTTATTCAATTAACTCACATATTTATGTAACTATATATTATTCTAAAACAAGGCACTTATTCCCAGCGATCTACAAATCGTACAGAGATAAATTATACATAAAATTAAAGTGCTCGATCTGAAACTTTGCCCAAACATTTCAGATTTGAGATTCATTGAGTAACTTTCGAAATATTTGCGTCGAAAGATTTAAAAATTTTTACATTGAGCAAAGCATTGCTACGTTCATTTCGATAGGCAGCGTCTCAGCGGGACATAAGAGAATAAAAAATTGTTCAATTTATTCGCTTTCGTTTCTGGTTTTGTTTCATATCGATCGTTCGTGCGAATGTAGGCAGCGATACAGCGGAAGATCTGCAAAACAAAAATGTTGCTTAGTGTCTGTACACACTCCCATATATACGGTGACCATACGTCCTGTATTTATTTATTTATTTATTTATTGAATTAAGTCTACAGTACAAAGTACCTTAGAGACTAGCAAAATAAAATATACTTATGTATATACAATGATAAACTTATAAAGTAATTGAGTTTAAAGTTTTTATAAAAGCACATCTGGATAAAGAAAAATCAAGCAACTGTGACTTAGAAAACTAGTTCAGTTCTCGAAGTGCACGCAGTGCTGCCGTTTTCCATTTTTTTGGGTAGCAACAACCATGATTTTTGGGGAGCATTTTGACATTTTGAGGAGTACGCCCCAAATGTTGATAAAACTCTTAAACTTGACTTATTACATTCATTACGTCGCGATATGTCGTCACTAATATGAAAACACGTTTATTTTAATATAAATAGCTTTCCTATTTCATTTTTATTACCAGAATAACAATTTTTTATTAACAAATGTTAATATATAGATACTAGTTTTAAATCACATTCATATTCGTACATATTTCAGTGACTTAAAATTAACCAATTAAACCAAATTAATAATTTTCATACAAAAAATTTATACCATATGACTAGCAATGGTAGGTTCACATTTTTCTTTTATACACATTAATTGAGTATAATACACTAACGTTTCTATATCTAAGACAACAGTGTTGAAAAAGCTATCCATTAGATTGATCAAAAATTACATGGCATATTTAAAGTTCAATATAAATGATGTACTAAATATGACTAAAAACGTCTAAGCATTCTTTTTATATTTAGCTAGTAGCTCCTTAGATGTTTCCCACTTTTCCGCAAAATTTCTTCCTAACAATTCTTTAGAGGTCAGGATAGAGTGAACAGTGGCATGCAGTAATGCATTTCTTTTTTATCTTTAATCAAATTTACCTCGGAAAATTTTCTTTCAGCAGTGGCACTGCTGTGAGGAAAAGAGAGTAGGCTTCCAACAAAATGTTTAAGATTAGGAAACATATTTTCATGTAAAGAATTTTTTTTTTCGAAAACATCTCCCCAAAATTTTTCTAGATCAGTTTCATCTGAAAATCTTTCTAAATTTTTTAATGTTCTCCATTCTTCTTCTAAGTTTTCGATATTTTCTTCATCAATTAAATTAGGGAAAGTTGCTACCAAGGGAACTAAACTGGGATGCAAGTTATGAGGATTTATAATTTCCAAGTTACAAAGGCTTTTATCATTGAAATCAATGCGACGTAAAATTTGGCCGCATAGCTCAACGTAATATGATTTACAAAAACATCTTAGTTCGTTTACTTCTTGTGTATTTAACGAAGCTTTATTTAAAATTAGTAAAGCTTTTGCTCCAATATGAATCTCATCTAATTCCAAAAATATATTTGGAGAATTAAAATTTTTCGTTCCCAGTATTATTTCATTACAACTATCTTCTTTTACAAAATTTTGTAATATTGTTTTAAAATAAGCTTTAATTGATGATATTAGTGCATGAACTCTCGGTTTTTCGGATTGAAACTCTATATTAATTTTGTTTGTAATATTTAAAATATATGCAAGAAAAGAATAATAGATTTTGTTTTTCTCTGTCATCATAACTGATATAGCGTGAGCTAAATCCGCATTCTCCTCGAGTTCATACAATAAAAAAAAGTGCTGCAGTGGAACCCACTGCTCCAGTATTCTCGATACAACATTTTCAAGCGAAAGCCATCGAGTGGAACACAATTTAAGAATCTTATGAGGTTTCGTTGAAAAGTATTCCTGAAATTCTTTGTATTCAACATGCCTTTCAGCACTATGAGAAAAAAATGAGTAAATATTTCTGGCGAGTACTTCTAAATGCTTTGGCAAATGTTTAGATGCGGCTGATGAGCATAAATTGAGGGAATGGCATATGCATCCCATCGTAAATAAATTAGGCTGATGCCTTTGCAAAATGGCCTTAACCCCAGATGTTTTCCCCATCATGACCGATGCATTGTCTTCAGCGAAACCAACAAGATTTTCCAATGGAATGCGTAGTTTATTTAAAAAGGTAGTAATAGCTAAGTACTGACTGGCTATCTGATTTTTCTAACGAGAGTAATGCCAAAAATCTATCTCGAACACAATTGTTAAGAAAATTGAAATACCGAGCAATTAAAACCAAACATTTTGATACGCAAACATCCGTTGTTTTATCTATAATGAGTGAAAACTTTTGAGATCTTAAAATATTTGCAACTTGTTCTTCGCCTTCTTCGCAAAGCAAAGTATTTACTAAATACGTTGCCTTGGTTTTTCCACATTTTATCTGCTTTACGACTTCTGAATCCGAGGCGACTGCTTTTATTAGCTCTGTTAGTGGTGTAACCAAAATGAATGGAAGATTATTCTTAATTCGCCGATTTTTACTTTCTCAACTTTTTTTTTAAACTCATTTAAATTTTTTATATCTCCTAATGCAGGTTGATTTTTGAGAGCATTTTGTATATTTAAAAGGGTTTTAGATTTTTCATGCCTCAAAATATGAGAATAATTATTGGTCAAAAAGATTTCACAGAGCTTACAAAATGGGGTTAAAGTTCGGTCGCATAACCTAGCTCTTTCCTCTATCCACTTGAATTGTGTTAGCCAAGCTGCCCTGAAGTGCTGATTTTGTTTTTTGCTGCGACCAGGAACCTCTTCCGCGTGTCGCTTATTTTTATTTAAATTGGGAGTTTCAGGACAACACAAATCTACTGCTTCGGATTCTTCGACGGTTTGATTTGTAGACCTTTGTGACGTAAATTAATACGTAGTTTAAACTTATTATTGAAATATTTAAGTATTTTAAAACTTACATTTCGGTAGTAGCTTTACCATGTTTTGCAGAAATCGATCCTTCAGGCGTCAAAGTCAAATGTGTAGGTGGCATTAGGTTAGATCCATTGGATGGCTGGCTCCTTTTTACATAACAAAATGTATTTGAACATACAGTCAGATTCGACATAAATGGATGCATAAAATCAAAATATCGCTTAGTAATAACTATCAATTGCCATTGAGTTGTTTTAATATTTATTTCAAACTTTTATACAGAAAATTAAAATCAAATAAATGAATACTAAAAAGTACAAAATCATTTTACTTCATACATATACATACATACATAAGTATGTAGAGATATAACATGCGCTCTAAGCTTCTCGTTTTAAACTTCATTAATTGCTTATAACCAGGGAACGGATTTTTAGGACCTAAAAACCTATAAAAAAGGCAAAATAAAGTAACGAAATAGGCTGGAAAAGGCAAAATAAAATAGCGAAAAAGGCAGGAAAAGGCAAAAAAAAAAAGGTATTGCAAAAAAAGCAAAATAAGGCACTAAAAAAAGACAGAAAATACGAAGAACAATCAAAAAATATATTTTTTTAGAAATGTTTATATTACAAGTAAAAAGAGAAAAACTATGAACTAGTTTCATTATATGAAAAATTTGTACTTTGAATCTTTGAATATTTTATCCTTTCGAGTTTCTAACTCATAAAACTTTAATCTGTATAGTTGTAGTAACATTGAACCACAAGATGCATTTTGAAGTTTTCTGGCGGCATTTTGATTCGATTTTCGCGAAGAAAAGCCTTGAATGTACTAAACGTGCGATCGACGTAAGTTGATACAAGGGAGCCCAATTTAAATATGGAACGTTTGAAACGTTCATATTATCAGGAATAAGGGCGTTTTCCTCGCCCTTTACAATTTTATCCACACCCCTTATTGTCTTCAAGCCTACGTTAGCTGAGAAAACGGCTTTGAACTTTTTCAACACCAATTTGCAAGAGGTCCCTGCGCTTCTATAAGCCGCATGGGCATGTGTATATTTTTTAATCTTAAAAAAAAAAAAATTGTAAATGCTATAATCACTTTTTTAAAGGTAGAAAAGGCAAAAAAAGGCAAATATATTTAAAAAAAGGCAAATATCTTAAAAAAGGCAAAAAAAGGCAACATCAAATGTGTATATATGGAATCAGGGAAAGCTAAATCGTGGACATTCTTAATCGAATATACTCTATCTCTTTAGCAGAAAAAAAGGCAATTTCCATAAAATCCGTTCCCTGCTTATAACTATTGTTAGCATTTTATCTTAAAAAAACATGTTAGTTAAATTTATAAGTGATAGTTCCATAATATTCTGAAAGAATCGCGACAGAATTTTATTCATTGCATTTTAAAATATGAAAAGCTTTTACTGTGACTTTCAATTACTTCATTCGTTCTTTTTCACTTTCACAGAAAATTTAGTACGTATCAATCCTTACAGGCTAACCTAATATTCGCGGCTTGCGTTTTGGTACGCATGCCGTCGAATTTGTTTTTTTTCGTCACCCGAAATTGACTTGCATGCGTTTGCATTTGATTTCATTGACGTTAAATCAAAATGTCACGCAGAACAAAAATTGGAAATTGAGTTAGCTTCATACGCACGCCGTTCAATTTCGGTTGATCTCATACAAGTTGCATGTGCATGAGAAATTTTTGACAATAAATTGGCGGCGTGCGTGAATATTAGGTTAGCCTGTTAGCGTTTTAATAGCTAAACGGTTGATATTTTATGAAACAATTTTTGCAATTGCACTTTGCAATAGGAAGAGAATATATTGTTTGAGTTTCTGAATTTGCATATTTTAATAGAACTCACATGAAAACTCCTATTGGTTCAAGCCTTGACCGTGACGGTTGCAGCGAAGCGCGTTCTTTTTCCAAATTTTGCCAATTTTTTATATACCTTAGACAAACATATAAAAAAAAACAATAATAATCAAGTTGGTTGTTAAAATAAGTAAATAAAACTCACCTATCCATTTTTGCCAAACTAAATACGTCAAAAAAAAGGAATTTGTGCACGCCAAATGTAAACGAATAGTATGCGCTTAAAATATTTTAAACGGTACATCTTGACAGTGTTCAACACAATTTCACTGAATGTGAATTGGATGCGTTCAATGAATTATAAAAGAAATGGAAAATACCCTAACGGCGTGATTTGGCAGTGTTCAATGTGACACTTTAAACTTAAAATGAAGAACAATTTAGGGTTATCGTGAGTTTCTTTTTCCACGAATCGGTGCGTTTTTCATTTCCGTGTATTCACTACGGACGGATGAAAAAGTTCCGGCCGAAACTCACGATAAGGCTGATTATCTTAAAAAATTGTAGTAAAATCGGTCTTTGGGGAGTATGGGAGTACAGATTTCAGAATAGTAGTAAAATACTCCCATAGTAGTACTTTCGGCAGCACTGAGTGTACGAGCAATAGGTGCATTACGTGCATAAGTAGTTTTGCAGTTATCCTCGTAAAAAGGGTAGGCATTTCGGAGACTTCTTTGTGGAACGTTAAAGCTTATCCGCTCAAGTAAAATTGGACAATCAGTAATGCCATTAATTATGTTGTAGATATATGACAAGGAAAGGACAGTTCTTCTCTTTTCCAAAGAGCTCAAATTAATTAACAAGAGCCAAGAATCGTAAGATGGAATAGGATTCTCAAACCTTAGGGAACGCAATGCATGTTTAAGAAAAACTTTTTGAACTCGTTCAAGTCTATTAACTGAAAATTGGTCGTATGGTCTCCAAATTATAACTGTGTATTCCAAATGCGATCGGACGAGAGCTGTGTATAAGAGCTTAAATGTATACGGATCGGAGAATTCTGAGGTATTACGCCGAATAAAACCTAGACCTGAGTACAATTTGGATAGTATAAAGTTTATATGACCGTTGAAAGAAAACTTGGAGTCAAATATCACTCCAAGATCCTTAGTTTCCATTACATTATGTAGCTCATGATTATCGATAGAGTACAGCTTGTTCACAAGATTCTGACGCCTTGAAAATGCAATATGAAAGCATTTTTTTATGTTTAAAGAGAGCTGCGACTTCGAACACCATAGGTGGAGATTATTCAAATCACACTGAAGTTTTGCTGCGTCTTCTGCATCCTTAACGATAGAAAAAAACTTCAAATCATCAGCGTAGAGCAAATACTTTGAAAAAGAAAAGCAGTTACTTATGTCATTTGTAAAAAGAATAAATAACAGGGGCCCTAAAATGCTTCCTTGGGGAACACCTGATGTAGCCACAAAATTGTTTGACAATATATCATCAATTGTAACCACGCAGCGTCTATCTGACAAGTAAGACTCAAACTATTTCAGAAGTGATTAATGAAATCCTAGGCATGCTAACTTGTTGAGAAGGATCTTATGAGATACTCTATCGAATGCCTTAGAAAAGTCGGTGTAAATACAGTCCACTTGAAGTTCTGCCGAAAATGCTGATATACAAAATTCACTAAAAACCAATAAATTAGACACAGTCGAACGTCCAGAGACGAAGCCGATTTGAGCAGATTAAACATTTAACCGCGAAATAGAGTTTGCTCTTAACAACAATTTCAAAAAGTTTAGAGATGGTCGAAAGTTTCGAAATCGGTCTATAATTCCGAACATCATTTTTACTTCCACTTTTGAAGAATGGTGTGATTGTAGTTATCTTCCAGTCATTGAGAAACGTACCCGACGAAAGTGATTTATTAAGAATTATCTCTAACGGAATTGACCACGATGGACAACTTTTAATTAAAATTGCAGACAGTCCATCTACATCAGTTTGCGAAGAAGACTTAAGAGAGATAATGCCCTTCAAAATGTCTTCCGATAAAATATGTAGCGTACCTAAGTTAAGAAATGATGATATTTCTGAAGAGAAATCAGGAGAGTGTATATTATCTTACAGCAAATTTGTCATCTAGCATTACGGAAGCAGGTATACTTGAACATAATTTTTTAGATTTAACAAAATTCCAGAATGATTTTGGATTAGCTTTAATGTTCTGCTCAGTGCTCCGAATATATTTTTTATAAAGCAGATTGTTTAAAAATTTAAATTCCTTAAGATAATGCTAGTATTTTACAAAAAGTGACTGATTACTAGTTGCTTTGAATTTCTTTAAATACTTGTTTTTGATATTTTTAAGTTTCTTTAAATGTTATAGGGGACAGTCCTCTTTTTTGACCAATTTTCCTGGCAATTAGTTTATTTTATACGGGACGCCAAATGTTCTGGGCTCGAATCGTAACATCCGTGCACGGATCGAAAACGATACGGAAGAATATTACGTGATACGTCAGTCGTATAAGCGAAATGGCATTATTACATACGAAAGCGAACGGATCGTAATTTATTTTTAGTTCACAATAGTTTTTAAGTTCCACTATGCTTTGGATCGTATTTTTAAGTCACAATAGTTGTGGAACTGTCAAAACATTGAAAAATTAAATGCAAGTTAAACGAAAATTTAAATACGGATCCGACTTTGCTTTTTTATTTGAGCTCCAGCGATAGGGAAGGAGATGAAAAAGTGATACGAAGGCAGCTGAGAGATCGGAGCAATCCATTAACCTTGCCGAACACAGCGTAAGCATATAATTTATATACTTTCCCAGCTTTTTAACAAAGAGTTCTTTGCAGATTCTTGAAACGATTCCGTTTGACCAAAGAAGCGTTTACTTATGTTCTGGAGAAATTAAATTTAAGGCAATCGGATGCCAAAACGGTGCCTCCAATCCTTCAATTGGCAGGCACCCTATCACTTCTTGCTAGCGGTGGCTACCAACACAACATTGGCAGTGATTATTTAGTAGGCATGTGTCAGAGCACTGTGTCGAAAGTTGTATCACGCGTTGTCTTAGAAATGGAAAGGAAGTTGTGCCCAGAATTCATACACTTCGCACCGCATGATTCGTTCAGCTGCAAAGATTGGTTTGTAGAGAAATATAAAATACCTGGAGGTAAATGAAACCTTTTTTTAGTTTGTGAAGTTACTAACTATAATATCTTAATTTTTAGTCATTGGCTGCGTAGATGGTACTCATATTGGTTTACAAAAACCTACTGCGGACGAACACATGTACTTTAATCGTAAGGGGTACCATAGTATCAACGCTATGATAGCAAGTTGATTATGTTTCTTGTTAAAACGAATATGATACAAATATTTTTTGTCAGATATGTGATCACACATGTAAAATTTTAGCAATCAACTGCCAATACGGTGGTGCAGCTCATGATTCCTTCATTTGGAAACATTCCGACCAGAGAAGGGTTTTAGAGGAAGGTTTTCAACAAAACAGGCAGGGAAATTCATGGCTTTTAGGTGGATATCTTGGTAAAGTTTTTGTATTTTTGTAATAGTTATTAATTAACATTTCAACAGGAGATTCTGGCTACCCACTTGAACCGTGGTGTATAACGCCATCTGCTAATGTGTCTGCAGCGTTACACAACATTTGCATTAAGTTTAAGATACCTTATGATCCTCCAAATTATTACTCCGACCCCATATCGGAAATTGATACAGGGGAAACAAACCAACTAACCGCTATTGGCCAAACAATAAGAGATCAAATAAAACATTCAATTTTAAGAGTAACGTAAGAAAGTATTAGAATGTCTATAAATAATATTTTAAATAGCTGATAAGAAAAATGAAATTCTTTTTGTTCAAATAAAGCGAAATATTTTATTCATTTAAATTCAGTACTTTTTCATTTATATTAATGTTAATAAATAGGCACTTAACAATAGGCACATAAGTGGCATAAGTATTAACCATAAAACCTTAAATAGTGTGTGTATAAAAATAAATCATTTCATAAAAACCTAATAAATTAAAAATTAATCCATGGAATATTTCTTAAAACTAAAATACAAATCTTCAGGTACTTTAGTCATTTAAATTCAGTACTTTTTCATTTATATTAATGTTAATAAATAGGCACTTAACAATAGGCACATAAGTGGCAATAGTATTAGCCATAAAACCTTAAATACTGTGTGTATAAAAATAAATCATTTCATAAAAACCTAATAAATTAAAAATTCATTCATGGAATATTTCTTAAAACTAAAATACAAATTTTCAGGTACTTTTTCTTAAATTAATTTGTAAGGTTTCCAGCTCCAACCTTTTAATTTGTAAGTCTATTTCGCGCGCCTCTTGTTGGCTACGATGCTTCTCCTCTTTTATCTCTAACATTCGTTTTTGCACCAGCAGTAACTTCTCTTGAGTTTCCAACAATTTGTCCACCTTTGTGTCTAGATTTCTATGAAAGTCGGACACGGATTTCACATTTTCTTGGAGCAGCGCCAACTTTTCATCGCTCCCACTTTTTTTCCGCGGAGTTTTGGATTGAGGGGTTTTCCTACCCCTGGGAGTGTAAACAGCCGTTGATGGACCAGGCAAAGAGCTGAGGGATTCTTCGTCGCTACTCGCATTACTGCCGCTGGAATTTGTAGAGGCCTGTGTAGCCGGAATACTGCCGAACGCTGGTACGCTTTTGTTGCCTTCTACACACACTTCAAGGCCAGCTGCCTCAATAATCATTTCTTCAGCGGCAGTGATGACCTTTTCTTGGTAGGGTCCCCCACCAGTCCGCTGCTTGGACGACTTGTTGAAAGAAAGCTTCTTTTTTGCCTGATACTTTTGATCTGCGAAAGCCTGGAACGTGGCCAACATTAATGGTTTGTTTTCGAAAAAATATTATAATCATATCTGTACTTACTTTCCTCCACATCTTAGCATCCTTAACTGGTGGCCCTTCCGCATTTAATCGCCTCGAAAGCTCCTCCCAGAGTCTGTTGGACGAGACTCTGCCTTGCGCGGAATTCGGGAGATTATTTTTCGCTAAACTGGGGTGCTTTGCCGCCATAATTTCCTTCTGGGTGAGGTTTAATTTATTGCAGTTAGTCCTATATCAATAATATTAGTTAAAAATCATATTTAAATATATATTTTTACAATTTACTTACATTTTATCTTAAATTCGATCGTTTACGATTGCTTGTTGGTGTTCGAATGACATTTCGAACCAACGAGTACGTTCGTTACTCGTTGACGGATGATATAACGAATTACGATATCAAGGTCACGTTCACGTATGTAATAATCCGAAAAATGTGTTTTTACGTGACGAGTAGTACGATATCGTATGTGACGATTCGAGCCCTGTATTTATTTTAATGTCCTGTATTTGTTCCGTATTCGGGGTTCGGTATTTCGATGCCTTCAAACCTCATTAAAATTTCCGACTTTGTGCAAAAACTATGAGAATTAATTCTGGAAATTTTCAACAAAATTTCAAATTTTTTAGTCAGAATCTTTAGAAAAAAATTTGGTTGCAGTTTTGTACCTCATTAAAATTGAGTATAATAAAGCGCAAGTGCAACGTGCTGCTAACTAGCTTGTATGAAAAGAATGCGTAGCACCGTCAACAAAAAAAAAAATTGCCAAAAATTAACGGTAAGTCCTAGCTATTTAAAACTTGCACTTTATCGTACTAAAATTCAACGAAACTTTTGTAAAAAATGTTGTGCAGTAAAAATCTCCAGAAAGATGACCTACAAATTTGTGATGTTACTCTAAGGATGCTGTTTCAGGGCTAATAAATAAATCTAAGATCATTTAAGAAGGTGTTAAGATCTGTTAGCTTTTATGGAAAAAATTTGCAAAATGATTTTTTGTCCCGTATTCGGCTCGTATAAGTATGGTCACCGTACCCATATACATACATACATATCAATACAAATATATATTTTGCAAGCCTTTTTTTCTGTTCGCAAAGCTCGAGATCGGCTGTACCGGTTTTTTTTTTGAAATTTTGGTTATAGGTTCTGGATGGGCTCCTGATTGTCTTAGGCTAAAAAAAGTACTTCTTAAAAAAGGGAACTGCAGGACTTTAAAAATCTAATAGAATCTAACATACATGCCCACATAACAGCGCTGCTCACCTGTAAATGACAAATAAGAGCGCCCTCTGCTAGTAATTTGTACGGAAACAGCGCTAAACAAGGGTTACGTATACATATACACACGTGCTAATGTTAACGTTAATGTTCTTATGTTAAAAAAAATATGTATGTATGTAAAGTTCATGGATAAAATGTAGGAAATTACATATGTGTGCACAAGGAGCAATTAACATTGCTGTTAGCAGTTATATTTGTATATGAATATTTATGTACATACCAGGGTTGTTGCGAATATTCGCATTCGCAACCGCGGAACTTCCGCATAAATTTTGACATTCGCATTCGCAATAATCAATGCGGAGCTTTTGCGAATGCGAATATTGTACAAGTGCCTCAAAAAATATATCAAAACACATTGAGCGCATAGAATGGAACAACAAAACGGATTTGATGGCTTATGGTACCGACAGCGATGAGTAATTAATTGTGACTGTCTGCAACTAGGAAAAGCCAAGCGCAGCTAACTAATAAAAAAACTAATTACAAGCTATTCATTGCAGGTGAACCTTTCCAAAAGGTCACCCGGGAATTAAGCAAATCTGAGACCTTTATTGTCCGTGATTCCAATAATTGAAATTATTATAAAAAACGGGGTACCTTTTTAACAAGATTTTGAACACATTCTGCTGGCAGCTACGACTTTCAAAACCGGATTTTCTTCGTAATTTTTATTCCTACAAAATAACAATTTATTAGCCATATCCACCTATTCACAACGTCGCGACGCTATAAGCACACATTTTTCAAACCAGTCACAGAAGACAGGATTAAAAATGAATTACAAAAACTAAAGTCGAAAAACGCTGATGACGTAACAGGTTCTCCAAAAGAATTGGTTATCCAAATTGGAACACAACGGTTTTTAAACAGAGATCTTGCCATGAAGGTAGATTGTGAATATGAAAATCAGGAGGATACATCCGACATTTGCAGCCCCGATGCAATTTTTGAATTACATATTGAACCGCAAAAAAAAATAACTGAAGTCCTCTCAACTGGTGCAGCGTCAATCGAAAAGAATTTACAATTTTGTAAAGATTCAAGTTTTTCAAGTTTGTCGCCTCGAGCGAGTAGTTATTTAATGGCGCAGGTTTGATTTACGACCCGTTAGGAAACAGGCTGTAACCCGAAAAAGCAGCAAAATTACTCTTTCTTAAATACAATGTTCCAATTTTTTAATTTAGGTACTAAATAAAAAAATGTTAAAAATTACTAAATTGTCCATTTTTTATTTATCTAAATCACCTAATGTACTCACCAAAAAAATATTTCTTAAAATACAGTGAAAGCTCTCATAGACGGATGCTCTAATAAGCGGACACATTTTGGGAATGAACAATTTTTGGTTTTTTCCATACAAAATGCTCTCCCATACACGGACTTTCCGATAAACGGACGCGGACACTCAAAAATCTCCAGTTATGAAAAAAACTCGCCCATAAGCGGACGCGAAGCTGTAATGATAGAATACAAGATTTCGCCAATGAGAGAGGATTTTTGAGCGTAATTTTTGCGTGACGTCATCTTGGTGCAATTGCGAAAGAGAGAAATGCCAAAACGCATATAAAAATATGTAAACAATGCAGAAAAATTTGTTAATTTTAATATTACATGGCCTATTTTTGCAGGAATCAATAAATAAACAAAGAGTGATTAATTAGGAACACGTAGCAATAATTTTGGACATGTAGCCCTTTAGGTAAGTACCATCTTTAGTACATGAAAAAATGGATGTATTAACAGTGTTTGCGATTTCATGTAGACCAAAAGGAAAGTGTGAAGAAAAGTGAATTTTTGGACTCGCCATTATAAAAAGACATGCAGAGTGCATATTTATATTTGTGGACGGTAGGCAACCACCATAAACTCCACAGCTGTTGACTCCACAGCTTTTATTTGATGACTTTTGTACCATTTCCGAGAGGATGCATGAGTGTGGCTTCTTTGGAAACAAATATTCTATGTAAGTAAAACATAATTTAAGCTGAACTTTTAAATGTATAATAATTTGGGCACTGTTTTGTATTAGGTACGTAAAAGCGCGCTAAGATGCCACTTGAATTAGCGCCTGACGACCTTATCCACTGGTGCATTACCTCTTACCAGCACTAC
Source organism: Rhagoletis pomonella (assembly GCF_013731165.1). NCBI lineage: Eukaryota > Metazoa > Arthropoda > Insecta > Diptera > Tephritidae > Rhagoletis > Rhagoletis pomonella. The sequence continues at coordinate 14,342,814 of NW_023458564.1, read as the reverse complement.
ACAAAATCAGGTACTAACAAAAATAAGTAGGTAGTGAAGTTCGTGTATCTATTTACTGTAGAAACTGCTTTTGTATGTACGCCATTGCCAGTAAACTAAACCAGCAACTGTCTACATTCATCATGGAAATATACCTACTACAATTCACCAAGGAAAGGCCAATATAGTTCCATGTAGAAGCCCACGCGTTGGTGATGGCGAATATCGCAGACGATTTAACGATGAGCTGTATGAGCTTTACAACGATATAGACATAGTGCAGCGAATTAAAATTCAGCGGCTCCGCTGGCTTGGCCATGTCGTTCGGATGGACAGAAACGCTCCTGCTCTGAAAATATTCAACGCGGGCCGCGATGCTGGGAACAGAGGAAGAGGAAGGCCTCCTCTGCGTTGGAAAGACCAGGTGGAGAAGGACTTGGCTTCACTTGGCATTTTCAATTGGCGTCAGTTAGCACAGAAGAGAAATGACTGGCGTGCTGTTTTGGACTCGGCCAAAATCGCTTAGGCGGTTACAGCGCCAAATAAGAAGAAGAAGAGAAGCCCATAGCTCACACACATAGCACAAAGCTCGATTTGGTGTTTAATGCATCTCCTCGCCGGTAGAACTTCTTCCACTTTTTGCCAGGTTTGCGTCCGTAGGAAACGAAAAAAAAACTTATATCGCACGTTTTCCTTTTGTTTTCACTGTTACACTTTGCCACTGCACACTTCATTTTGCTTTGTAATGTCTCAATAATTGTTTAAAACCACGTAGAAATATTAACGCACAAATATTAAAATTGTTATTCGGTTTTTTCGTATGCTCACAATCAACAATTGCACCAAGATGACGTCACGCACACAGCTGGTTCTGTCAAAATCACAAAGAGCGGATTAGCGGTACCGCGATTGGCGCAATCTCTATTTCTCTAAATCGTGGACGCCAAGCTCTAACAAGCAGTGTTGCCGCGAATCCTTTTAGTGGTAGCCTAATTTCTTTAAAAAAAGGCTAAAAAAGAGCTGAAAAAAGTCGTGGCTAAAAATGGTAGCTAAAGTTGTTTACTTACATATACATATATAAGGATACATGCAAACATTTTCAATAAGTAATGGTATAGAAAAGCAATGAACTCTGGAAAAAAGCTAATATTTTATCCAACCAAAATCCTTATACAAAAAGGGAAAGGGAAGGGGAAATATACGACACCAGCATGCTGGCTCGATCAAGTGACTGAACCATCAGGCTCGAAGCATATAACTTACCAGCATGCTGGTACAATATTTATTTCTTTACAAATGAGGTCGAGAAAAGATCGAAATGATTAGAGCGGAAATTTCATAATTTTTCTACCATTTTGTTAAACATTGTTTTTTTTTTTTCAATTGCACTGCAACTGCAATATCGTGTACTTAATATTCTACACGGCTTTGACTCATATAGTGCAAGAAATTTCCGCCAAAATATTTTTTACTTAGAAAATTGAGCTAATTTCACCACTCACGACACCAGCATGCACAATGATAAAATTTTCAAATAGTTTTTGAAGTCCCACCAGCAGCTGGTACAATCACACCACAAGAACATACAAGGTCAATCGACCCATACTTAGAACATACATGGCCCATCAACATTTAAAAAATCAAGTATATTAAGGGCCAGTTTTTTAGTGCACGGCCGTAGTTTAAACTAAGTTTAAACGCCCGATCTGGCTGGTTTAAACTAAGATCAGCCAATAAAATGTCAGCCAGCTGTTCAATTTAAACTCAGTTTACTTAATCTGAGTTTAAACTGTCACTGAAAAACTGGCCCTAAGATAAGTTAAAAAACAGCCATAACACTTTTACAGGGCTCGAATCGTAACATCCGTTCACGGATCGAAAACGATACGAAAGAAAATTACGTGGTACGTCAGGCAGTATAAACTAAATGGGACAAAGAGTACGTTAACGTATGTCATAATCTGAAAAATGTGTTTTTACGTGACGAGTAGTACGATATCGTATGTGACGATTCGAGCCCAGTATGTATGTATAAAAACGTAAGGAACATACAATACATACATGTATATATATACGTCGTTCTTAATTTAAAAATTCATCTCTTACATAAATGCAACAAAAATTGATCAAATTAAGCATATACAACTTTTTCGTGCCAAATATGAATAAATTCTCCAAAGTGCTAAAAAAAGGGCTAGGGGCAATTTTAAATTTATGTGGCCAAAAAAAGTATGTGGTAGCTAAATCTAGCCACCAAAGGGCTAAAACGGCAACACTGCTAACAAGCGGTCAATTTTGTTTTGTTTTTCAGTCAAATGTTGACTCTTGCGCTTATACATATGTATATGTACACAAGAACATAGTCCGTATTCAAAAATATTTTCTTTTCTAGAAAAAGTGTTTCGTTGCCAATGGGCAATGAGATTTGTCGGTAGGAAAGAAAAACGCCATAAATTTGAATTCATTTTTAATTCACCCTGTTTCTGTCTTATGAAGAATAAATATTATTTTAATTTAGAAACCCGCATTCGCGGATGTCTAAAATTCCATATTCGCAACATCCCTAGTACATACATATGTATGTATATAATTACGCATAAAACCCCTGCCGCTATGTTTTTTGTACGTACTAAGTGAGCGCAACATTAAAAGCAGCAACTCTTATACATCTATGACATAGATTCTATGTGTATCGCAAAGCTACACTCTAAAAAATCTGTTTAAAAATGCGACTATAAATCGAGTATATTTTTGTTTATTTTTAAAATTTTTTGGTAAATTTACACGATGAATATGTATTTTTCTCATTTACACATTTTCGTGTGTAAAAATCCTTTTTGTTAGCGGCTTTACACAATTCTAAAGGTGAAATCAAACAGCAGATGTGTATTTTGTAGCTTGTACACACTTTCGAAGTAAATTTACGCACACCACAGCAGCTATATTACACTCTAAAAAGTCCGAAATTTAAACAAACTATTCGTTGAATAATCGAGCATGTAATTTCGCGAATAATAAGGTAGGGAATCAGTAACCTACCTTTTAGCTAGGAAATCTACACAATTTTTTTTTAGAGTGTAGAGAACGGCCGATTTTTTCGAAATTTCGGACTCCTGCTGCAGACGCTAAAAGGATGGTTATAGGCTAACAAAAATCTCGATATATAAAAGGGGCGTGGAACCTCCCATACAAACCGAATTTTTCGTACTCCATATCTTTGGAAATAATCATGGTAGAGGTCTGGAACTTGGTATGGAGATATATGAAATCCATCGCATACTCTTGGAGGAAAATTCGAGCTGGAGGAAAAGGGGGCGTGGCAGCTCCCATACAAACCGATTTTTTCATACTGCATATCTCTGGAAATGTTTATGGTAGAGTATTGGAACTTGGTATGGAGATATATGAAATCCATCGCATACTCTTGGAGGAAAATTTGAGCTATTGGAAAAAGGGGGCGTGGCACCTTCCATACAAACCGAATTTTTCATATTGCATATCTCTCGAAATGTTCATGGTAAAGTACTGGAACTTAGTGTGGATATATAAAATCATTCGCCTACGCTTCCAGAAAAATTGGAGCTATTGAAAAGGGGGCGTTCCCATACAACCCGAATTAGGGTTGTTCGACTTTACTGGAAAGTCGATTTTCGACTTTTCGATCGACTCTGTACAGTCGACTTTAAAAGTCGACCGATCGACGAAGAAAAGTCGACTTTTTCGACTTTGTAATAAAAAAAAATGTATTAAGTATACTCTGCATTTAACTCATATATTAGTTATAAATCTAAGGGTCAGACTACGCCACAAATCTAAAAATTTCTTGAATCGATATTTGGTAATTACGGACAACTTTTTGAAAATATTGCCTTTCCGATGGAACATAAGTGGCGAGTATTGCTAGACATTTAAGTGCCACTTTATAAACATGGGATCAACTGGAATTCTACCAGCAACATTTTGATCGGAGTTTAAAATTTTGTACCTTACGGATTGGTCAAATTCGAACAAAAGACTGTCTGTAGAAACTTACACAAACTCATGGAGAAGAACTTTCTTGCATGAAATTATTAAGATAAATCAGGGACATAACAGTTATAAGTTTTATAGCAAAAACGTTGCTCAATAACAGTTATTAGATGATAAATATTTTTTATTTCGTCGATAAGAGTTATAACCCAACGTTTATTTTTTACGTTGCCTTATAACTGTTATGCAGGAGAAATATTTTTTCCGTTGCCAATAAGAGTTATTTCCCAACGTTTATTTTTTACGTTGCTGGATAAGAGTTAGTTCACAACGTCTATTTTTTATGTTGTCTGATAAACGTTGTAAGATTAGGGTATTGATGAAGATGGAGATGGAGAATAAGATAAAGATGATGAAATAAACCTGAGAGAGCGAAATAACTATTATCAGATGACGTAAAAATAAACGTCGGGCAATAACTGTTATCAAGCAACGTAAAAAATTAACGTTGGGCAATAACCGTTATCGAGCAACGTAAAAAATAAACGTTGGGAAATAACTCTTATCAGCAACGGAAAAAATATTTCTCATCTATTAACTGTTATGAAACAACGTTTTCGTTAAATTTCAGATTTCAAGCAACGTTTTCAATTTGTAAATTCGATATAACAGTTATTTTTGGTCCCTGAAATAAATACCTATGTACATATATCTTACCCCATTATCAGGGCCGAAAAGTTTAGGCTTTTGTTTGGAATTGCTTATTCAGCGTTTCCAAGCTTAATTTTAACGACCATGCTTATTTTGATTATTTCAATGTATAAAGCTAAGTACGGACCTTTTAAGTAAGTGGTCAAGAAATAAATTGCTATTATTTCGTGTGTGTGAATGCATAGTAGTGTCCAAGGAGTTTTGACATCTGATATTTTACAGCCTGCTGTATCACTTTTGCCTTACGAAATAATGGAACGGGCATGCATATATTTCTATTGAAAACAAGGATGCCTTGTACTCGTCACAAATAAACTTTAGCAAACCATAGTAGAAAGCGAAGCAAACTTCTTAAGAATTTCGTACTGCTTAAGAAAATTTGGCTCAATAAATTTTTCTGACCATTTCCTGGGCTTTTTTTATTCGTCGGACTAAACAAATATTTACAAATAATTACATAATAAAATAAAATTATTGTTTAAAAAACTAAAACCTCGCAATTATAATTTCTATTCGTACTGTTATCAGGTATGTAACTTCAGAATAGAAATCGTTGCATGTTCTAGGCGCATCAATATTACATAGTGAAGGCTGGTTTTCCCTATGTCAAATTCAGTGGAATTTGTCGTCAAATAAGTGAAAACACATTGTCAAATGGGATTAAAAAGCGGTTTATCGATTGATTTCGACCACTATAGGTCTTTAGTGGGTACATGCGCTGCTAAATCGGCTATCGCTAGTTTTTGGCCCATAATATTATCGCTAAAGGTATAGATAAAGGAGATAAAGTTGTGTCAAATAATGTCGGCAAATTTTGGCGTCGAAATATGACATAGTGAAAACCAGTCTTTACATCCCGAGCTAATAAAAGGGAGGTAAAAATAAATTTGATTTTTATTAATCCGTAAATTCAATTGCATTTCTGCTTGGATACAAAAATTTAAAACCAATGGTTCGCCTCTACGGGAAGGCATTTGTACTATTGAAGAGATTAAAATAATTTTTCTCAAATGGAGAATAACGAATATTAAAAAATTAAAAACACCTGCGCAGATCTCCTTTATTTGAGAATATCAAGTAACACTTGTATGTCCATTGTAATTTTCCAATCCTTGAAATAATAATAATAATAATAGATTGGCGCTTACACAATGTTAGTGTTTGGCCGAGCTTCTCCTCCGCTTTGTGGCGTGCGCCTTGATGTTGTCACACAAAGCGGAGGGACCTAAACATTAAACATTAAACTGAACTTAATGTTTGTTGTTTTGCGAGCATATTTGCAAGCATATTTACCAATGTTTTAGTGCTTATCTAAGCGCATAAAATTGTTTTTTTCGTGCTTATTTTCTTCGGCCCTGCTCATTATTAACTGAAGATTGTGGAGACAAACGATTAACAAAATAATTTTATGCGCTGCTCTTAAATGATTTGACAATGTTGTTGAATCGTCATTAAAATTCATTTCTCTACCACACTTTTCACATTTCACTTAAGTTTTATAGGAATTTTTTTTAAATACGACCACGGCCGTAGCCAGGATTTTTTTCGGGGGGGTTCTGGCAAATTTTTTTTTTTTACTTTTATTTCAACATATTTTGATTAAAAGAAAAATACCGATAAAAATAAAATATTTCACACAAACAACAAAAAATATAATAGATAATCCCATGAAGCTATTGCCTGAAAATTTTAAAATGCACTTAGTGGCATTGTGCTACTATGATAGCACGGCCGAGTAATCATAGTCAACTTATATATAGTAGACTGCATCACTCCCCATACAAAAAAAAAATCGGTACTATTTTTCATTGGAATTATAAAATCTATTATATTTTAAGATTTCCACCAAAATATCTCGCAAAAATTTAAAAAGATTTACGTTAGGTGGACGGATTTCAAAATACCTCCAAAAATTGAGTTTTTTATTAATAAAAACAGTTTTTTAAAATATTTTTTAAAAAAATTACCTCAGATGACTAAACAGTTTAAGCTTAAAAAGTTTGCATAAGAATATTTAAAAAATAATTTCTACAGAAACATAATAATGAGATTTTAGATGCTGTTTTTGAACTTTTTTCAAAGACTGGTTTAAGAAAACCTTAAATAACTCAGTCAAAACCTTACCAACTTACTGACCTATGAGGTATCATTAGTAAGGTATTTTCGCACGCTTTTAATTTCTTTGCGAATAAGCTCATTCAAAATATGAAAGAGGAAGGTCAAATAAACGAGTGTCATTCCATGTTGATTTAAGAAGTAATGGTATTTGATAAGGAAAAAATTGGGTCGTGAATGAGTTTTTTTGCAAATAAGTAAAAAGGGTGAGAAAATACCTTTCCACTTATACATCACAAGTCTATATCGGTAAAGTTTAGCAGCAGTTATTCAAGTTTTTCTTACACATATCTCTGAAAAAGGTTAAAAAAATTGCATCAAAAATCTTATTATTATGATTCCGATGATACATTTTTCTAATATTTTTATGTAGATTTTTTAAGCTTAAACTCTTTTGTCATTTGAGGTGATTTTTTCCAAAAAAATCCTTTAAGAAAATATTTTTAATCATAAAAAACATAATTTTCAGAGGTATTTTCAAACCGGTCCAGCTCACGTAAATCTTAATATTTTTCCGAAATATTTTGGTACAAGTCTTACAATATACTAGGTTTAGTAATCCCGCCGGAAAAACCGAAACTTTTTTACCTTTTACATTTTTACGCGCCAAATAAATATAGGTTTGCAACTCGCAAAAACATCGATGCTGAGAAAAAAACATTGATGTTAGTAGCTTATATAAAAACATCGATGCATCGATGTTTCTCCAGCTCTAGTGTGAATACCCAAATATTTTTCGTTATCCCAATCACGAAAATTAATTCGTTGAAATTTTTCAATAGAACATCGCTGTATTGTACCAACCTTTTGACAAAAAAAAAATGTTCCCAATTTTTTTTATTTTGTACCAATAGAGCATTATAAAAATGAACAAATCTGTACAAATGTACCAATCAAGTGTCATTGTCTTAGAAATTTATACAATTAATAAAAAAATCAACAAATTTTCGTAAAAATTTGAAGTTTTGTAATTAGATTCTGAGTGTGTAGTTTTGTAGCCCATTGCTCGAAATAGCTCGATATTTGTACGGAAGGTTGTTGTTTTTTTTTTTAATATTGCACAAATTTGGAAACTTGGATTTACACGGGTTTTGTTAAAGAATTAACTATATTTTTATAAAAAAAATAATCAAAATTAAATAGCAACGAAAATACATAATACTTTAAAATTTGGCAAAAAGTGGTTCGGCTATAATTTTTTCACCATTGTATGTATATTTTAATATCTTTAATTGGACATGCACATTGTAAATAATGGAAGTACAGAACACCTACAAGAAAGAAGAAGAAAATGTTTACTATGGCGTCGATATCAACTGGCGTTTCTGAATATCCACAGCAGCAAGTAGGAGTAGGCGAGTTGTACCTCATGATGTTAATCCGTAACCTAAATATATACATAAATATGAAGGGTTAGTTAATGGTCTCGCCTTATAGTTAAAGAACTACAATATAATTGTTTGTATGCCGCAATACAAATATGTACATATAAAGAATGAGTTAATGGACTTTAAACATGTGATTCACAAGGGAAACCAATTTTACTACCCTACATAAATTACCAGTCCAGCGAATTAACACTTCACTTTGTATTTAAACGTCGCCAATTCAAAATTATTGTAGCGTTCGCAATAACAATAAATAAATCTCAAGGTCAGACCTTAGCAAGAGGATTGCTTTATGCATGGCCAGCTATGTATACGTATTGAGTAGAGAATGATCTTGCCAAAATGCCAAAGTTAAAGTTAACTACCAAAAGCAAGGCGTGTGGTTTTTAGAATAAAGAAATATTCAGATTTTTTAGATCACGGAGCACCCCGATTTTCGGGGATTATTACTAGTATAAAGATTCTAACTTCGTTTACCATCGCTTAAAATGTGTTACGAATAAGCACGGCCGGCAGTCGGTTTTAATTGCACACGCAAAGAAAAGTTATATAAACAGCCCGTACACAATGAAAACGACGAGCTAAGGACCACAGCTGTCAAATTATTTTCCACGTATTCTTATGTAGATAATTATTTTGGCGACGACAGGGCTACGCGACGACTGTGGTTGTGACCAGATTAGATCTATATCTATTTTTCGATCGACAATGTCCTTTCTCTTCTTTTATGTTAAACTTATACAAATTCATTGTCGGTGCCGCGCTCAAAAAAATCATATCGCCATCGACAAAGCATATAGACGATGAAGATAACAAATTTGAAGCTGTGGCCCGTAGCTCGTCGTTCTCAATGTGTTCAGCACTTGACCGAGACGGAATTATCTATTTCGAGTATGCATAGTTCATATGTACTCATAGTTGGTATGATTTCCGTATTGAGTGCCAAGCCGTATAATTTGCAGTTACCAAGGAAAGGGACGACATGATGGAAAATAGGTGGATGGGCATGGGACCAAATGCGTGCAATTTATTTATTTATTGATTTAGTCTACGAACTTACATTCTTGCAGACTATAATTAGCACAAAATAACTTAAAACTATTTACAAAAATATCAACATTTGACAATGCGGACTGTTTCTGCTTCGGTCACTGTTCTCTTGGACAAAAGGCTGTATATTTAGAAAATACCCTGGTGCATATTATGGCACTGATGATTGATGGCATTGATGGTCCACAAAATGGCGCCCATTCTGGCGCCCCTTACTTATATCCTGCGCTACAATAAAAATGCACTGACCTAATGGAGCATATCAAAGAACCCTTAAGGGTACACAATGGCGTCCCTACTGGCGCCCTTATACTAGTACCCTTACCATACTTCGTGTTACACATGAGGATGGCGTCCGCTTGAAGTACGAGCCCTATTGGACTGGAGATCTTACCTCCTATGGTTTTATAAACCAATTGCATTCTGTTTAAATTTTGATGATAATTGATGTAATCTTAGCGTACATTTCTTTTAAATTATAATTAATGTAATGGTCTGTTAGAATTAATAATTTCTGTAGACTAAATAAAATAAATAAATAAATAAATTACAAAAACTACCAAATTCAAAAGATTTAAAAAAGCTGTCCTTGAAAGTGATAAGTCAAGGGAGACAGTATGACTAATGGCATTGAATTCACGAATAGATCGAGCAATATGCGCATTATAGGCATAGTTAGTTCTCATGCTATCCCCATAGAACGGAAGTACATTTCGGAGAGGGCCTTGGGGAACATTAAACCTTATTCTTTCGAGCAATTATGATATTACTAGCTTATACCCGCGGGTTCCACCCCACGTTTTAAACAAATATGAAAAATAATTTAATGATGTTATATTTTATTTCTGTGCCCATTTCGTTATAGCTGTTTTTTTTTAAGCGAGTTAAGGTATTTCGGTCGTTTAAAACTATGAAATTATAAAATCTCGTCTGCGCGCTAGGCATACGAAAGATATCATTCCCTCTAAGTTTACCTTAAAATGGTTCCAGGGATACGACGCGTGAACGTGTAACATTCTTGGAGGTGCCACGGCGGGTTCTTATATTTCCAACTCAAATTAAGTAACCCTCCCTTGATAAAATACCACTTCTCATTACTGTAACAAATGCCTCAAGAGGTATGTATGCATCATGAGAGCTTTAGATTATAAGGCCGAACCCGGCTCTCCCTTTTCCATTAAATGAAATTTTTTCTGTCAGTACGGCACTTATAAAATAAATCTCAATAACAAATTTAAAATACTTCCAGAGATTTTCTATCCTTCCAGAGATATGTATGTATTAAGAAATTTTTAGTATGTATGGGAGGCGACATGCCTCCTTTTTAATAACTCACATTTTTTCCATGAGCAATTGATACATTTTGTATACACAACTCCATACCAAACTCCAGTATTCTTCAACAAACACTTCCAGGGATATGTGGCAAGAAAAAGTCAATTTGTACAGGAAGTGCCACGCCCCTTTTTATTATAACCCTAATCTTCTGCCATGAATTTAGAATTGATTTTACATACCCCAGTACCAAGTCCCAGTACTACCATGAACACCTCTAGAGATATGCAGTATAAAAGAGTAAATTTGTATGGGGGGTACCATGTCCTCTTTTCGAATAACGCAAATTTTTCTCCATGAGTATGGAATTAATTTTGTATACACATCTCGGTGCCAAGTTCCAGTCCTCTGCAATAAACACCTCCAGAGATACGCAGCACAGAAAAATTAATTTGGATGGGAGTTGCCACACCACCTTTTCCAATAACTCTCATTTTTCTCCATGAGCATGGTATTAGTTTCACATACATATGTATTTCCATACCAAGCTTGAGTACTTTACCCCAAACATTTGAAGTGATATACAATATGAAACTTTCAGTCAGTATGGGAGGGCCTCTTTTCCAAAAACGTCCATTTTTATCCGTGAATATGAATATGATTTCACACAGTGTTGGCAAAATGTTAATCTGATTAACGATTAAAAATTAACGATTAAAATTTTAATCGCGTTTGACAATTAAAATTAATTAGTCGTAATCAATCGTGCGATTACTATTAATTAATTTTAATCATTAATCGTTAATCCAATTAAAAATAAAATCTGATTAAGTTGTCTAGTTTGTCCGAATTTAAAACCAAACACCAGTTATAGTAATTATTTTTTGTTTTACGCTTATAAAAAGCACATAATATAAAAAAATTATAATTATTGTTATTAGTAATACATAAACTGGGAACTTTATAAACCTACTTTGTAAAACGTTTGTTGGTATAGATCTGAAAATGCACACCAAATTGCTCAGATTGATAAGGAAACCCGACTTAGCCATACCGGTTTAACTTGCTTTGTGTGCACAGGAAAATTCCAGCATAAATTAACTAATCACCAAACCTACTTGATCAAATTAAGAGTTAATGATTAAAAATTATTTTTTTAGTCAGACTAAAATTAATCATGATTAACTGTAATCGGATTGAATTTAATCGAATTAACTAATTGATAAAAAAATCAATCGATTAATGTCAACATTGATTTCACATACATATCTCTTTACCAAGTTCCAGTTATCTCCCACAAATACTTCCAGAGATATGTATGTAATATGAAAATTCCAATTTGTATGGGAGGGGCCTTGAGTTATCGGACTTATTTTCAGTCTAAGACCATCCTTGCGAAATTCGTAGTAAGTGTACCAAATTTCGTTTTGATCGAGAAACCGGTTAAGGAAGTAGCCTATTCTTCAATCCAGGTCATAAACCATCTTCGAGCAAAATTTCATTTTCAAACAGGTGGCAATTCTTAAAAAGGTAGCCTATTTACCAATCTAGGTCATAAGCTAGCTGCGTGCAAACTTTCATGCAATTCAGTTCAGTCATTTCCGCATATTAATTTAATTAAACTTTTCGAATAGGTGGAAACTCTTAAAATAGTAGCCTATTTTCCAACGTAGGTCATAAGCTATCTCTGGGCGAAATTTCATGCAAATTTGTTCATTCGTTTCCGCGTATTAATTTAATTAAACTTTTTAACAGGTGGCCACTCTTCCAAAAAATTAGCCTATTTTCCCCTGTAGGTCATATGCTATCTGTTTGCAAAATTTCATGCAAATCCGTTCAGATTTTTGCGCGTATTAATTCAACTAAACTTTTTTAGCAGGTGGCAACTCTTAAAAAAAGTAGCCTATTTTCCAACCTAGCTCATAAGCTATCTGTGTGAAAACTTCCATGCAAACCAGTTCACTCAATTCCGCGTATTAATTAAATTTAACATTTCTAACAGGTGGCAACTCTTAAAAAAAAGTAGCCTACTTTCCAACCTTGGTCATGCAGTCGTTCCCGCATATTAAATAAATTAAACTTTTGTAACAGGTGGTAACTCTTAAAAGAAATAGCCTATTAACCAATCTGGCCCATAAGCTATCTGCGTACAAAATTTGATACAAATCCGTTTAGTCGTTTTCGCGTGATGATTTTCCAAACATCCAAACATACAAACTTTCACATTTATAATATTAGTAAGATATGTAAAAGTAAGGCTTAAGAGAGACCTCCGATTTTCAAGAGAGGAATGTGTTCCACAAAGTTTAAGGGCCGAAGGACGAATTTAGAAATATTTTTTTTGAACACGGTCTAGCCTTTTTGTGGCGAGCTGATTAGCCGGTCTCCATATATATGGGTCGGAAAACTTAGTGGCATTACGTCACACAAAACCTAGTACTGAGAAGGATATTGAGGCAATATAATTGATGTGCTTACTAAAGGAGAACCTCATATCAAAAACTACCAAGGTCTTTAATCTCGCTAACACTCTTTGGGACACAATTCGATATACTATTATAACTTGTAGGCAAAATGTTAAAAATCTTCGAGTATGTCATATGATAGCATTTGCTCAAATTCAAAGAAAGTCGGAAATTCAGGGCCCACAGGTGAAGCTTGTATAAATCGCTCTGAATGCTTAAAGCATCCAGATGGATCCGATATCCGAAAATAACTTTAAATCGTCAGCGTAAATCCAAAAAAGTAGATCTGAGTTTATCAATACCAAATCTAATGTCTTCAGTGGAAAGGATTAAATCTCCCATTGCCCAGCCTTCTATCTAAGTGTTGGTAAATTATGTTGCTAAATATAATGAACTTTTTTTACTTTACATACTGGTAAGTGAAAGGTGACACAGGAATTCCTACTGATATGGTTCAAGGTCAAGTATGTCTTAGCCCGTAACCAGTTATACCGCTCCTTAACACGGTTGCCGTTTGGTCCATTTTTTTTCGTATGGTCCATTGGTCCAATTCTTTTTAAAATGGTCCATTTCACAAGCCTTTGGTTAGGTTATTATCACCCTTTCACTTCATGCTATATTGATGAATATTCCGCCCTATGTTGAATATCGTCATCGTCAGTAAAATTGACGATACGGCCATCGTCAGCCATGTTACTAACGCGCTGACGATCGTCGACGATGACGATAATCAGCATAGGGCCGATTAGAAACACCTGCTAAACGGTAGCAAAACTTTAATCAAGGTATTCAGCACATGACAATAATATTCGATTTCAATCGAAAAGATATTAATTATCTTGAAATTATTACACCACATAAAGTTCTTTCTGATACTGATGTATCAATTTTGCCGCTAATCGACCAATTTCCTGCATTGGTAAATGATGCAGACATAATTGAATTTCAATTTCGCAAATTGAGGCTGAGTGAAGGTAACTTCTAAAACTGTACCAATATAGAACGTTTTTGGGATCAAGTAAGTTTGATTAAAAATATATTGGGCGAAGCGGTCTTTGGAGAATTGTGTGATTTAGTTCATAACATTTTTAGTCTGCCTCACAGTTCCGCAGCAGCTAAGCGCAATTTTTTGATTTAGCATTAATAAAACCGAAATTACGAAAAAAATTATAATTTAAAACTTTAAATAATATAATATTAATAATATAAAATTGAAATGCACTTTGGATGCAATATAAAAAAAAAAATCGTTATAAAAACTGAATTGGAATATTTTCTTGATAAAGAGGAATAAACTCCACTCAATTTCCCGATGTAATAAAAATTGGTAAATTTTTTACCATTTGGTCCATTTTTTGGTCCGATAAATAAATTGGAAATGGCAACCGTGCTCATTAATGCCTGGGAGGCTTCATTAAGCAAGTAGGATATCCGAAGTGGTAATTTTCACAAACCGCTGAATGCGGTTGGAATACATGGAAACCTTATTTGCTCTTCCTGCCTTGAAGAAGATGAAAGAGTAGCCCCTTTTTGTGCATCGGCCCCACTTCAGCAAGTGCGGTGGTACATGTACTTCTAGTATAGCCTAGGTGTTGTTCTCTCCACGTATTGTGTGTTCGTACCAGGGTTGTTGCGAATATTCGCATTCGCATTCGCAATCGCAGAACTTCCGCATAAATTTTAACATTCGCATTCGCTTTCGCAATGCAAGGTGCCCCAGAAAATATATCAAAACACATTGAGCGTATGGATTGGAACAACAAAACGGATTTGATGGTTTATGGTACCGACAGCGGTGAGTAATTAATTGTGACTGCCTGAAACTAGGGAAAAGCCATGCTTAGCTAACTAATAAAAAAAACTAATTACAAGCTGTTCATTACAGGTGAACCTTTCCAAGAGGTCACCCGGGAATTAAGCAAATCTGAGACCTTTATCGTCCGTGATTCCAACAATTGAAATTATTATAAAAAACGGGGTACCTTTTTAACAAAATTTTAACAAGATTTTAAACCAATTCTGCTGCCAGCCATGACTTTCAAAACAGAATTTTCTTCGAAATTTTCATTCCTACAAAATAAAAATTTATTAGCCATATCCACCTATTCACAACGTCGCGACGCTATAAGCACACATTTTTCAAACCAGTCACAGAAGACAGGATTAAAAATGAATTACAAAAACTAAAATCGACAAACGCTGATGTCGTAACAGGCTCTCCAAATTAACAACCAAAAGAATGGGTTCTCCAAATTGGAACACAACGGTGTTTAAACAGCAATATTGCCATGATGCTAGATTGTGAAGATGAAAGTCAGGAGGATACATCCGAAATTTGCAGCCCCGATGCAATTCTCGAATTATTGAACCGCAAAAAAAAAAACTGAAGTCCTCTCAAGTGCAGCGTCAATCGAAAAGAATTTACAATTTTGCAAAGTTTCAAGTTTGTCGCCTCGAACGAGTAGTTTTTTAATGGCGTAGGTTTGATTTACGACCCGTTAGGAAACAGGCTGTAACCCGAAAAAGCGGCAAAATTACTCTTCCATTTTTTTAATTTAAGTACTAAATAAAAAAGATATTAAAAATTACTAAATTTTCTATTTTTTTTACCTAAATCACCTAATGTACTCACCAAAAAATATTTCTTAAAATACAGTGAAAGGTCGCATAGACGGACGCTCTAATAAGCGGACAGATTCTTGCGAACGAACAATTTTTGGTTTTTTTCCATAAAAAATGCTCTCTCATACACGGACTTTCCGATAAACGGACGCGGACACTCAAAAATATCCAGTTATGAAAAAAAAACTGTCCTAATGTACTCTCCAAAAAATATTTCTTAAAATACAGTGAAAGGTGGCATAGACGGACCATCTAATAAGCGGACACATTCTTGGGAACGAACAATTTTTGGTTTTTTCGATACAAAATGCTCTCCCATACACGGACTTTCCAATAAACGGACGCGGACACTCAAATATGTCCAGTTATGAAAAAAAACTCTCCCATAAGCGGACGGGAAGCTCTAACAAGCGGTCAATTTTGTTTTGTTTTTCAGTCAAATGTTGACTCTTGCGCTTCTACATGTGTATGTACACATAGCCCATATTCAAAAATATTTTGTTTTCTAGAAAAAGTGTTGCCTTTTCGTTGCCAAGAGTCAATGAGATTTGACGGTAGGAAAGAAAACGCAATAAATTTGAATTTATTTTTAATTCACCCTGTTTCTTTCTATTGAAGAATAAATATTATTTTAATTTAGAAACCCGCAATTTCAATTTTTTAAGTATGAATTTTTATTTTATTTTTTACGAAATTCCTATAAGCGGACATCTCTCATAGGCGGACAAAAAAGGTGATCATCGGTGTCCGCATATTGGAGCTTTCACTGTATTTGACATCCACATTCGCAACATCCCTAGTTCGTACCAGAGAATGCGTTGAACCTCAATTATTGCATACTCAATCAATACTCGTGCTTTGTATGACTGAGCAGCGCATTGACTGAATAGTATCGATACTTAAAGCTTTCGCTGGAATATCGTCACTTTATCCTCAAAAATCATTATTGCGGCCAAAAAATCGTGAAATATTTGTTTATTGTATTTTTTTAGCAAAATAAAAAATACAAAGGAATTACATACATAAAAACTAAGCAATTGCGTTTTCTTAAAATTGCATACCTTTAACTTAAATTTATTTGAACAAATTGAGTAAAAGGTAAACAAAATAAAAATAAATATGGCCAATTGTTAAAAACAATTTAAATTTACAATTTAAAAACACAAATAGTTGAACTCCACTGGTTTGAAGTTTTTGAAGATTTTGATCCAGTTTTAAAGTAGGGGTCTTCACACCGAGCTGGTACTCGGTGTTCGGTAATTTTTCCTAATGTATTTTGTTTGTGTAAAATTTTTTTATTATCGGTGTATCAGTTACCGAATTATCGTGAAGGAAGCTTGATAATTTTTCTGGTAGTTGGTAAACCCCAATCAGCTCTTCGATATTTATTCAATTTTAAATCCGCCCGCTGCCGAAAGGCATAACGCATACGAGTAAGTAAAATTCCTTAAATTTTCTGTTAATATCTACTTGTTTTTAGGAAAAAAGCTGCGAATCCGCTGTTGATAAACATAGCTTACCAGACTAACAAAAGAAAACTGAAAAGGACGTTCACAGTTGATAAAATTACCGAGTGATGTGAAGACCCTTAGTGTAACATTAGCATTTATTAACTGATAGATAATTTTGACTGAACAAATTCTCTCTCCTACTTTTCTGTCTCTTTCAAATTAGTGTCAGCAGTGCAAATTAACGGTTTGGTTACAATTCTAGAACAAATTTAATATAACTAAAAGCACGGTTGAAGAACAAAACTATATAAATTCATGGTTTTTTACATACATACATATGTAATTTAGTGGAAAAAATAAAATGAAAAAATAAAAAATAAATAAAAATCGTCATTACGGGGGAAAAATCGTCAAAACGTCATTAAGCTAAAAAAACGTCAAAATGACGACGAAATCGTCAATTCGGCAACGCTGCTCATACTGATATTGACTTCAGCAAACCAGTATTCCGAATGCTCGTGCACGAAACCAGCAACTGCCGTATTTGATCGACTGCCGAAAGCATTATACTGATTTGAACGGTTGCCGAAAGCATGAGAGCTCATCTGAGCGGTTGGCGAAGGCAAGGCGCCGCACGCAGTTCATTTGTTGCAGAAGTCATAATCAGCGTTGCCAATTTGGGACTATCGTACAAAAACTGGTACGTTGAAAATGTTTTGGTACGTTGGTACGTTGATTTTGATTTGGTACCTTTTCCTTAAAAGCGATAGTTAGGGAAAACAATATAAATTATTTTCATCTATATTTGAGATTTTTCTCTATTTTGTATTTATTCGTCAATTGAAAGTCAAATAATTTAAAGGAGAGCTCCAATACAAATAATTGTCAATTTTCGCGTTGTCGCCAAGTCAGATTCTAAATTCTCTGACAGTTCCTTTTTTCCTCCTATTCGGCTTTGTTTACTTGGACTTGAGAAATGTCAGTGCCGCTGGGAATGCGCAATTTGATATTCTATAATGAGTGGCGCCGTAAATGCTACCGCAACTTTAGTCTTGTCAAATCATATATTTTTACAATTTTACACAACTAAAGCACGTTTTCTATCGAAAAATTTAATATGTATTAAAAAATTTACTCCTTTGACGGTTTCTTTTATCATCCTATTCGGCTTTGTTTGCTTTTACTTGATACATGTCATCGCCGACAGAACGGCGCAATCTTGAATTCTATCATTCTTGACTTTTCAATAAGTAAATATATAAAGAAAGATTAGTTTTAATGGAGTGATGGACAAGTAAGAAAGCTAAAGCTAAATTAATTTGAAGTGAAGTAAATTTGTTGTTTGTGAACACACTTGACCACGTTCAAATTTGTTTGGGCTACAAAACTGCATACTCAAAAAATTCTAAAAAATCCGATCAAAAAATTGGAAATTTGCATGAGAATTATTTGAATTTTTCTGAGTTTTGAACAGAGTTTAGAAATTACATTTTCATATTTTTGTTATGCATGAACTATATTTTTATAAAAAATAGCAAAAAAAAAATTTAAATAAAAAATATTGTATATCGACATTGTGAAAAATTCTCTGTGTGAAAGTAGTTTATGTTTACAACTTTTTGTTTCTTTATTGAAAAATAACACCGGCACACAAAAAAAAATTTTTGTTCTGTACACCGGACG
>NW_023458564.1:14299419-14319106 GCF_013731165.1 Rhagoletis pomonella | reverse complement strand
GTCCGGTGTACAGAACAAAAATTTTTTTTTGTGTGCCGGTGTAATAAATTAGAAAAAAACGATTTATCTTTCTCATTTTCGTTGTTGGTGTTTACTGCAAAAAAAACATTTTGGTATCTCAAAACCGTTTAGGTACGTTTTTTGGTAGGGGAAAAAATATGTGAGTGGCAACACTGGTCATAATACCTGATTTGACTTGTTGCTGAAAGCACGACGAGTGTAGTAAAGGGTGAGAGTGCGGTTACCCACGAACGTGTACGTAGCGTAGCGTAGAAGTACGTAGAATCTTTAGGACAAGGTCTTATCGAGTGTATTGTGTGAAAGTCTTAAGCCCACCGTCAAAAAACTGATTGGGGCCTATCAGTGTGGCTTTAGACCTGGAAAATCCACCATAGACCAGGTATTCACAATACGCCAAATCTTGAAAAAACCCGCGAGAATAGGATGGACACACACCACCTATTTGTCGATTTAAAAGCTGCTTTCGCCAGCACGAAAAGAAGTTGTCTTTATGCCGCGATGTCTGAATTTTGTATCCCCACGAAACGGCTGTGTAAAATGACGTTGAGCAATACCACCAGCTCCATCAGAATTGGGAAGGACCTCTCCGAGCCATTTGATACCAAACGAGGTTTCAGAGGTGACTCCCTTTCATGTGATTTCTTTAATCTAATATTGGAGAAGATAATAAGAGCCGCAGAACTGAATCGCTCTGGCACAATACTTTACAAGAGCGTACAATTGCTGTCGTATGCCGACGACATCGACATTATCGGTAAAAACAAAACCTAAGTACGTCTGTTCTGCTTTCTCGGGATTAGATAGAGAAGCAAAGCGAATGGGTCTGGTGGTGAACGAGGACAAAAAAAAGTATCTCCTGTCATCACACAAACAGTCAGAGCATGCACGAACGAATAAAGATCCCCCAGAACGGCGTGCGAGAAAAAAGGATTTTTTTGCAACTACGTCATTTTTTTGCCGCCATGTAAATGATACGGAATGAAACTATGTGTGTGAATGAAACAACCGATTAAAAAATGACGTTATCAACAATTATTATTTTTTCAAATGCAATTACAAATACACGGTTGCCGTGCTCGGTGATATGTTTAATTGGTCCGTGCAGTCAGAGCCTACGCGTCTTGGCACCCACGTCACTGTTGACAGTTACAAGTTTGAAAAAGTAGGCGACTACGTTTATTTGGGAATCAGCATTAACACCAATAATAATGTCAGCCTTGAAATATAACGGAGAATCACTCTTGCCAAGAAGTGCTATTTTGGACCGAGTAGGCAATTGAAAAAATTTGACATATTTAGCAAGAAATAAGTGAAGAGTAAAAACATTGCTGAGTTAATTTAATAGTCCAGTAATTTAAAAGTAATGTAATCAGAACAAATCAATGGTTGTCAATGTACGTATTTGTAATAAAATAACAAAAACGATGTCGTAAACGTTTGGTTTGACACAATTATTATTTTAGTTTAAATAAATTTGACTTCACAAACAGGTGGCAACCCTCTTCGTAATATTTGCAAGCTAATACCTTCTTAAACCTCTTTCGTCTGACTCCCATATGGTAATACCTATCTATTTAATTTCCTAATTCCTTTAATTCAAACGGAATTTGATTTTGTAAACAGGTGGCAGCCCTCTAAATGTAGTTAAAGAAATAAACCCTTTTCATACACATTTCGATTCATACCAATTTTTTAATAATTCATTTAGCTTATTAAAAAACTTTAATTGAATTTTTTAACAGGTGGCAGCTCTTTAAAAAAAAGTAAACCTCTATAGTCTACAGTTTAATCTCTTTAATCTGACACTTGATTCTTGAAAATAGAACGAATCGTGCAGATCTGATAGCATTGACAAAAAATGAAAAAATGATTTTATGTTTTAGCAAAAAACGCATTACTTCAAAAAGTGCAAAATATGAGCAGGTTTTTACTTCTTCTTTCGAAAGCTAAAAACCCGTACTATTTAATAAAATAATAAAAAATAACATATTTTTACATATATTTTTTATTTATTCCATTAAATTTTACCATTTTTTGATATTTAGATTAAAAAAATTGTTTTTCTGGAATACCGCAGGGTCATTCTGTGTTTAATTTTATTCCAAAATTTTTACTCCTGTAGTTCTCTACTCTACTAAAAAACGCCAAATCAACACTTTATTTCCAAGAATGTATTTTGACATTTGTTTCCGTGAAGAGCTTACTCATGGCTATGCTCTTATTAAAATTCTTAGTATAAAGTTTGACGACTTTAGTGGCTTCCTGGCGACATATAATTTATTTTATAGGGAAATTTCTGTTTAATTCTTTTTATTGGATAAATTACCTTTACAAAAATACCAAACACGTTCACATTGCAGGCAAAGAATTTTTCGATTTTTGCCCACTTAGGCGGCACTGTGCGGTGTGTGGAAATGAATTTCAAGCCGCCTCCCTTACATCACAACTTTGGCATTTGTATATGCCAAGTATTTTTAACAGAAGTTGTTGAAAAATAGCGAACACCATGACAATGTATTAATTATAAAAAATGTTGGGAACTAAACATTGGCATTTAACCTTCTTTTTACAAAAAAAGCTAGCAAATCGTGTCAAATAGAAGTAAACTGCGTCAAAAGTTCCTTACAATTTTTTCTGCGTACCAATTTGATTAAAAGTTACTGGGCTATCCACCAGACAATTTTTGTTGCCGGCAATGAGAAAACGTGTCGCCCTCGGCAACAAATTTATTACCGGTAATATCGCCACCGTATAGATTTCTTATTACCAGTCGCTCTAAAACGTCCGCCCAAAGCAACTCGCCCGTGGGAGTCGTTTCCTTATTACCTGAATAAGTCGTTTTCTTATCGCTTTATTATTGCTACGGGCGATATTTGGAATAATTTTATTTTTTTTGATACTTAATTAATTTTTTGTATAAAAAATTAGAACTTAAAAACGAAATTAATTTGTTCTCTCGCTATGGGGCTTTCTCTTCCTTAAATCCTATCTTTGGCATAAATGAGATGCTTTTACAATACTGTTGACACGAAATTCATAATGTTGCCGATTTGTCACCACGGCAATAAATCGTTGTGTCGCGAATTTGTTGCCATTGACGATTGTTGCCTATTTCCCATGTTTTGCAAGGTGGGCATTTAAAGATAAATGTTTCGTACACACTCACTTTCAATATTTATACATAAAGGCCTTGCGCTGAATGTTTAAAATAAACATAATATTTCAAATGCTTATTTACCGCTTAGCTCTGGAAATTTATTTGTTGTTTTTGAAAATAATTACAGAAATACAAACAAATGGGCATATATGGCAGTAATTATGTTAGTACTGGCACGTACAAATAGAAACTACAAAATTTTTGTTTTTCGGGTTTAACTCTTTTTAAATTTGTCGGCATTATCTACTTTTTCAAAGACACCAAACTTAATCGTTCCAGAATTGTAATTAAATCGACCTACGTAGCATTGCATCGTTGCCAAAGTAAAGCAGTTCAGAAATTTTTTGCCACAGGCCAAGTTGAAAGACAATCATTTTTTGCGACGTCAGAAAAATATCATAATTTCTCACTGAAATTGCAGCTGTAACAGAAAATTTTTGTGAATTCACCGGAGTGGCAATGAGGTCAAAAAACAAACACCGACAGCATACCAACCAGACTTCAACATTTGTTTGTAAAACTACACACTATTCATACCGCTTGTTTGCTGGAAGAACGTTACAACTCAAAAACTCAAAAGTGCGAGGAATACGCGTAAGAATTTTCAGTAAGGTTTTCCCCATTGAACAAAAATTGATAAAGAAAAAGCTATAACAAGTATGATGTTAAAATTTAATCGAGAAGATAAAGCTGTCATCAAAGCTTAGTTTGGTTGATTACATTGATCAACGAATAACTTATTTTTTAGTTAGAGCTTCTAAGCAAACAAATGGTGTAATTGTTATTTGTGTTATGTGTTGTTATTTTGAAAGTGGCATAAGTTTTTAAATCGATATATTTAAGGGTTTGCGTTTGAAAATATTGATGCTCGCCTTCGAGAAGATTTGCGTGTATTTGTTTTTTAGGATACCTATAGTTTTCTCAATATGTATAAATAATCACCACTTTTCATAAAGGGACTTATGCCACTTTCAAAATAGTTTATAAAAATTACTGATTTATATAAATTTTGCTCGATGTACTACTAACTCAGGGATTGTAACAGTTACAACTTTTATTCAAAAATCGGTCTTTAACAATTATTTTATTAAGTTTATTTAATTACTCCTTAAATAACCGTTATTTCAGACTTTTATTTTATAAATCCAAAATAACAATTATTTTTGATTTTTATCTAACTAATCTGCAAGTAACAGTTTTTTTGATTTTGAAATTATATGTCTTAGATAACAGTTATCGAAGACTTTTATTTATAAAAGTCATAAATAAAAATCAGTCACTTACCTTTCATTTTTAAATCATACTTATAAAAGTCATTTGTATAAGTCGTAGTAAACTTTTGTTTCCCAACACCTTCTTAACTGCGAAAAAAGGATCAGTCCAGCGCCTTCGTCTTGTCCTGGAGGCTGTGTCGACACCCCATTGAAAGTTATGCCAAAAAGCTGCAACTAACTTTACAGTGCACTTTATTTTGACTATAACTACGGATCAATCACTTTAATCATATTTTTAGCTAACTTAAAACAGTTAAATTAAATCAGGTTAGGGAACTTCCTATTCTTCTTAAACGGAATCGCTATATCTACAAATTATTTTATACTTTTTAGTTCTTGTTGTAATAAAAGCGTGTTTTTAGTTTTTTTAACTATAATATTATTCTAATGTTTAATTGAAAAAACATGTCTAGGGGATTTTTAATCTTACGTAAGATCTGCGGCGGGGGAGGGGGATCAATTAAATCTTACAATATATTACGTGCCGGGAGGGGGGGTTCAAAACAGGCGAAAACTCCCTTACGTAATATATGGACAGCCCCTTATATGTTTGGTCAAAGGAACCTTTCATCAATTTTTTTGTGGACCTGTGTTATCGATTACACAAAAACATATAATAGACTAGGTATGGTCAAAGGAACCTTTCATAGATTTTTATTGTCGACCTGTGTAATTAGCAATAGAGAAGCAGATCCACATTAACTTCAATCATATATTATTATTATTATGAACTCTTCATAGTCTGGTGTAGACTTGTATCAGATTCTATAAAATTGTAGTGTTATGAGCACAATCACGTATAATGGGCAGATATCTAGTCAAAATCTTAAGAGATAAAGATTTCAAAGGATATTTTACAGATGTTAGTTTCACTTTATTTCAATAGAATAGTTACTAAAATTTAGCAGTATAATGCTCAATACGTAATTGTTCATGAAAAGACTTTCTTAAATACATATATGTTATTATTTATTGCTAAAATGAAATTAGAATAGTTATCAAGTCAATAAAAAAATTTTAAAATAAAAAAAGAAAAGCACTGGCCACGTTACACTTATTTACTAGGTAATTGTGCAACGAAGTCAGCTATGATTTATTTTTTTCAATATGGAATCAGTATGATATCGACAATACTAGGAAAACATGTTATATATCCTTTTGGCAAGGGTACTTAATTATCCAAAAAAAAACTTTTTTAGTTTTTCGCTGGCTACGTTACACTTAACATTTGCGGTACATTTCATTACGACCTAATAGGAGTTCTAAACAACTTTTTCGCTAACTTGGAACGTATCCTGTTAAACTAATTTATTTTCTATCGTTGAGAACTTAATCGGCCAAAATAAATCAAGGAAAGCTTATATTTTTGTACTTTTCCTTGTTGAAGTATCGAAAACTGTTTTCAGATTCGCGAAAAAACCTTCGACAAAAGGAGCAAGATATTAAGCACAAAATGCTTTGTAATGATAATAATTAGTGTTAGAAGCAGCTGACAGATATAGTGAATACCATTAATCACTAATATGTTCAATATTTGAAAGAAAGAAAAAATCGGGCTGGTTTACTTTCCTGTAGAATTGGTCATATGTACCATGAGCTTATAAATAGGCATACATATGCCATAACGTGTATCACTACACTAGCCCTTTTAAACCCATTTCATTTGATACCAATATTTTTAATGATTGCTTTAACTTATTAAATAATTTGAGTTTACCTTTTACCCAACCCTCTTTAGTAATCTAAATATTCAAACTAAGGATATCTTACCACCTTCGTTTCACGTCATATTTTAATATTTCATTTAGCTTATGCTTACTTTAATTAAATTCTAATTTTAAAACATATGGCAACCCTATTCGAAATATTTTAAAACCAAAACCTTGTTAAACCTTTTTCGACTTACACACATATTTCGATACAAATTTAAATTGTGTATATAATTCCCTTAATTCAAGTTGAATTTAGTTTCTAAAATATATGGCAACCCTCTTAAATAAAGTTCAGAAGAAAATATTTATAACCCAAGCCAATTTATACCCATACTTTAATAATTCATTTGACTTAAATAATTTGAGTTTAACTTTTTACACAGGTGGAAACACTCTTTAATGTTATAAATACTCGAACTTAATATTTCTTTATACTCCTTTATTTGACGCCCATATTTCTACATTTCATATAATTTAATTTAATTCGACTTTTCAAACAGATGGCAATCTTGTTAAAATTATATTTAAACCAAAAACTCGTTAAACCTTTTTCGTGTGATACTTGTATTTTGACACATATTTAAATTATCTAATACTCTTAATTAAAATTGAATTTAATTATAAAATCAGGTGGCAACCCTCCTACATGCAGTTTAGAAATAAAGTTTCTTCAAAGCAATTTTGATTTATATTCATATTGAAGCAATTTATTTAACCTATTGCTAACTTTGTAACAAGTGGCAACCCTCTGCAAAATATTTTCAAACCACAACCTCTTTCTGCCTTTATTTAAGTCGAACTTGCTTTTTGAAACAGATGGCAACCCTCCTACATATAATTAAGAAATAAAGCTTTTTCAAAACCATTTCGACCTATACTCAAAGTGTAATAATTGATTCAACTAAAAATAATTTGAATTTAATTTTATTATCAGGTGGCAACTTTTTTTGAAAAAATAAGAAGTTATTGCACATCCACAGGCCAAGCTCTTTAATTTGATTTGATTTTGTAAAATCGAACGAATAGTACAGACCTGATACGACGAAAAAGGTTTCATATGTACAAGAGACTGCACCACTCCCCATACAAAAAAAAATCGGTACTGCTTTTCAACGGAATCGTAATAATGAGATTTTTGATGCTGTTTTCTTACTTTTTTCAAAGATTGATTTACGAAAAACTAAAATAACTGGGCCAAAACTATTCTGATTTAGACTTATAGGATCTCGGCAGAAAGGTATTTTCCCACTATTTTTATTTATGTGCAAAAAAAAGTCATTCGTGTCCCATTTTTTTTTCCAAATACCAACACATCTTAATTCAACTTTGAATGATGTTCGTTCATCCTACCTTTCACTTTCATCCTTTGAATGAGCTTATTAGCAAAGAAAATAAATAAATAAAGAAAATAAAAAGGGTGAGAAAATACGTTTCCAATGATACCTCACAAGTCTAAATCGTGAGAGTTTAGGTTCAGTTATTCAAGTTTTTCTTATACCAATCTTTGAAAAAAGTTAAAAAACAGCATAAAAAATCTCATTATAACGATTCCGTTCATAATTTTTTTAATATTTTTTTTTTAAATTTTGTATGTAAGTTTTTTAAGCTTAAACCGTTTTTTCATTTGAGGGGATTTTTTCAGAAAACATCTTTAAGAAACTACTTTTATTCATAAAAATTTCCATTTTTGGAGTTTCTGGATTTTCAAATCGGTCCAGCTCACTTAAATCTTAATATTTTTCCGAAATATTTTGGTGGACGTCTTAAAATATAATATGTAGATTTTATAATTCCAATGGAAACAAATTACCTAATTTTTTTTTGTATGTGGAATGATGCAGTCTAATGTACATACATACATTACTAAAAGAAAAATAGATCCACACTAACTGCAATCAACACATGTATGTATTTACATACATACGCTGCGATTAGGTCATAAATATTGCGCCATCTGCTACTCAAAACCCGAAATACCTACACACACATACTTTTTGTCTCCTTCTCTCACTTCCAGCGCATGCATGTGTTTGCAAAATGACGAAGTGATTTTGTATGATAAAGTCATTTATGCCCATATAATTGAATAAAATAATCATATTTAAAAGATATCAGCCAATAATAATATAATAATAATAATAATAGATTGGCGCTTACACATATGTTAGTGTTTGGCCGAGCTTCTCCTCCGATTTGTGGTGTGCGCCTTGATGTTGTCACACAAAGCGGAGGGACCTACAGTTTTACGCCGACTCCGAACGGCGATTGTATTTTTATGAGAAGCTGTTTTTCATGGCAGAAATACACTCGGAAGTTTGCCATTGCCTGCCGAGGGACGACCGCTGTTAAGAAAAAACCTTTTTTTTTCTATATTTTTTGCGACGTTGCTTTGACCAGGGTTTGAACCCAGGCGTTGCGGAGTGGAAGCGCGCACTGCTTACCACTACACCACAGCGGCCGACGATATCAGCCAATACTTTTCATATATCAAACGAAAGGAAAAAACTTGAACTTTTGATTAAAGAAAACAAAAACAAAATCATTCGATTTTCGAGCATTTTGGTAATAAAAAAATTGCTAATTTTTCCAACAATTTTTTGCCGTAAAATGCTCAATATTTGTTGAATTTATATAAAATTTGTACACAGTAATATTTCAATTGCTCCAAGGAACCTATGTCCAAAAAATGAAAGTACTACCTGCAAATCATAAGATGCTAGAGCAATTTAAAGGCTAAAAATGTACCTCAAAATAAGCCAATATTTACCGTTGTTTCTACGCCAGAAACCGAATTGGTTTCTTAAAAAAATAAATCTGCCGAAAGGCTTGGAATTTTGCCTTTGAAACGCCACACCTTTCTTTGAAATCGCTTCATTAGTTCTCGTGCAATGAGCATTTTCGTGAAGCTCTAAAAATTACATCTACAACATTTGAGCATAGCCTCCATATCGAAACGTAAGACGTCAAAAAGTCGCTGACTGATTTTTATTGATGACTTTGATAAATAAAAGTCTTAAATAACTGTTATCTAAGTCATATAATATAAATAATCTAAAATAATTGTGATTTCGAATTTATAATACAAAAATCAAAAACAATTGTATTTTTTTTTAATTCTGAATAAAAATTGCAAATGAAAATTTATTTTCAAATTCGAGCCTCGGTGAAAAAAGAAATCGATTGGTATGTATCACTTAGTTGTAGAATATTTCCTTCATAGTAAGTTTTTCCATGACAGTTTTCATCAATAACTGTTAAGTTCGGTCCCTGGACTTACTAAAACTGATGAATAAGTTTACATATGTATCTTGATAATAATAATTGATAATAATAATCTACAGCAATTATTTAATATAAAGGTTTATTGAAGTTTTTTTTATGTTAATATTCATAAAATACCAAAATAATTAGTACATTTCAGTCCAAGATTCCAGGGCCGTCAGATCAACCTTATTTTCTAACTAACAAAATTTGTATTGCTTGCTTGGGAAGGCGGCCCTTCACAGGTACCAGGTAGGAAAGGTATGTAAAAGCGATTGAAGCATTGAATATTGCCAGATACTTTCCGTTGGCGATAACTTCAGCCAGACGCTTTAAGCAGAGTTGGAACATATTCATTACATTTGTACTTAAATAGCATATAATTACAATTACTCAGTAATTAAAAAAACAATTACCAAGTACAAATACTTTTTATTTGTAATTGGTAATGAATACTAATTTTTTAATTATTATTTTTTTTTTAATTTTGTAAAGAAACATACTTGTTTATTTTCTAATGATATGATATGCTATATGTACTCAGAACTCGATTCTCAAAAGATCGACAGCACCCGATTTTTAAAAGTAACGATACTGAGTACTCCAAAGAATTCAGTATTCGAAAGTACTCGGTACTCAAAAAAGGAACTCGAAATTACTCAGAACTTAAAAGAACCCGAAAGTACTCAGTACTCAAAAGTACTCTGTTCCAATAATCGCTTTGATACGTGCGCTCAGGATAGATTCAAAGTACTCAGTATTAAGTGTCGAATAGACTTAAAAAGTACTGAGTTTTATTTACACTTAACTTCAATTATTCAAATGCCAAGCGAAGACGACTCAATCTTGATGCAGTTCCATCTACTCTACATTCATGCGTTATTTCGTAATATTTTCGTATATATTTACTATTCTATTTCCTGATTTTCTCAGTAACAGTAAAAGCGATTTTGGGCAAATCCCTTAAGGCGCGCCACTCATTTTGTTTTTTATATTACTGGTTACTGAACCCAAAATCTCAAGTCTCACTCTAGGATAAGCTCTTATTCTATTCATCTGTTTTAGAAACGGTATGGACATAAGGAATACAATTATGGAACTCTGCAGACCCTCCAACAAGGCCGTATTTAGGGGGGGGGGGGCGATGTAGGTGTTCTGACGAAAAGTAGAAATGTACGTTTTTAAGGCACTTAAACTTGAAAAAGGCAAAATGAGCTTTAAAAAAAGGCAAAAGAGGCATATGTTTTTTAATTTTGTTATGTACTTCCTTTATGTACAATATGAAGGTCCAATTAAAGATATAAAAAGATACATACAGTGGTCAAAAAATTATAACCGAACCACTTTTTGCCAAGTTTTAACGTATAATATTTGTTGTTATTGAACTTTTGTTATTTTTTTTAATAAAAATATAGTTCATTCTTTAATAAACCCCGTGGAAATCCATGTTTCCAAATTTGAGTAGTCCACTTGCAAAGGCGCTATGTAAATTTTTTTAGATTTTTAGTTTTTGGTGAGTAACGTACCAGTATTTAAAGTAGTTTCATGTCCACTAACAATACAGTGCAAAATCTTTCTATTTTCTGAAAAAATAGCATCAAATGTTAACTACTATTGCAAAAATCGCTATAATACTTATGTATGTATTTATACACTTTCAAAAGTCTCCATCTTCTGATGAACTTAGAAAACTGCAAGAAAACGTGGTAGTTTCGGTGCACAGTGGAAGGCGTCGTAAAAAAGAAGCAGACCAACAATCTTCATGGAAGAGCGAACGCGAAAAGCTAAAAAATATAGCTAAGTAAAAGTTACTGTTTCAAAACTCGCCATATTCAATTTTTATATATAAAACTAGCAGAGCACCCTACGTCGTTCGGGGTATACAAATAAAAATATAAAACAATAATACAAATATTCAGTTCAGCATAATTTAAAGGGGACAAACTATTTTCTTTGTTTACATTAAGGCATCCTTATGAGCCATACTTTTAGCTTTGTCGTGCTTTAGCTGATATATATTGATCACCACTTGTACTACAAATCTTGTTCCATTATTAATATTAGGTGGATTAAGGTAACGATCAAATTTTTAAATTAAAATTAGTCCATTACGGTACACTTTTCTGGTAGAATGCTTAATTCGGAAGGAGTTTTATTCATTATAAATGCACCTTTTTCATTTAACAGCATCGCGGGATTAAAAAACGATTTAATCTTTCCATTTCAAAATAATCTAAAGACGGTAAGGTTTCAAAAAAAAAACACACACAGTTTTAAATATCCGAGTTATCTAATAGATGAATACATATATGTATACCCCCATTTTTCAAACTCATTTATATATACTTTACTCTGAACACCTCCCATTGATACCTATGAACGAATACCAAATTTCAAGTTCATGTGACTTATAGATCCCAATTTATGGCTGATTAAAAACTACCCCCTACGGGAGATGCCACGCCCCTTATATATATAAGCACCTACGATAGATATGTCTGCATACCAAATTTAAATTTCATGTGACTTATGGTTTTGAAGTTAAAGCTGATCAAATTTTCCACGTCTATGAGATGTGCCACGCCTCCTTTTACAAACTCGTTTATATATACCCTCCTATAAGCACCTACCATTGAAATGTCTGCATACCAAATTTAAAGTTCGTGGGACTTATGGAAGTGGCTGATAAAAAATGCCACGCTAAAGGGATGTGCGACGCCCCCTTTCACAAACTCATTTATATATATCCTCATATAAGCACTTACCATTGATATGTTTGCATATTAAATTTCAAGTTCGAGGGACTTATGGTTCCGAAGTTATAGGTGATAAAAAAATCCACGCCTATGGGATGCGCCACGCCACCTTTTACAAACTTATTTATACAGAACTTATTGTAAGCACCTACCAAATATGTATATGACTGCATACCAAATTTCAAGTTGATGCGACATATGGCTCCGAAGTTATAGCTGATAAAATGTGCAACGAATATGGGATATGCCATGCCCCGTTTCACAAAACTCGTTTATACATATATACCCTCCTATAAACACCTACCATTGATATGTCTGCATGGCCAATTTCAAGTTCGTGGGACTTATGGTTCCGAAGTTATAGCTGATAAAGGATTCCACGCCTATAGGATGTGCCACGCCCCCTTTTACAAAGTCATTTATATATACCCTCATATAAGCACCTGCTATTGATATGTCTGCATACCAAATTTCAAGCTAGGTGGGCTTATGGTTTCGAAGTTATGGCTGATAAACAATTCAACGCCTATGGGATGTGCCACGCCTCCTTTTACAAACTCGTTTATATATACCTTCGTATAATCACCTACCATTGATATGTCTGCATACCAAATTTCAAGTTCGTGTGACTTGTGGTTCCGAAGTTACAACTGATAAAGGATTCCACGCCTATAGGATGTGCCACGCCCCCTTTTACAAAGTCATTTTTATATACCCTCGTATAAGCACCTACTATTGATATGTCTTCATACCAAATTTCAAGTTCGTGTTACTTATGGTTCCGAAGTTATAGCTGATAAAAAATTCCACGCCTATGGGATGTGTCACGCCCCCCTTTACAAACTCGTTGATATATACCCTCGTATAATCACCTACCATTGATATGTCTGCATACCAAATTTCAAGTTCGTGTGACTTATGGTTCCGAAATTAGAACTGATAGAGGATTCCACGCCTATAGGATGTGTCACGCCCCTTTTACAAAGTCATTTATATATACCCTCGTATAAGCACCTACTACTGATATGTCTTCATACCAAATTTCAAGTTCGTGTGACTTATGGTTCCGAAGTTATAGCTGATAAAAAAAAAACCACGCCTATGGGATGTGCCGCGCCCCCTTTTACAAACTCGTTTATATATGCCCTCCTATAAGCACCTACCGTTGATATGTCTGCATACCAAATTTCAAGTTCATGTGTCTTATGGTCTGGAAGTTATGGCTGATTAAACATTTCAGGCATATGGGAGGTGCCACGCCCCCTTGTCGGATCCCAATTTTTTTCACCCTGCAACCTGGCACATACATACATACTTCCACAAATATATAGTAGATATCTATCCTTCTCTTAGCGAAAAATAATTTTTGGGGATATCTCGGCCATAGGGCCACCTATCGTGTAAGTTTTAAGTCCAAATATTTCTTTTCAATTGGCTAAATTGTATTCTAATTATGAGCCATATCGGCAAGTAAATGCAATTTTTAGGAATATCCTGACCCCAGCGCCACCTAGCGAGCAAATTTTTGGTAGAAATATTTATTTTCATGGTACTGATATATGTTCCAAATATGAACCAAATCGGTCCAGCCGTTTAGTAGTTTAGTGACATTTATGTTGAGAAAACTCTGTGAAATTGTGAAATCGTGACGTCTCGGCATTCTTCATATTTCGGCAACAACAACAACAACAAAAAATTTAAAATTTTTTTAAATCGAAAAACCTTCCACACAGAAGGTCCAAAAAAACACTTTTTA
Source organism: Rhagoletis pomonella (assembly GCF_013731165.1). Classification (NCBI taxonomy): domain Eukaryota; kingdom Metazoa; phylum Arthropoda; class Insecta; order Diptera; family Tephritidae; genus Rhagoletis; species Rhagoletis pomonella. The sequence goes on along the minus strand of NW_023458564.1, from coordinate 14,305,169 downwards.
CAGAATTGAAATCGGTTCAGCCGTTTGGTCAGGCATCGCGGTCATACGAAAAACATTTAATTTTTATATATATAGATTTGCAAAAACTACCACTCTGCGATATTGTTTTTTAATAATATTAGGCTCTTGTTTATCCAAATTTTCAGATAATAAAGAGAAATATACAATTTGGATGTTACTTGTTGTTGTAGACGTTTTTTTAATTTATGGCTCACTATTATAAAATCACACAACGCTTTACGAAAGTGGACTACTCATTTGTGCAATATTAAAAAAAAATTCAACAAACTTTCGTACAAATTTTGAACTTTTAAAAATTCTAAAAAATCAACCGACATTTTTAGCCATTTGAAACGTGTACTTTATTCTACTAGAATTCAATGGGCTACAAAACTGCATACTCAGAATTTAATTAAAAAATTTTAACGATATTTGTAGAATATTTTTTTTTAAATTGCATAAATTTTTAAGGCAGAGTCACTCGATTGGTACATTTGTACAGATTTGTAAATTTTTATATTAGGCTATTGCAAGAATGATAGAATACAGGGTTGCGCCAATCGAGCTGAGAGCAACTGGCCGTGACCATGGTTGCCACAATTGGTAACTTTCTACCAAATCTGGTAACTTTTAAACGGTGTAACGTAGCATATCCGCTACGATACAATAACATACAGCATCGTACATACATACAATATTGTACATACATACTGCGCCGCACATACATACAACATTGTACATACATACTCCACCGTACATGTAAATACAGACATACATACAGCGACGTACATACACACACCATTGTACATACACACTACACCAAGTGAGCACTGCTAGCAGCACACCAGCGGGGCACCGAAATTGCGCATATGGAAACTGTGCATTTAGACATTATTTCGGTTTCAACCGAAACTGTGCATGTATGCCTTATTTCGGTTTTTACCATATGCATTATTTCGGTTTTAAACCGAAACTGTGCATGTATGCATTACTTCGTTTTTTTTCATATGCATTATTTCGCTTTTAAAACGAAAGTATGCATATGCATAATTTCGGTATTTTCTCATATGCATTATTTCGGTTTTCAACCGAAACTGTGCATGTATGCATTACTTCGGGTTTTTCATATGCATTATTTCGGTTTTCAACCGAAACTGTGCATGCATACATTATTTCGGTTTTTGTTATATGCATAGTTTCGGTTTTCAACCGAAACTGTGCATGTATGCATACCTTCGTCTTTCACATATGCATTATTTCGGTTTTCATCCGAAACTGTGCATGTATGCTTTATTTCGGTTTTTGCCATATGCATTATTTCGGTTTTGAACTGAAATTGTGCATGCATGCATTATTTCGGTTTTTGTTTTATGCATTATTTCGGTTTTCTAACGAAAGTGTGCATATGGATAATTTCGTTTTTTCTAATATGAATTATTTACTTCTACTTAGTAAGGGTTTTAATCCCTAAGCGCGGCTGATAGCCGCCTACGCAGAGAAAAGTTCTGCGCAAAAATACGTCCGCCCTTCTTTTCCGGCAATACAGAAAGGAGAATTCTACTTAGTAAGGGATATAATCCCTAAGCGCGGCCGAAGCCCGCCTACGCAGAGAGAAGTTCTGCGCAAAAATACTTCCGCCCTTCTTTTCCGGCAATAAAGAAAGGAGAATTCTACTTAGTAAGGGTTATAATCCCTAAGCGCGGCCGAAGGCCGCCTACGCAGAAAGAAGTTCTGCGCAAAAATTCTTCCGGCCCCCTTTTCCGGCAACACAGAAAGGAGAATTCTACTTAGTAAGGGTTATAATCCCTAAGCGCGGCCCAAGGCCGCCTACTCAGAAAGAAGTTCGTTTTCATGTATGCACTATTTCGGTTTTTGTCATATGCATTACTTCGGTTTTGAGTCGAAACTGTGCATGTATGCATTACTTCGGTTTTTGTCATATGCATTATTTCGGTTTTGAACCGAAACTGTGCATGTATGCATTACTTCGTTTTTCTCATATGCGTTATTTCGGTTTTCAAACGAAAGTGTGCATGTATGCATTATTTCGGGTTTTTCATATGCATTATTTCGGTTTTCAACCGAAACTGTGCATATATGCATTATTTCGGTTTTTTTCATATGCATTATTTCGGTTTTCAAACGAAAGAGTGCATATGCATAATTTCGGTTTTTCTAATATGCATTATTGCGGTTTTCAACCGAAACTGTGCATATATGCATTATGTCGGTTTTTTTCATATGCATTATTTCGGTTTTCAACCGAAACTGTGCATATATGCATTATTTCGGTTTTTTTCGTATGCATTATTTCGGTTTTTTTCATATGCATTATTTCGTATGCACAGTTTCCATATGCACAATTTCAGGGTGCCACACCAGCAGCATGCCCGAATAACTCACCAACCACTTCGCTCACCACACTGCATAAATCGGGACGGCACACGACGAATTCTCAACAAGCATGCAGCGCAACAGGTATAAAAGGCTTAACAAGTGCGCAGTCAGGTCAGTCTTGCTAGGTGAGTAGCTGACTTGACTGATCGATGAGCTAGTGGCGTGCTTGCGCGTTAATGTCTTGCCGGCCAGCCAAGCCAAGCTCGGCGTAACCAATCGGTCGATCAGCCGGTGTGCCTGCTGGCGCACCAATGTGTCACCGACTGGCCAAGCCAAAACCAAGTACGACTCAACCCGCCGGCAGACCCGGATTGCACGCCTTTTAGGCATCCTAATTGGTCGCCGGCTGGTTGAGCCTCCGACATCGCCAACCCGCTCCAGCCCCTACTTTTGTAGAGTGCGATCAGGGGAATGGCGGTGCCTGGAGTGAGTCTTGCTAGGTCGTTTCGCTCCACCGGTTGCCGAGGACCAGTTGCTGTTAGAAGTCACCCGCTGCCGCATATCATCCGTCGTAGCGCTCCCACCGTTGCTCCGCTGTTGCCGAGAATCACCCGCCGTGCTGCTAGCGCTCCCACCGTTGCTCCGCTGTTGCCGAGAGTCACCCGGCGTGCTGCTAGCGCTCCCACCGTTGCTCCGCTGTTGCCGAGAATCACCCACCGTGCTGCTAGCGCTCCCACCGTTGCTCCGCTGTTGCCGAGAATCACCCGCCGTGCTGCTAGCGCTCCCACCGTTGCTCAACCGTTGCTCCGCTGTTGCCGAGAGTCACCCGCTGTGCCGCCGCCGCTGCCCAACCGTTGCTCAACAGTTGTTGAGAATCACCCGCCGTGCTGCTAGCGCTCCCACCGTTGCTCCGCTGTTGCCGAGAGTCACCCGCGGTGCCGCCGCCGCTGCCCAACCGTTGCTCAACAGTTGTTGAGAATCACCCGCCGTGCTAGCGCTCCCACCGTTGCTCAACCGTTGTTGAGAATCACCCGCCGTGCTGTAGCGCTCCCGCCATCATCCGCTCCGCACGACCGCAACGAACGTCACCTCTCTCTCGCTCTCCCTCTCTTTGGACATAAGGTTGCTAGCACTCTAGTCGTAGCGCCGTGTGTGTGTGTGTGTTCGAAGTAAATACACGAAAATAGTGTGTTTTATTTGGTGGGGGTGAGTGGGACCTTCGCCGGACTCTGGATCGGCTGAGTTCACCTCAGCCTTTGACAAAACCCACCTCATAAATGGCGCCCGAGCAGGGACCCAGCTCTGCAGGCGCATGTGCAAAAAATTTTACAAGCACCAACACTGGGGAAGCGGGCTCGCCGAACACACCACAACCAACAGATGACACACGCGCCAGCGAGAGCAAAACCAATACGCTGAACGTCGACTCCCTCAGCTGGATATACCGTTAAAGAAGGATAAGTTGATAGAAGAGTGCAAGCGACATCGAATTTTCGTAGAGGGATACACAGTCGCCGACCTGCGCAACGCACTTAGCGCATATGTAAAGGCAAAGCGCAACCGCAAATCAACGGAAAATTTACTGAGAGACCTGGAAGAGGAGATTAATACTGAAGAGAGAAGACCCGTGAAGCTGTCACTCGGCCACTTCCCTTCCATCCAGATCGACAACACAAGCCCACAACCAGAAGAGACTGGGCATATAACGCCAAGAAGCAACGAGATGAGCGACGCCGAACTAATGAACACCGTCCGTCGCTGGGGTGTGCACTATTCAGGAGGCGATGCGCTGCACGATTTCCTCGAGAGAATCGAAGAACTAGCTGAGTGCTACCGCATTCCACCGGACAACCTCCTCCCAACCCTACCTGAAGTGTTAAGCGGGAAGGCCCTTCAATGGTATCGCGTGCGAAAACCGCATATCCGCTCATGGGCTGCATTCCTTGCCGAAGTGAAGAGTTTCTTCCTGCCAAGGCGGTATATGAGCCAGCTGGAAGATGCCATCCGACAACGAAAGCAACAGAGCAGAGAGAAAGCGAAAGATTACATCCTGGCACTGCAAACCCTGATACGCCAACACCCGACTATGTACAAGGAGGACCACCTGGAGCGCATCTACGATGGCCTACGCGTGGAGTACCGCCTCTTTGTTAAGCGGAGTGAGTTCAGGACAATTGAAGAGCTGATGGAGCTCACCGATGAATTTGAGCTCCTGAAGAGCGAAGAAGCCAGACAAAATAGACAGACGGCACACAGCCTACTCCCTCTGGACGAAGGTTACAGGTTACAGTAAATCCTGCTGGCGATGCAAAGCACACGGACACCGCCGCTTCCAATGCCGAGGAGTTAAGAAACTATTCTGCTCCAGATGTGGCCAGGACAACATTCTCTCCAGAGACTGCTTATGCGACACCGCCAGCTCTTCCGATGCTAATCCGCCCGCCAGAACGGGCAACTCAGCAACGGCACCGCTCCCCGCCGCTTCCGCTTATACGAATGTACAGCGCGGAAGAAGATTGGATGGCCGATTCTACGCCAACGTAGTGATCGAGGGCATGAGTGTGCGAGCACTGGTGGACACCGGCGCCACGGTCACGTATGTCGACAAAACCGTACGCAAGCACTTGGAGAAGAGTATGATCCGACCTCGGCTCAGCCATCGCAACGTGCAACTCGCTGACCAAACGTGCATCTCAAGTTCGTATACGTACTCCGTTAATATCAAGTACAGCGGACGAGCAACAACGACGCTGGTCTCAGTGATCCCAAATCTCGCTGAACGCATAATTTTGGGAATGGACTTTCTCAGGAAAAGAGGGATCGCCATCATGCTGGATGGCCAACAACTAGCCGCAGCTAACTTGCGGAAACCAGACACCCCCGCCAAGTTGTGCGCGACAACTGAGAGAGGAAACTTACGGGAAGAGCAGAAGCGAACCGAATTTTTGAGAAATCACCGAAAGCTCTCTGGCAGAATCATCAGGCCTAGCACCACCGCCGCCGGCCGTATGAACACACCCAAGTGCAACCAGCCAGCGAAGCAATGGACCGGCCCCCGCAACACGACCGTAACGACCACCATTCAAAGCCACGCTGTGGTCTCCGAACAAGATGACGCAACCACCCGCAGCCAGCTGCCAACAAATAACAGATGCCAGCGAAGAGCCCGAAAACGAAGACATAGCGCCAAACACCGACCAAGTAAGCCGCCCAGGAACACACCCCGCCGTCCTCAACCGAGAGACCTTATTTAGCTTTTTTTTTGCTTTTTCAAAAACCTGTTTAAGTTTGTAATTATTTAATTCCGTTTGCATAAAAGTATTGTAATTAGTATACCGTACGTAAAAGCGAAATAAGCAAGTAGAATAGGAACTTCTGTAAAAGAATAATAATAATAAGTTTCAATCGTTTTT
>NW_023458564.1:14285177-14299409 GCF_013731165.1 Rhagoletis pomonella | reverse complement strand
CGCTCCCACCGTTGCTCAACCGTTGTTGAGAATCACCCGCCGTGCTGCTAGCGCTCCCGCCATCATCCGCTCCGCACGACCGCAACGAACGTCACCTCTCTCTCGCTCTCCCTCTCTTTGGACATAAGGTTGCTAGCACTCTAGTCGTAGCGCCGTGTGTGTGTGTTCGAAGTAAATACACGAAAATAGTGTGTTTTATTTGATGGGGGTTCGCCGGACTCTGGATCGGCTGAGTTCACCTCAGCCTTTGACAAAACCCACCTCATAACGGTTTGGTAACTTGGTAACTTTCATTTCATTTTGGTAACTTTTGCAACTAAATATCTAATTATAAAAGCCCCTCGAGTTTCAGTGGCAGCACTACTGACACTTCTACAAAATTACTTCGATAAAGTTAGAGTCATCTCATATTCGAATACTGGAAATATTTCAATTACAGTGGCAGCAGCAAGGGCTGCACTTCTAAAATAACTTTCGAATTTTTGCGATAAATTTTGAATTCTACCATCTCACATTTTAATAGTGGCCATCTGGCAATTTTTGGTAAGGTCCATACATGCTTTTGATTATTCCGGCACAACAAAAAAAATGTCGCGTGCTTTTTACTAGACCCACCTACCGACATGTATTTCGACCCACTGAATTCAAATCTGAGGTCCGCGTGACACGTACACTAAATTATGAAAAACCGAAAAAATAGCAAAAGAATTTGCAATTTTCGCAATTTACTCGAAATTTTGTACGAGTCAAACGGACGGTTAAAAGCACCCGCAACTTTTTTTTGTGTGCCGGTGCCATTATTCCGTGAGTCGCAAATATCGGCACATTCCGAACGAAAAATGACACTGAAATTGGCACAACGTCGAAACCGGTTTGTCTCCAAACCAAATTTGATGATGGAAAATCGCTCCACATTACATCATACTCCTACCCTGTCGGAAACACCACCAACGAAAATGAGAATAACGGCACATGCAACAATTGTAAGAAAAATATTTTCTAATAAAAAAAAATATTATAATTGTTAATAGCATTTTCAATCTTGATAATTTATCAAGAAAATAGATTTAAACTTCTGTGCTAGAACTGGGAGTTCTTGATAAATAATCAAAAATTTACAAATTATAAAAATATTGAATTTATTAAGTCACAGAAACGGGCTGTAAGTATATACACATTTGTTGCGAAATATAGCAGTTTTATTCAGTATATTTTTTTCTCAGTGAAGAAGTGAAGATTTTGGTAGTGAAGATTTGGTAACTTTTGGTAACTTTTCTTAAGGGATTTTGGTTGAAAAAAATGTTGGCGAGTGGCAACCATGGCCGTGACGTCAAAATATACCAGAGTGAGAGAGCAAGACGAACTCGACAAGAAAAAGAAGAAGCATCGAACAAAAGGCAGTTTTGCCAAGTTTTGAATTTGAAAAAGCACCAAATTTTTATTGGTGTATTTTATGGACTTTATATGAATACATAATTTTATTGTAAGAATGCCAATTCAAATTAATAAAAATCAATGTTTCTTGCACAAGGGTCGATTTCTTCTGGCATGATTGAAGGTGCTGCACATATTTCGTTGTCGCTTATGATTGTCCCTGTGCCATGATTTTGTTTAAATTTTTGTAAAATTGCTTAGCACACTTACGATTGCTATAAATTTTGCTTCCATTTTTTTAAGATTTTCTAATTTGAAGTCTTCAAACTAAAAACAAAAGCACCAAAAACCCACCAAGCTCAAAACTCAAAAAATTTCGCGTTTTGAATACCCACTAAATTTGGTGCGAAAAGCATGAAGTTGGCAACAATGAATGTAAACAAAAGTATATTATGACGTCAGCGACTGAGTGGATGCTGTCAAATCGACAAAGGGAGGGTTAGCGGTCCGCGAATGGCGCGACCTTTATTTTCTGGATCGTGAGGCTATTGGTAAAAAAATGGCAACATTTTTTTTGTAGTCAAAAGATTGGTACAATACAGCGATGTTCTATTAAAAAATTTCAATAATTAATTTTCGTGATTGGGATAGTGAAAAATATTTTGGGTGTTCAAACAATTGGGATACGATCTGCACCGAATTTCGGCAAATACCCAATCCTGTGACACTGCCTTTAAACTTGTATATATACGGATGTTGGTAAAGAACGAACTATAAAAAACTAACCGAAGTTAAATAACAACAAAAATAATATTTTAAAACTTGTAAAAATTTGGTGCGGCTATAATTTTATCGACTACTGTACATAAGTTGGCTATGATTACTCGGCCGTGCTATCATAGTAGCACAATGCCACAATGCCACTTATATTTGACTTACAAACAAAATACGGGCAGGAATTTCATGATTTCAACCCTGTTTTTATGAAAATTTTTATTTTTATCAGTATATTTCTTTTAATCAAAATATGTTGAAATAAAAGTGAAACTAAAATGAAAAACATAAACTGCAGATAGAGTAGCGAAAATATAAAGAGGGAAGAGACATTTTAGCTTTCTTTGGCTATTCCCCTTTCGATTATTTAATGTTTATTCCTTTTTATGAAAGTGTGGCTCCTTATATAACAAAGACCATGTATGTCAGAATTTGAAACTTTGTACAAAAATTAGCTAAATTCGACAAAGTTTCATCAAAATTTTTAGTTTTTTAATGAGATTTCTTAGAAACATTCTTAGTATGCAGTTTTGTAACCAATCCAATTCAAAGTGCAAATTTAAGTAGCTAGGACTTACTGTTGATATTTGGTAAATTTTGTGGAAGGTGTTGCTCATTTTCTCCATACAAACAAATTTTTAAACGTACTGTGTATGGAAGAAAATGCGCAAACAAAGAATTGCCAAAAATCAACGGTAAGTTTAAGCTTCTTCCAATTTGAACTTCTTTATACTAGAATTTAATCGGTCCGTTCATTCATACTGTAAAAATTTAAGTAAGTATCTCTACGAAACTTTGTATGTAGGTTAATTTTGGTCCAAGTTAGGTTGACAATGAAAATCGGTGAAATCGAATTAAACCCTCATATTTATGACGAAATGTATAAAAAAGCCCGACTACCTCTCATATAACTGTATTCTACAAAAAAACCCCAAAACGATGCTTCAATATTTATTGAACCAAATTGTTCAAAATTAATATATATAGAGAAATCTTCCGGCAATGAATTATGTTTTTTTTTTTTTGGTAAAACGACGTCCACTCCCTACTTATGATAAAAATTTTATGCATCCGTAAACGCTTTGCCAAACTGCAGCAAACTGAGCACACATATTGCTTTAGGTCCAAAAATCAGGGTGTTGAACTTTTTAAAATCAGTCAATAAATACACACATTTCATTTATAATGAAATTTTTAAGAAATAATAATAATAATAAGCATAATACAAGTTTTTGTTTAATTCTCGAACCGTTGAGTCCACCCGATACACGGTTCAAAGACAAAACAGCCGTTTTGGCGCACTAATCCTAAGGTTCAAAAACGGTTCGAACCGCTGAACTAAACCGATGCAATTTTTCATTCGGTTCAGGTCCCTGGAATTCACAACTGAAAGATCGAAAGCAAATTATATCTGCAAAGACCACAAGGGCTTGAAACTTTTCGTATGGAATAATAGTATTGTCGAAAACTAAACATGCCCTCAGAAAAAATTTCTAAATACATAGTTAGCTTAGATTCTTGGCCCATTTACAGAGTACGACAGCTACCTGAATTGTCAACTAGCAAAGCAAGTTTGCTGCATAAGTCTTTCGTTTGCCATTGAACCTTTGGCATAGGTAGCGCGCATATGTAAGTATTTAAATATGTATATAAATAAATTCATATCTAATACTATATTCGGCATTGCGCTTTATTTCATAATGCAACAATAACCCAAAAGTGATGTGACCGACAGCTACAAATGACAGCAACAAAGTTACCACAACGAATGGAATCAGCAATATAAATACAAAAGCAACGACATTAATTTTTAGTTGTAAACGCCATTAATTTTAGCCTTATAAAATAAACTACATACACATTCGAAAGCCGTCAATAGTGTGTCCACTTGAGTGTCATAAAATCTGCTCCAATTATGCTTTGCAAGAATTCAGTAATTCCAGGCATAACCATCGGTACTCAGAAAACGATTGTTTACGTGCACATGACAGTCGTACACTGGGGCGTTCCGCAAAAAAAGTATTTTTGAGCTACACTATCGCATTAAAATTTACAAAATTTTACACAGATTAAGAAAAAGGCAAAAAAGGAGAAAAGCGTGCCATTTTGAGTTTTTTTAAATTCTCCGTTTTTAGAGACCCAAACCGTATGCCTAAGCCGATTTTGAAAGGTATTTTATTATTGAAGTTCATGATACAAAGCTTATTTTTGAGACCAAAGGTTGGCATTTCTCGGAATTGGATAGAGAAGCACAGCGAATGCGTCTGGTGGTGAACGAGGACAAAACGAAGTATCTCCTGTCAGAGCTTAAACGTGTTTGCACCCACGCCACTGTTGACCGTAAAATTTTGAAAAAGTAGACGAGTTCGTTTATTTGGAAACCAGCATTAACACCAGTAATAATGCCAGTCTTGAAATGCAACGGAGAATCACTCTTGCCAACAAGTCTCGAGCAGAAATGTCAAACTTTAGACTAAAAATTAAGTTTAAATTCTCAGTTTTTGTCATTGATTATAAGCTATATTTTGTTGTGCCGTGCAATAAAGCCATACGAAATAACGCCATATGGCTTTATTTCACTTTACATTGAGAAATAAATCCATATTTTTGCGTATGGTCTTATTTCTTACTGTGCAAGTGAAATAAAGCCATTATGGCGTTATTGCACCTTTTATATTTTTTTGTGTAATGTTTACCTAGTGCACAGCTAGTTTGTATAATATACACTGTATATGTACTAGGGATGTCAATTTTCGGGGTTTTGTCGATCCCGGGATTTTCAGGATCTGAAAATACAATCCCGGGATCCCGGGATTGTCCCGAAATTCAGGCAAAAGTGCAACACATCTGTGATCATCCTATTATAGTATTTTAAATCAGGTTGATATAACAAAAAAAAGTACAATTTATTGTAATTCATTTACATATTTATTAAGGCGATAAATCAAAATTTTCAATCACCAAAAAAACAAACATAAAATTTGACAAACATATATGTACTTACATATGTACATATAATTTATAACGTAGTTTTTGTACTACAAGTCCCTCACAGAAATATTTTGCATAGATTTTTTTTCGCAATATTCAGAATATTTTTCATGGTATTTTTTTTGTTAATTTAAAAAAATATATATGTATGTGCAATTTTGGAGTTGCGAAAACATCCCGTCGACATTTTATATTTGTTTTTTTGCTACAAAAAAATTCGTTATAATAAAGAAAATGCCCAACATCGTCAGTAAAAAAAATTCAAAAATCAAGGAAGTTTTTAGCAACTTTAAAATTTAACTTTATTTTATTAAATTTAATGGGCTATAAAACTGCATAATATAATCTATTTTTCGATCGGAAAACTCTGGTTCTCTTCAGGAGACTTTTAATAATAATACGCTGTTGTTTATTTAACCATTTTTTAATACTAACGATATTTTATTGGTCCGCCCATTGCATCTTCGGGGTTTCTGTGAGTTTTTGGCGGTCCTATAAATTATAGTTGCGATGAAAAAAGGGTTAAATAAACAATTGGGTATTATTATTGGGAATCTCCTGGAGATATACAGAGTTTTCCGATAGACAAATATTGATTGTTGAGAATTCTATACCATTTCTACGAAAAGTGGTTTTTTCCCCATGTGAGGTGAAATAAGGCCATATAGCGTTATTTCGTATGGCTTTATTGCACGGCAACATATTTTGTTTCCTTGTGAATTTTATTATAAATATCAATAAAAAATACATTCCAGATTAGATTTTAATATTACTTTAGGTATACGGTTTAGGTCTGTAAAAACGTAAAATTTGCAAAATTTCAAGATGCGGTAGTGTCCTTAAACTGAAGTGCAATTCTCATTTTACCTTTTCCTTACTCTCTTGCGATAGCGTAGTTCAAAATAAATGTTGAACGGGACCCCCTTATGCACATACCACAGGTTTACACCGTTAGGCTTTACGGTGACGGCGTCGTGAACTTTAAAAAGGATCAGCCCGCTGGCGCGTCTGGCAACGCCGGTGCAACTAATCTTAAGACAGATGTCATCTAGTCAGCGTCAAGCATTCGCTTCTCTGATTCAGGTTACAATTATATTTAATTCGTCTTTGATTTGTTTTAAATTTCAATATTTTTTAATTCTACTTGTATTAAAATGGTGGGTACCTAGCATTGATGGGTAGGCGAACAGAATAAGGTCCTTAGCTACATAGTTTTCTATGTTCTCTACAGAAACGTAATACATATTTAATATTTAAAAAATAAAACCGTTAAAAAATTTAAGCAATTGGAGTTTTTTAAATTACGATCAATAAATTTTTGCAATAAACTAATTAACGCTAATTGATTAAAATATTCATCACTGTCACAGCTCTAGATTATACCGGCGATAATTATTGATATATTGAAACTAGATATTAAATTAATGAAGGGTACCTGTTATTTTTAAAATTTTTCTTCTGTTAAAGATTAATATTTTTAATTTTTTCTTTAAAAATAAAAAAAAAAAACTGGAATGATTAATTAATTTATCAGAATTTATAAGTCGTATCGGAAAGTGATGTATACATGATTTATGGAGAATTTTATTAGCTTACATTTGCCGTATCTCGTATTAAGATTGTTAAATTGTTTCGTAAGATATGCGTGATTAAGTGTAACCACTTTTTGTTTTAAGCTGAATAACAAAAACCAAACTAAAATTTGTGATGCAGTGTTATCAGTATTCGACCCTAATTTAATTGTACTAAATGTTTCCGACCGAAAAGCGTGTTTCCCATTTATTTTTTGGAGTAAGCCTTGTAGCGGCTCCAAATTAGCTAATTTTTTATTTTTTTTTTTCGGTTTGCAAATACATATTTCAAAGTATGTAAATTTTTTTCAAAACTCTTTAGGCCCCGAGCACCTTCAATGTTTCTATGACTCGGCGGCGGCGCGTGATAAATGACAACGGCGACGACTTGGCTCGGTGGTGTAAACGTGTAGCACATACGTATGAATTTTCAATGTTCGCCAGCGGTATATTTGTAGCTACGTATGCACTTAAGTGTACAATGAGCTTTGTTGCACCAACGTCACATATGCAGTCACAATTCGACAATCAACAAAATTCGGTCCAAGTCGATTGGCACAGCAAGAAAAAAGTTAAACTGGTGCGTTTTCCGGATACCCGTGTGACACGCTGGGTCGTTTGAACAGCCTTGTCGGTTGTCTGTTTGCCAGTTGTTTACCTCCAGCCGTCAGTAGTCTATTGTCGAATTTGCTCAGCGGTGTCTGCGTTTAATTTTGCGAGAAACACGCATAAAAGAAATACTCATTTACAATATAAGTGGCACACTGCCTCCTTCCATCCATGCGCTTTTTGGTCGGTTATTTATCATTTACCGCCAGTACCACACCAATGCTGCAATACTTTTGCTCCTACTGCTATATTTTCAGTTCTAAATTCCATAGCTTATTTTTAGCGTCTACGGTCTTATTTTTCAAGGCCAAGACGGATATGCGTCGAACTGTAGATTTTTTTAGAATTAAAACAGTATTTTTTGCATTTAAATTTTTCTATGTAATGAGTGAAAAATATGTTTTTTTTTCTGATAATGCGGAAATTAAGTATAAGCTTTAAAGAACGTTAGGGGAGAGTTATGTTCGCTTATTTAGCCTTGGCTCAAATTTTAGGGGAGAGATATTTCACTGAAGTATTTTTATTTTTCACATTTTCGAAAGCTCAGAAATTATACTCGTCGCTTACCGAGAAACCGGGTACGACTGCTATTTGGGGAGTGGAGTTTGAGTTTTGTTTATGGTATTCTCTGGGAAGACTATCATCTATCAAGAATGGAATAACTGATCACAAAGCAAATATCCAACTCATCATCTTTAGTCTTGGATCATAGATGCACAGAAAAAAAAAAAGGTAGTCGCGCCTGATTTGTTGTTGACGATTTTGTTGATAAAAAAACTGTTGAATAAATTGAAACAGTGTTGGCTGAAATAAAAAATTAATCTGTCACAAGAAACTCTTGGCTCTTGGCGTCTGGCAACAGCAAAATATTTAATCCTACATAGAATATCATTTGTAACGGTTAGTAGTAGCATATTGACCATGCGTATGATATTTGAACAAATTTTACACTTGGCAATATAATATGAGATCAGCGACATCTGCCTTTGAATTTTCAAAGCCAACTCTAAAACGCAGTTAATTGTTTTAGTCACAAATGTCGGCTGTGGCGAAGTGCGAAGACTATCGCTTCTGCTTCTGAGATCACAGGTTCGAGTCCAATTGGAGATGGTTAAACTAAAGTAAGTCAATTATTTAAATTTAAATATAAACTAAAATTTATAAGATATGTTTCATTAGGAATTAGGAATAAACTTATGTACTCCAATATACGATAGATATTATGAATGAATATATTAAATTGAATTTTTTTCTTTTTAAACAAACATTGTTGGCCCAGCAAGATGTATGTATTTTACTTGAACAGTAAGTGAGCTTTTGTAACAAAACAAAACTTCCCATTTGGCTTCAACAACAAAAAGTTTTGGGGGGAATTTTTCGAATATAATTTCTATTTGCGTCCAGATTTAGGGGTAGTGCACTAAGTTGTCAGTTTCCATTAATAGCTAGTGTTGGTGCAAAATTTCACACTATCACTTTTGAATTAAATTTTTTTTCTTCACTAAAATTGATATTTAAAAAAATTCCAACGCTAATGTTAGTGGCTTCCAGGGACTTTTAATTAAATTGAAAGACTGAATTAATATTTTGTCGCATTTTATTACTTTTTGTTACAGTATTTATTTGGCATTTGAAGTATGAGCCTGGCCACTTGGTAAGTCGGTTTTTCAAACTTTGTATTGTTAATCAGAAACACAAACAGAAAAGAATCAGTCAAATCGGACAGGTCGATTTTAGGTGATGATGTTATGCGGCATATTATTTTTTGGCTAGAAAAATTTTATCAACATTAGCTTTTCAAAGTTTAGTGAAAATGTGTTTACTTGTAGCTTATACTGTTAAAATGTTGCATGTATTTGAGTGTAATGCAAATTTGCTCACTACCCCTAAATTTAATTATAGTGAAACAAAACAGCACTATCATTAAGAGCTCAGTATATTCTTGTTACGATTCAAGCCTTGTGAATACAAGTAATATTTTATGTGACTTGAAAAGCAAGAAGTTTTCTGCAGTTCACTGTTATGAAAGCATTAATGAAAAGAAAAAATGCGTCGTAATCCTTTCATATTAAAAATCTAAACGGAGGTGAATAATCAAAAAGTTTTCCCGAGAAATAGGAAAACCATTCCCGTGTATTCCCGCTCTCTTGTGCGAGAACTACCGAATATTAGTACATACATATTTTTAGTGCCTTCAACAAGCCCTCCGATGAAACTAATAAAATTATGAAGAATTTTGAAACGATTTTATCATATAGACTTCCCTATAAAGGTGAATTTCCAAGGTAAAGTAATATAATTAATATCAAAACATATTTCCGAATTTTTCAGCTATACTCCTCGGTGGTTTCAATTTTCCATATTTAGTACATAAGTAAATACAGTGTACTTTTATCAAAACTAGACTACTGTAGCGCAAATGTGCAGATTGGAATTGAATTGGTGAATTGCCTTTCGATTAAAATTACTTTTTATTTGTGTCACATTCCGCGGTTTTGAATTTGATGCTTTTTGTTTTCATTCTGTAATTTGTGAATGAATTCTATATTAATTATGGTATGCGATAGGAAATGTCTCAACCATTGGCCATTGCACATTCCGATATATTGCTATAACGTACATATGAGTTGTTTGGCTTCACGTGTCCTGAATGCTTGCTATTTGCTTTGGTCTATGTGGCAGTAGTAAGTGGGCAGACATTTTTGTTAAACAATGACCCAATTATGCATTGCATTAACCAAATTAATATTTCCATGAGCAATTATTTTTATTCCAATTTGAATAAAAGCTAAAATACTATGGAGGTTTTAAGATAAAATGTTAAACTTAGTCTCAGATATTTTTTGTTAAAAATAAACGTTTTTTAAGCATATATACGTACATATGCAGGCCCGTCTAGAAAGAATGGCATCGAGGTGCTTCCCCCGGGACCGGATTTTAAAAGGGGCCCGGCTTTTCGAAAAATTTAGTTGGAAAATAAAAATTGTAATATTTTTCATACACATATTTACCCCCCGGGTCATGATTTTCTATCGAAGACCCTGTGCATATTTAAATACTATTTTATTTAAAGTACCTCTTTAGATAAGAAACCCAAACATATGGGGGTATCGACCTAACTTCCCCCGAACCGTGACATAAGTTCTATGGAAGTTATGTGGTGAAACTACTACCATCGATCGATTTTTGGTCCATGGAAGTTAAGTCGGACATTACTCCCACACATATGATTCATGCGAGATATATAGTTCAGACACAAGCAGGGTTTCCAGGCCTAAAAAAAGCCAAATGTACGGGAGGGAACAGAGCTTTTAATGTTGAGTAAAATGATAAATTTATGTATTTATCTATATACATTTTCAGTATAGGTTTTATGACAGTTATGCGATAAAAATCGGAGTGGAGTTTTTCTAAAACTGCTTACAGAGTGCAAACATAGAGTTCATTGCTGATGGTATAGCTCAACGTCGTTTTACACAGCCGTATTAATTTCGTGGTATATTATTATTATTATTATTATGGACAAAAGCATGCACCGCGACCTCTGAAGTGATCTATTGTGCGTGACCCTAGCTAGTGCCTAGCACTTTCAAGGTCGTTTTGTTCCAGACTTCAAATGGATTAAGTGTAGCACCACCCAAGTGAGCTAGTCTGCGCCTAGCAAGAGTGTCACATTCACAGAGAATGTGTTCTGGCGTTTCCTCATCCAGCTCACAGAAGCGACAGACATTTGTTTCTGAAAGGTTAATTTTACTGAGGTGATAGCGAAGGGAGCAATGTCTCATATAGTACCTAGTGAGAGTTTTTAGGTCTTCTCTGCCTAAGTTGACGTGGAATACATCTTACGTTTCGATATGGAGGCTATGCTGAAATGTTGTAGTTGTAATTTTTAGAGCTTCACGAAAACGCTTTTTGCACGAGAACTAATGAAGCGATTTCAAAGAAAAGTGTGCCGTTTCAAAGATAAAATTCCAAACCTATCAACAGATTCATTTTCGTAGGAAACCAATTCAGTTTCTGCCGTAAAAACAACGGTAAACATTGGTTTATTTTGGGGTCAATTTTGAGTAGGCCTGGGTAACGGCACAAATTTTTTGGCGCTGGTGCACTAACTCCAGCGCCACTGTCGGATTCAGCACAGTGTGTTGGCGCAATTGCGCCTCTTCAGGCTAAAGCTCATTTCCTTTATTGCTGAACGCTCCACCAAAGTGAATTAATACAAGGTGATATCGGTTGAGAAAAAACTCAAGTATACCCAAGTTCAAAACACAAAAATACAACAAACCCATCATTTTCACATTCAGAAGGACCGCGACGAATTCTAGCAACGCCACCTTGTATAAATTCGCCTTGTGCTGCATATTTTACAAGAGACACTTCTATTTCGGGTGTTCTTTGCTGGTTCTTTGCGACACCCGGTGTTGTCAGTGTTCCGGTGTTGAACTAAGGTGAATCAATACAAGGTGGTATCGGTTGGGTAAAAACAACTCAAGTACACCCAAGTTCAAAACCCAAAAATACAACAAACACATGATTTTCACATTCAGAAGGACCGCGTCTAATTTTAGCAACACCACCTTGTAAAAATTCGCCTTGTGCTGCACATTTTACAAGTGACACTTCGCTTTTGGGTGTTCTTTGCTGGTTCTTTGCGCCGCCTGGTGTCGTCAGTGTTCCGGTGTTACTGGCGCCATTGCGTCACTGAGTTGTGAAAATCGGTATCGGCGCCAGTAACTCAGCTCTCGGTATCAGCACAATGGCGCGGCGCCGCACTGTGTTACCCACGGCTAATTTTGAGCATTTAAAGTACTCCACCAGCTTATGATTTGCAGATATAACTGCATTTGCATTTTCGGGATATAGATTCTTTGGAGCAATAAAAATATTATCGTGTACAGATTTTATATAAATTCAACAAATATTGAGCATTTAAAGGCAAAAATTCGTTGAAAAAATTTGCAAATTTTTTTTATTACCAAAATGCTCGAAAACAGCACGAATGATTTTGTGTTTGTTTTCTTTAATAAAAAATTCAAGAGTTTTCCTTTCGTTTGGTTTATGGGAAGTATTGGTTGATATCTTCTAGGTATGTTTATTTCACTAAATATATGGTCATAAATGATTTTCCATACAAAATCACTTCATCATCGTTTTGCAAACACGTGTGCAGTAAGTACATATTTCGGCTTTTGATAAACAGATGACGCAATATTTATAACCTAATCGCAGCGTATGTACATATGTAAATACATACATACGTACATATGTTGATTGTAGTTAATGTGGATCTGTTTCACTGGTTAAAATTTGACTGGTCGGAATTGGACATTTGCATGCATCGAAAATGTCAGCCTTCGACCAGTCCCCAAGGAACCGGCCTAGAGATAGACGAAAAGTACAGTTTGATAGTGAGAGGGTGGTGTTGTCTTTCAATTCAATAAACAAAATTTAAAGAACACCACCCTGTAAATGTCCCAATCGCTTGGTCTGGCCTTGATGCAAAGTGAACATTTGAACACACATTTACATGCGTGGCTGTAGCTCAGTGCGCAGAGATGCTTGCCACTATTTGTTAGCTTTCAGGAGGGTCCGGGTTCAAATGCCGTCAGAAGCAACATGGTTATAAAATGATACAATTTTTTTTTGTGTTTCCGAATTATGAAAAAGCATCTGGGAAGTGCAGAACGCAATCTTACCCCAACGAAAAAAATCTCCAAAATTGGACTAGTCCAGGACTATCTTACGGTCAGTGTTGTTTGGACCTGTCCTTTTCCAATGACACACCAATGCTAAAAATGGCGGTTGAAACCATTGGCAGGGGAATTATGAGGGACTAGTGCTGGTAACAATAGGGGCTATCTGAGGGCTAACCTAGGGTGAGTCTGAATTGCTGCAGGGTATTATATATGTACATACATATATATGTGAACACATGCATGCATAATACGCGAAAACTTTTTGAAGTGAAGTTTTTTAGAAAAAGACCAATCCAAGAATAAAAGTAAAGATGAGTACGTACATAGATTAAGAAAAGAATAAATGCAAAGGTAAAAATAAAAATAAAAAAAAAAAACAAAGTTGCGTAAAGATAAAGGCAAAAATGAAGACCTAAAAGGGCAAAGGTGAAGGGGAATATGTATATGAAGAATATGACAAACATAAAAATAAAAACAAAGATATAAATATATAAAGAAAAAGATGAGCATGACGGTACCAATAAAAGTATAGATGAAGATAGAGGAAGAAAGTTAAAAATAAATGTAGTTTTAGAGAAGAGGATATACATAGAGGCACAGAGACTCAATCTGGGAACTATGTCGGGATTTTAGAGATTTTCGGGACTCTCGGGACTTATCGATATAATAATCGATATTTTGTCGGTTTTGTGATCGAGATTTTTATCGATTTTGTTATAGAAATTTTTATCGACATTGTTATTGAGTTTGCTATCGATATTTTTGGAATTTTATATTGATTTTGTTATCGATATTTTTATAGATTTTGTTATCGATATTTCTATAAGTTTTGTTTCGATTTTGATATCGATTTTGTTATCGATATTGTTATAGATTTTGTTGTCGATATTTTAATCGATTTTGTCATTGATATTTTTAATGGTTTTGTTATCGACATTTTTATTGGTTGTGTTAACGATTTTGCTATCGATATTATTATCGCTTTTGTTATCGATATTTTTATCGATTTTGTTTTCTATATTGTTACTGATTTTGCTATCGATATTTTCGGAACTTATCGATATAGTGATCGATAGTTTTATCGATTTTGTTATCGATATTTTTTTATCGATTTTGTTATCGGCTGTTTTATAGATTTTTTTATCGATTTTGTTATAGATTTTTCTATCAATTTTGCTATCGATATTATTATCAATTTTTCTATCGATTTTGTTATC
>NW_023458564.1:14268995-14285167 GCF_013731165.1 Rhagoletis pomonella | reverse complement strand
ATTTTGCTATCGATATTATTATCAATTTTTCTATCGATTTTGTTATCGATATATTTATCGATTTTGTTGTCGATATTTATATTTAGGAGTTCGTCTATAACCATAGTCTACAAAAGGAGAGATAATACATCTCCTTGAGGGCAACCCCTTGTGGCTGTTATAGATTCTGTCGTGCCTCCTAATTCCATACTGATTTTACGTATTCTAAGCATTGATAGAATCCATTTATTTATTATTGGGCTTATACCCTTGCTCATCAAGGCACCATCTTTTGCCTTATATGATGTGTTATCAAAAGCCCCCGAAATGTCAATAAAGGCACAAAGGGCTATATTTTTAGACTGCAGAGCTTTCTAAATTTTTAAGGTTAGGCTATGAATGGCTGTCTCAGTGGATTTGCCTAGTTGATAGGCACATTGGTTCTTGTTCAGAGGCCGTTCCCTTAGGTTGACTTCTCTGATATACTGATCCAGTATGGAGAGCGTTTTATGAGAAAGGAACTGAGGCTAATTGGTCGGTAGGATGGTAATAGTTCCGGCTTACATGGTTTCCTTAAAAATACGACCTTAACCTCAGACCATCTGTTGAGAAAATAGCTCAGAAAGAGCGAAGCTCTATTAAGTTTAGAGAGCAGTGGGGCTATGTAGTTTATTCCATGTTGAAAGAGACATGGATATACCCCATCTGGTCCTGGCGATTTGTATGGACTAAATGTTGATAGAGCCCATTGCACACGTTCTACAGTGGTGAGCTTTGTAGCAAAGCTTTTTTCCCTTCCAAAAGTGGGTGTTGGAGCACCCACTTCCGGTCGACAGTAGCCTACTGCACAGCCCGGGAAATGAGGATGCTGTGTGTCTTTTCAGAATGCCCTTTGTTAGAGCTTTTTGGAGGCGTACTGCCTCCGGGAGGCTGTTAATTTCCTCGCAGTGGCTTCGCCAGCTAGCTCTTTTGGATCTCCTTAAATCTTTGTTGTAGGAGGTTAGGGCAATTTTATACGGGTTCCAATCACCCGTAATTTTCGCCCTATTGAATAGTTTTCTAGCCTGGCATCTCATTTGCTCAAGCTTCTTGCTCCACCAAACACATCACGATTGGATTTTACCTTTCCTTGGGGACAGCTACGGTTGAAAGCTATTGCAATATCTGAGTGAAGCTGTTCAGCCTCGGTCTCAAGCTCCTGTGTGGTCGTGATTGGACTCATTGGGCTGTTTCTTAAACATAGGGCCAAAGCAGGCCAACCACAAGGGGTTTCTACACATTTCGTCTGCAGCGCCATCCCTTGGGCCCATTTGCTGCAAAACCATTGCATACAATAAAATGAATACGCATTATGAATTTCATCCTCGACTCCAGTGCCACTCATCGGGTCCATTTTTGTCCAAAGAAATTTTAATCATACAGGTACATATCTCACATTTAAAATTTGAACGAAATCGGTTAATAAATACGACTTTTATAAATAACCCTACTTCAGCACCACCTAGCGAGTTTTCTAGTAGCATATAATAAGACCATATATGCAACGTATAACCAACGACAATTTGACGGAACTCCATCCAGTGGTTCTTGAGTTTAGTCCGAACAACGAAAACGGCTATCATTTTATGTATATATTTAGGTATGTAGATAGGATAGTCAATAACGAAACTCATAAAAATAAAAAAAGCTCTAAACTTTGCGCAAAATTTTAAAAAATTCTTAAAAATGTTCACAAATATTACAAACAGAGTTACAATAATTCAGTGGGATTTAGAAATCTAGGAGAAAATGGTTCCCAATCGAATGATACGTGCCCACTTACGTAAATGTATATAGATGCAGCCTTTCGAATAATTACCACTTTTCGCCTTAAGTACGGTATTGATGACATATGTAGCTGTGTCGAATTTTAGGACGTTAGCGTAAGTGGTTCCAGAGATAAGCCATATGAGAAGTTCATTTTGTATGGGAGGTGCCACACACCCTTTTCCAATGCCTACCAGTTTTCGCCATAAGTAGAGTATTTGCAATTTATGCATCCGTGATAAGCATACATATTGGAGATATGTATATTGTTTTTTTTACGTTTTAGTCTGTATACGAATTTTCGGAATATCACGACCCCAGCGCCACATACCGACTAATTTTTGGGGGAATATTTATTTTCAAGGTGCTTAGTGAAATACAATGTACAGAAAACTATATGAAATTGTAAAACCGTGCCGTCTCAGATTTCTTAATTTTTTGGCAGAAACCACAAGAAGTTTTGATTTTTTTTAACGAAAATCCTTCCACACAGAAGTTCCAAAAAAGTGCGATTGTCAAAAAATTGCGAAAAATGTCAATAAAGCTAACTTTGTGGTATCAAGGCGAAATTTTGAGAACAGTGCGGTGCTAACTCTAAATATAAACAACGAAGCACTGGAAAAAGTTAATACACTCAAATACTTATGAACAAAGATCGATGATAAACTGAAAAAAAATGGATTTTATATTTTCAGTTAGACCTCTAGCAATATGTACATCGGTGAAAACTGCATTTAATTCCATACAAACATGTTGCCATACAGATAGACAAACAGACCAAAATTCTAAAAATTGTTCATTTGGCTTCTGTTGATCTAATAAACCCCCTATTAATTTTTCTTTAATATATATGTGTATGGAAACATTTAGGTTATCCTATCAATTTAACTGAATTAAATTTTTCAAATAGGTGGTAACCCGTTTCAAAAATGTTTTCGAAAGAGAGCTTCCTAAACCTTCTTAGTTTAATATCCGTATTGCAATATTTCATTTATTTTACCAGTTTAAATGAATACAATTTTTCAAGCAGGTGGCAGATCCCCTAAAAATATTTTCGGCATTAAAATTTCCTAACCTCTTTAGTTTGATGCCAATATTGCAATATATAATTTATGTTATCAATTAAATTAATAAAAGTTTTTAAACGGATGGCGTATCAATTCCCTTAAACTGAAGTTTGCATACAAGTTGCAACTCTCTATTTTTTCTTCTATATTGTAAGTTAGACATCTAGCGATACATCGGTGAAAACTGAATTCGAATCCATGCATTGGTTTTCGAGTGATACACGTACAAATAGACAGACAAAAATTTTAAAAATTGTTAGTTTGGCTTCTGTAGCTCTAATAAAGACCCCCACCCCTTTTTAATTTGTCTTCTATAACATCGGCCTGTCACAATTTTATTATAAGTATAGATATGGATTTCATTTGTTTTACCAATTTAATTCAATAAAATTTTTCAAACAGGTGGCAACCCTCCTCAAAAATAAACCCTTAAGAAATATTTTCGGCTGTAAGGCTTGTTAAATCAATTTCTTTTGCCGTCCATATTGCAATATTCGCTTTTTCTTTTCAATTTACTTAACCTGCAATTTTCAAACAGGTGGCAACTCTCTAATTTTCGTTTCTCTGTATTTACAGTTAGACCTCTAGCAATACATCGACGAAAATTGTATTCCATTAGATGCATTCGTTTTCGAGTGATGCGCGTGCAAACATACAGGCAGACAGACAGACAGACAAAAATTCTAAAAATGGTTGATTTGGCTTCTGTTGCTCTAATAAAGACCCCCCACATTAGTTTTTCTTTAATATTTATAATTTGCAGACATCGGCCTGTTACAATTTTATTATATGTATAGATTTTTGAAGCAATCGAACCATAACCGCAAATGAAACGCAAGCGCCATATTTTCTCATTTTGTATTGTGGATCAAAATTTGCTTAATATTTTTAATATCTGGCTACTGTAAATTGAATCGCTAAAAATTTGCAACGCAATCCAATCAACCTAACCTACATATTTTTTTTTTACCTTGATACAATTTTGCACTGGGAAACCATTCAAAGCGACCAAAATTAAGCAAATTTAAAGTTTCATATACAAAATCTAGGGAAAACATGTTTTCTCAGAAATTTATATTTTTCGACATTCTTTTTTACGTTTAAAAAGTTTCCTTGCGACAGTGACTAATGCAACAAAAATTACAGCTCAATGGGACGATCCGTTTTAGAGTAACGTTCGGTCTTACGCAACTTTGTTTGTATACATAATAATAATAATAATAGATTGGCGCTTACGCCCATTTGGCTGAGCTTCTCCTGCGATTTGTGGCGTGCGCCTTGATGTTGTCACACAAAGGAGAGGGACCTACAGTTTTACGCCGACTCCGAACGGCGCTGGTATTTTTATGAGAAGCTGTTTTTCATGGCAGAACACACTCGGAGGTTTGCCATTGACTGCCGAGGGACGACCGCTACTAGAAACAAATGTTTTGTTTTATTTTTTTTATGTTGGTCATAAACTGTGCTCGAACCCAGGCTCTGCGGAATGGGAGCACGCACTGCTAACCACTACAACACAGTTCTATATATATATGTGTATGTATTTACATTTTTAAATAGTTGGCAACTCTCTTAAGAAAAGTAACTACTTCTGGATAAGACAGCATTTAAATGCCTTTCATTCACTAAACGCGCAGCAATATTTAATTGAGGATATATATTAAGTTCACTAAAATTTTAGACACGTGGCAACCCTATTTAGAAGTTAGTATGGTAGAGCGGTGAAGCTTTCCTTCCAAATGGTGCTTCACTTAATAAATTTGATGGAATATTGTGGAAGATATGAAGCTTTATTGACCGCATACAGTGCTTTCAGCTCTTTAAATCCCTTTTTTTTAATAAATTACTAAATTTTAACAACGCGACTATATATATATAAGTATATAGATAGTTACTGATTTATCCCAGTTTTCGTGTTTCTGTAAATTACCATTATATGGTAGGTGGGCGTGGTCATTGCCCGATTTCAAAGATTTTCAACAGATTTCTTAGCTAGACCCTAGGCAAGACTCGTACCGAGGTTGGTAAGGATTGGTGAAGCGGCTACTGAGATACAGCATTTCATCATAAGTGGGAGGGATCACGCCCAATTTCAAAAAACTCTAAATAATATTAAATTTACCAAAATTCTACTTCACATATTAATTTTCAACAATTTGCGTCCAATATTTACTGAAATATCGTAGTCCTTGCATTTTTCGATAATGGGAAGTGGGCGTGGTTACAGTCCGATTTGGCCCATTTTCAATACCAACCTACCTTGGATAAAGGGATACCTATATACCAAATTTCCTTGGGATATCTCAATTTTTGCTCGAGTTATCGTTTACGCGGACGGACGGACAGACATACGTGACTTAATCGACTTCTCTATTCATTCTGAACATTTATGTATACATTTGTCTACATCTATCTCGATTCATTTTGGCTGTTACAAACAACCGTTATGTGAACAAAGTTAATATACAGTTGTGCACAAGTGCGCTCGGTATAAAAAGGCGAGTGCAGCACCGTACTCGTGATAGAAGTGAAACATCTTAAAAAAACACATCGCACACCGTCTTCAAAACAGTCACAACTCAAAATTTGGCATTTTTGAAATTATGCGCTAAAAATGTACGCAGAGCTTTTATTTACCTTTCAGCAAAAGTTGGAGCAAATTTTTGCTATAGTTTGTTACAAAAACCTGAGGTAAAGTCGCACTTGTCCATATGAATAACATGTGCTAAGAAAAGTTTTTCGCATTTTCTGACAAACGTATTATTTTGAGTTGTGACTCTTTTGAAGACGGTGTGCGACATGTTTGCAGCGCAGAGAATAAGACGAATACAGATGCTTATTTTAGTTAGTTAGTTAGTTAATTTTCCGGGTATTCTAGAACAAGAGACACCGCGACCTAAAAGATCTTTTGTATCTCTTTGAAGGAGTCCCTAACCCAATGTGGCCAAGATTCCCTCGGCTTCCCTAATGAATTCTAAAAGGGCCTTGGTAGACGAGTTCCTAATAACAGAGGGTTCGACCATCGAAGATTTGAAATAAATCAATCTTTGTCTGGCCAAAGCTGGACAGTGACAGAGAATATGCTCCGAAGTTTCATCAGCCTCGAGGAAGAGCCGTCATTCCGACTCTGTGATCGCACCTATTCGGTGCAAGTGGGATCGCAATTGGTTGTGACCAGTCAGATACCCAGAAAGTAGCCTGATGCCATTTTAATTAGGTAGGACAATGTTGTTTGTGTTAAAAGGGTAGCCGAAGAGCCAAGCCTGTCTAAGGATGCTTATTTTATCTAATGTAGGTACCAAGTTGCTACGTTTTTATCATTTTTCACATTTAATCTTTTTTTTAAATTTATATATATATATATATATATATATATATTTTTTTTTTTTTATTCGAAGGATATGATGATCCTTTGTCGCTTTATTCTGTATTCGAAAATTATATGGTTCAATGGAATTGAATTTTGTGCTAAATATTTGAATAAATCATTCAGATTTAGATAGCGTTTTTAGAAATTTATCTAAGAACAAGTAATTTTTAGCAAAAAAAAAGCGACTTCAACTCTCTTATAAAAAAAAAAATATATATATATATCTCATGATCCACTAATCGGATCTTAACCAGATTAGTATGAGACCACCTCTGAGACACTACCTTTCCGATGCAAAAAGAATTGTCGAAATCGGATGACGTGGTCCAAAGTTATGCGGTAACATACATAAAAAAAAAATTTAATAAAGTAAAATTAAATAAAATAAAAAAATACTCCGACGAACTGATAACCTCACCTCCTCATTTTTTGGAAGTCGGTTAAAAATAAAACATTTACACCAACATTTACAAATAAATAAGACTTTAACTGCTTTATAAATAGAAGATTTGTATGAAAATGTCACTTTATAGAGCTCTTTAAATGTATTTTTAACCGACTTCCAAAAAAGGAGGAGGTTATCAGTTCGTCGGAATATTTTTTTTTTTTTATGTATGTTACCGCATAACTTTGGACCACGTCAACCGAATTCGATAATTCTTTTTGCATCGGAAAGGTAGTGTCTCAGAGGTGGTCCCATACTAATCCAGGTTAGATGCGATCATTGGATCATGAGATATATATATATATATTTTTTTTAAATGAGAATTGAAGTCGGGTTTTTTTGCTAAAAATTACTTGTATTTTTTATGAATAGGGCCGTTAGATTTTTGTTTGGATTTTCGTTGATTTTCAATATGCTATCCCAAAATAATTGATATCAAATAAAGCACCTCTTTCAGGTATGTAAATATCGGGTGACGAAAATTGAACTGGAAACACAAAATTTATTATATCAATTTATGACGAAAATTATACGCATTTTTTAACTGCCCTGGAAACTTTCGGAAAATAGTTTTATTTATTCGGAACGTTGCAAAGTTCTGTCTACTCTTATGACCAATTTCAAATTGCGTAGTTAACTCAGAATCGGCAATTAACTAGAGATTTTCAGTACAAAAGTCTGTAGTTAACTGCCGATTCTGAGTTAACGCACTGTGAAATTGGCCCTTAGAAACACATAATAAAAAAATAAAAACTTTAGCAACGATTCATATGAATAAAACTATTTTGCGCCAGTTTCCCGGGCAGTTAAAAAATGAGTATAATTATCGTCAAATCGTATATTATTGATATCATAAATTTTGTGTTTCTAGTTCAGCTTTAGTCAGTCGAAATATTTACCTCAAAGAGGTGTTTTATTTGATTATATCTACTTTTATAATCCAATGCTATGCTACTGCAACAATTTTTAGTAGTTGTACCGTGGGTACATACATGGTAATTTCCTTTTTGTTTTATTCACTACGTAGCTTTATTGATTTATTTCTTAACGCAACCGAATCCGCTTTTGCACTTCCGCTTTAATATTTTTACTTCCTGAAACTTGAGCACCCTGTGTTGCTGATTAAACACAGCCTCATCTAAAGGTTCCTTTTCCTCCTCGATCATGATCTGCGATAACAATATATCGATAAATTCTCTATCTAGTTCGGCCTAGGGTCAACTCTCTTGCGAATTAAGTATTCTTTCTTTTCCGGAGCCGTCAAGTACAATTAAATTCTTTCAAAGTGTCACGTGGTTTAAGAAAATAAAATAAAATTTATTAAAGTTAGTGTACCATCTAAGTTGTGGTACAAGTCCTTCGGAGTTGAAGCGGTTTATCCTCCTTTATAAAAACGGTAAGAATGTTTCAAATTTCATAATATTAATGCTAGAAATCTCAACTGGCCAAATAGGGAAAGATCTAACAGCGGGTCCTTGTTACAGAGTTTAATAAACGGCTTACAAAACGGAAGTTTCAGACGTATTCGACGAAGAGTGCCAATATCCTTACGAACACCACTGGAAGTCTATACTGCAGCGAGGACCGACCAAATCAAGTGATCATCGACCCAACGATGCGTTCCCTAACTCGCAAGAAGTTGCAAGAATTTACAGGATTTTACCAGAAAGCGTTCCCGTACTCGGTTCTCTGGCAAAGTGGAAAAATGGGAGAGTAAAATCGGTCCTCTCTTTGTGACAAACCATCAGCTATTCAAATGATTTCAAATTGGAATAAGTAAAAACAAAAGTGCATCTGCATTTTCAACTTATGAAATATATCCCAGCGAAGAAATATCAAGTTTTGTAAGTATTTTTGTTAATTTGCTGGAGTATTTGAGCAAAATTCGGAAGATCGGCAAATGATAAAAAAACTGCTATGTAAACAAAAAATTGCGCACACGGTGTATTTGACAGTTTTACCAGTTTTTACCCGAAAAGCGTTCCCGTACTTTTTGGCTTTTATATCTTTCTCTGAGAGCAATCTTGATTTTTGACATTTTTACAGGTTTTATCCAGAAAAGTTGAGGAACGAAACTAATTATAACAGCGGCTTAAATTAAAAAAAAAAAACTTATATTGTCTAAGCCTCAATTAGGTTACGTGCCCAGCAAAAATCACGATTACCACAGAAACGAAAGTGGAAACTAGCTAGGCGGTGGGAATCGCTTACCCTTTCGCTTCAAGAAGGCATTATTTTAACATGAGCATGTCATTGGCGGTAAGCCCTTACCCGCAGCATTACCTTCGAACGAAGGGAGAACCCATGGATAAAGAGAGTCCAGAGAAGCGAACAAAGAATGCCTTACAGTGAAACTAATGTAGAATGCCTAGATAAGTACATACTTATTTATAATAAATTGAAAACAGAAAATACAGATTGTCTTAAAAGATTAAAATTAATTAAAATTTTTATAAATCAGTTTTCATACATACATATGTATGTATTTAGGTAATTAAATTTTACTTAAAAATCGGTATGTACATACATGCATATTTAATTAACCTTAAAATTGTACTTCCTCACACTCGTACAACACTTCAGGCCCGTCCACATAGAACTTTGGCGTTGCGTTGGCGTTGGCGTCGCTTCAACAGCTGACTATGAATACATGAATCCAAATGCAGCCGTCCACATAGCCAAAATTCGACAACGCTCACGCCAACACAAAGCAAAAAGATGGCCAACTCTCAACTTTTCGCGTGCGTCGCTCGTCAGCTGTTGCAAATAAATAAAATTATGTGAAATATTTTTTCTTTTTAATCAAGTGCGGGCAAGAAATATCGTTTTTAATGCAATTATTGATATGAAATATTAATTTATCTGTCGTTAGTATGTTAATTTAGTGGCCCAAGCATTCGCTGCCAAGCGTTCATTGTAGCAAGCATACTTTTAACGTGCGTTATGTCAAACTAACGCCAACGCCAAAGCCAACGCGAAAGTTCTATGTGGACCGCCCTTTCATTGACTGACTTCAACTTCGCTGCAAATTGAACATGATTCAATAATACAAGGTTCGCTAAACTGACAGTTGTCTCTCTCGCACCGCTCCCTTAGCAGTGGCACCGTGTTGCTTCTTTGCAAATTAACATGGAAACAGTGTAGCTTTGGTGTGAAATAAAAGTATAAGCTTTTGTGCAATATGTTTATTTGTATATGCATATGAAGCATATTTAACTGATGAAAACCTAAGCATTGGATGTTTACATCACTCTCATAGTCTTATTTTAATTTTGAGTCATTTTGCAGTTTTTATACGGCTAAATAGCATATAAATTACGTAATTCACGTAGATATATCAATATTACGTTCAAAATTTCGTTTAAAATGCCAGATTTCCTGCAAATACATTAGAATTTACGAAAGGAATTTCACTACTAATTGCCTACTTTGCGTACTTTTCTACTACCATTTTCGAAACAAGGGATTGCATTTCTCTTTCTCTTTCTCTTTCTCTGTCCTTCGTAAATGCAATCTTTTGTAAGGGAGTGTCAAACCGCAGCTGTCAATAATTATCTAACCTTGTATTATTGAATCATGCAAATTGAAGAAAGCAAAACATGATTTTTATGCGAGACAAATTTCCACAGAAAGTAACGGTAGAAAAAGAATTTTTGGATATTCATTCTATTTTTCAGCTGACTACGATGCTGCATTCTACTTTGCATTCCCCGAAATGAAGCAAAATAAGAAAAAATATTGTAGGACATTCTACTTTGCATTCCCTGAAATGAAGCAAAGAAGCGAAACAAATAAAATATTGTAGGACTTTCTACTTTGCATTCCCCGATATGAAGCAAAGAAGCGAATTAAAAAAAAATATTATAGGAAATTCTACTTTGCATTCCCCGAAATGAAACAAAGAAGCGAAATAAATAAAATATTGTAGGACATTCTACTTTGCATTTCCGGCAATGCCTAAAAGAAGCGAAAAAATTCGAAGGCATTATAACGCTATTCCTTCTAGAACACGTTACCACTAAAAACGATTACCGATTTTTTGCTGGGTGTATGCACGTGTGTAGGCACGTAAGCGGCATACTTGTACCAGGGTGACCGAGCTTCAGAGCTGTAGAAATTTGCAATAAATTTTTTTAGCAATCAATGATTGTGCTAGTAATAGGATTACAATCAAAATTGATTGCATTTTTCTGATTGTAAAAACTACAATCAATTTAATTTAAGCACATTTGATTGCAATGATTGTGATGGCAATCAAATCACTGATTCAATCAAACATTTTAATTGCAATCTCTAAAATGCAATACTTTATTCGTGTTTTTTTTAATAAAGAAATTGAGAGCGTAAAAGCAAAACAGAACGTGAAATTGTGAAAAAGAGAAAACTAGCAGAAAAAGTTATTGAACACAAAACTAGTAAAAACTTGCAAGTGAGTAGTTGTTTCACCGTTTTGACATTCTGTTCAGTTTTAAACTCTTTGCTTCACACGCAAGCACTTACACAGTCCGGTACATCATTAATATTTTGATTTCCACTCATTTTACTTTTGTTTATGCTTAACCATGTCAACAAATGGCGGCTTTTGACATTTATTCTTCTTCTTCCGCTAGCTAATTTCTGCTATTAAAAATTTCACTAGCAAGAATTTGCACCTCTCCCGTGTTATTACGCTCTCATTCAGTGCTCCATTGGAAATTTTTTGGGTTGTTATACACTTTTCCAGTAAAAATTTGCAGGTTCCAGTACTGACTATTTGTTACTATACACACCTAATATAAACAACGAGTTGTGAGCACTTCAAATTGCGTGCATGTTGTTTTAGTAATTTACACTGAGAAAAGAGTTCAGTTACGTAAGTATGTTTCTCTGAAAACATGAGTTATAGTTACCAAATCTTGTGTTGAAAGAAAAATATTAAATCTTATAAGTTTAAGTTTCACAACAGTAGCCAGAAAGTTGTTGCTGCTTGAAGAAAAACATTTTATTCAAAAAGCGGCAAAAAATTTTGAAGACTGTTGTAAAATTTTAGCTTATAAGACAAATTGGATAACTTCTGAATTACATAATATTTACAATTTACAAGACCAAATATAAAATGTGCGAACCAAAACTTATTGTGCGAATATATGACCGCCTAACTAATGCTGAACCGAATTCTGAGATAGGGCGTTCTTAAATCAAATTCTGAAGTAGAGCGTTATTGAAAAATTTTCTGAGATAGGGCGTTTTCGAAGTGGCTGCCGAGATAGGTCAATCTTCCACTCAGCCATCGATAAGTTATACTACTAGGGATAGTTGAAAAGCTCGATGGAGGTGCTGTTTAGTTGCAGCTTTGTCATGCAGAAAATCGAATTTGTATGCATGCATTGATTAGCGGAACATTAAAGACGACAATCAAAACAACCTACTGCTAGGTGTAATGCCGTTAACCCACTAAGGGCTTGTGTGCTTCACCCTCGTACTTCCAATTATTCATCAAAATAAATGTTATTTAGACAGGTTGCAGTTAGAAATTTTTATGCAATTAATGATTGCAATCAAAAATTAATTGCAATCAAAAACTTATTGCAATCAATTTCTTCTAAATCATTACAAATTTTAATTTTTGCAATCAAAATATAAGCAATCAATGTTAATTGTAATTAAACTAAATTGCAATATTACGTAAAATATGCGATTGCAATCCAATTTGATTGCAATTTTTTACATATACTTTTTAAAGTTTTCAAGATTTGGATAGCTTTAAAAAAAATATTTTGGAAATAAACAAAAAAAAAAAATAGGATTTCCATATCTATTAAGTAAATTCCTTACTCTAAAATTTAGGTGGCAACCCTATTTCGAAATACGCTGGATTGAATGGTACATATCTTGAGCGTATGTGTAGTATGTATGTATACATAAAAAAATGTTGATTGAGATTAACAAAATAAAAATTTGTATTACAAGGAAGCGTGGGCAACCCTGATTGAAAACATTTTCTGACCAAAGTTCTCAACAATACCTTTCATTTGATATCCATATTGCGATGTTTTAGATAAATTGTGTAGAATCGAAAATAAGTGGCAACCTTACATTATTATCCTAAGGAATAACATTTTCTTTATAGGGAAAGCATTGTTTAAGAACCTTCTCTTGGTACCCGTGAGTAGTAATATTTCACCTTTTTTCTAAACAAAAAATTATATAAATATACGATTCAAAAAAGGTGGCAACCCTATTAAAAATATTTTTGAATTAGGAATCTTTAAAATACCTTCCATTTGATACCCATATTTTGATGTTTTAATTAATTTATAACTAATTTCGAATAGGTGGCAACCTTATACGAGTCTTCTCGGAGATATTGCCTATTCAGATAACCTTAAAATCCAAAACATTATCTGTGTACAAAATTTCATCAAAATCGTTTGAGCGGTTTCCGAGGACGCTATGGATATATATATATATATATATATATACAAGAATTGCTCGTTTAATGTAATAAGATATTTCCGAACAAATGTATTAAAATCTGACAAAACTTGATTTTGCCATAAAGTTTTATTTGATTTTCCCAAGGAAAAAATTTCGCTTCAATGGATTTAATCCTAAGTTTTTTTCATTCAAAAGTAGGGGAAAAAAGAAAGAAATTACATAGAAATGAAGTGAAATAAAATGTCGAATTTACTAATACTTACCATTAGAACATACTTACCTTAAAGAGTTTTCATGCATTAATCAAATAATAAGGATCCTCTTGAACTCTGATTCTGACTTAGGTTTCTTTTCTTACCTTTTTTTATACCCGAGCGCACTTCAGTGATCGGACTTCTACCACATTGTGGTAGATCTGGCACTTTTTTGAGCACATACCACACAAGGTCTGAAATCTACCACATATTCGCATTTTTGCGTTGTTTTATTTTTGCTCGATATAATTTTCTTAATTTTAAGAGCAAAAATTGTCCAACACTAAACACTAACAACAGGCAGAATGGGATTATAAAATAAACTGTAAAATGTTAAATTTTCTCAATATTCAAATTTTCGACGGGAACGTGGTTTTATTGTGTTTAATTGCAAAATATATGATTTATAAAAATAATTAATAGCAAAAATATTAAAAAACAGCGATTTTTGTGAAAGTATTAGCAAATTTCAGTGCATCTTAAGTTTCTAAATCGTTGTTTACTTTTACTTGAGAATTGTCAAAATCGGCAAATCCCAAGTAGCGGTTTCTGGAACGTGCCACATTTGTTCGCTACATCGTGATGTGATAAAAAGAAAAGCTGGCAGTACTCCGCAAGGTTGCAGAAATCTTTCAAAATATGTTCGAAAAATATCTTGATGTGGAAGGAACTGATTTAAACGTTCAAGGAAAAAAATTGCCAAAACTCAACGCAATTTTTAGCAACTTCAATCTTGCACTTTATTATACTAAAATTAGATTCTAATTAAAATGTTTGCAATTTATGTGAAACCTTGCAGAATTTTTTTAATTTCTGTACAAAGTTTGATCCAAAACCTGAGATCTGCCACATTTTTTTGAAATCTACCACAGAGCGAAATAAGAAGAAGATGTACTGCATACTACCATATATGTTTGCTCAGGAGCAATGAATTCCCACCCCACCTATACATCCCTACAGTCTACTGCAGCGATCCTTTTCATACGAAAGCGATTAGAAAGCTCTTCTTTGCTCAGCTGTTAAGCTTATTATTATTTTGGAATACGGTGGTCGGACTTATTCCCCCGGCCTAAAATCACCCGAAAAAAAACGCCCGGAAAAATCCCCCGGACAAAATGCCCCGAACAAACATCTCCTCGACAAACATGTCCCGGACAAAATCCCCCGCAACAGAAATCTCCCGGACAAAATCACCCCAAAGATTATCTACGCAAGAAGAAAATCAGCGCAAAAATACTTCCGCCCCTCTTTTCCGGCAACACAGAAAGGATAATTCAATTTAGTGAGAGTTATAATCCCTAAACGCGGCCGAAGGCCGCCTACACAAAAATACTCCCGCCCCTCTTTTCTGGCAACAAAGAAAGGAGAATTCTAGTTAGTAAGGGTTATTTTGTGGGGGAGATTTTTATGTGGTATGTATTTCTGCGTGATTCTTGGAGATTTGGTCCGGGGGATTATTTTTGCAGGAGATTCTGTCCGGGAGGTTATTGTCTGGGAGATTTTTGTGTGCGGGGGATTTTGTCCGGGTGATTTTAGGACGGGGGAATAAGTCCTTTGGAATACACCAAAGTAAAAATCTTGTAATGTGATTAACAACTGAAGCGTTATAGCTTTCAGTCATCATCTTCGTTTAATGCGTAATATAACAGAAATAGTAAAAATTAGCATGTCTTTCCACAAAAAAGTTAGGAAACAGCGATTGACGATCCCCTTTCGTCGCACAGCTGATGGCGTAACTGCGTGTTTCGGCGCCGAAAGCACCCACGCGGCTAATTGCTGGCAGCAGCAGTAATTTTAGCGACTGTTAGTGAAGCAGCATTCACGCTTTAGCGCAATGGGCATAAATGCCTGTCACACGCCCTCTGCCATTCACCGTCCGCCTGAAGTGCAGCTGGTTGTTGTTGCGCCATCTCTCGCGCATTGTATATACGATCAAGCGCGCGAACCAACACACGTTTTCACGATGC
Source organism: Rhagoletis pomonella (assembly GCF_013731165.1). Lineage (NCBI taxonomy): Eukaryota > Metazoa > Arthropoda > Insecta > Diptera > Tephritidae > Rhagoletis > Rhagoletis pomonella. Next base: position 14,269,862 of record NW_023458564.1, on the reverse strand, counting down.
AATACACTATTGTTGCCCCATTGCCAGCGCCAACACTTGCGCTCTTGCGCATTTGCACACTTTCACACACCTCAAGTAATGGCATAGAAACAAAGCCAACAAAAAAAAAAACCAGTAAGAAAGTCTAACTTCGGGCGGAGCCGAACATTAAATACCCGGCGCAAGTATTAAATATATGTTTCTTCACCTTTCCGAAACCTACCGCTAGATGGTAAGCCGGGGTGTATCAATTTTGAGTAAATTGGCGCCCTTCAATTTCGAAATATTGAAGTTTCAAGCATTTCTGAAATTTACCGTTATATGAATAGCGGCCGTAATTTAAGTCCGATTTCAATAATTTTCAACGCTTTGCTTTCATGTGGCAAGCACAATAACCACACCGAGTTTGGTACAAATTGGTAGAACGGTTACCGATATACATATATGTGATCATAACTGGGCGGTGCCCCGCCCATTTTCCAAAATTGTACCATAAAAGTATTTCTTGGTAAAGAATTTTTGCAAGCATCAATTTTGAATAAATTAGCTTCAATATTTACTGATTTATCGAAGATTTTGTATTTCTCTAAATTACCGTTATATGGGATGTGGGCGTGGTTATTGTCCGAATTAAAAGATTTTCGGCCATTTGGTATGCTGTGCGAAGGCCAACAAATATGCCAAGTTTGGAAGAAATTGGTGCAGCGGTTCCTAAGATATACACATGTAACCATAAGTGGGCGTGGCTACGCCCATTTTCCAAAAATGTATAATATTCTTATTTTTCGTCTAAAAATCATTGTAAATATCAATTTTGAGTGAATTATCTTCAGTAGTTACTAAAATATCGCAGTTTTCGTATTTCTGGAAACTACCGTTATATGGGAA
>NW_023458564.1:14195444-14248848 GCF_013731165.1 Rhagoletis pomonella | reverse complement strand
GATCTCTTCTATGAGCGCTTCGAACGTACATATGAGCGCAGCGATGTCAAAATCGTGCTTGGCGATTTTAATGCCAAGGTGGGCAAGGAAGGGATCTTTGGCGCCACTGTCGGAAAATTCAGCCTCCACGACGAAACGTCCGACAACGGACTGAGGCTGATGGACTTCGCCGGGGCCCGAAATATGGTAATATGTAGTACTAGGTTCCAGCATAAGAACATCCACCAAGCTACATGGCTGTCTCCAGATCGAAAAACGAGAAACCAAATCGATCATGTTGTGATAGACGGAAGGCATGCTTCAAGCGTTTTGGACGTACGTACACTCCGAGGGCCAAACATCGACTCGGACCACTATCTTGTTGTAGCCAAGATACGCACCCGCCTCTGTGCAGCAAAAAATGTGCGCCCAACAATGCAAGGAAAGCTTAACGTCGAAAAGCTGCAATCACAACAGACGGCCAATTTATTCGCCACTCGACTCACACACCTGCTCTCTGAGAGCACTCTTCAACAATCCGACGTACGCGAGTAGTGGAACCACATTTCCCGATCATTAAGTACCGCCGCCGAAGAAGTAGTTGGATTTCAGCGAGCCCGAAAGAACAACTGGTACGATGAGGAATGTCAAGAAGCCGCAGAGAAAAAAGATGCCGCCTACAGGGCCACGCTGCGATCGGGCGCAACGCGAGCCATGTGGGACCGTTATAGGGAACTGAAGAAGGAAGCGAGACGTATTTGCCGCAATAAGAAGAGAGAGGCTGAAATACGTGAGTGCGAAGAGCTTGAGATGCTGGCCGACAGGAAGAACACCCGAAAATTCTACCAGAGGGTTAGGCGACTTACGGAAGGTTTCAAGACCGGGGCGAACTCCTGTAAGAACAACAATGGCGACCTAGTGACCGATGTCCAGAATATACTTAAAATGTGGAGGGAACACTTTTATAACCTATTGAATGGTAGCAGCGCTGAAAGTAGTGAGGAAGACGAACCCGAGTCCCCAGTCGATGATGATGGAGTAGCTGTCCCACCGCCTGACTATGACGAGGTACGAATAGCGATTACGCGGCTGAAAAACAACAAAGCTGCTGGAGCTGACGGCCTGCCAGCCGAGCTATTCAAGTACGGCGGCGAGGAGCTGATGAGGTGCATGCATCAGCTCGTATGCAGAATATGGTCAGATGAACGCATGCCCGACGACTGGAATTTAAGTGTGCTCTGCCCAATCCACAAGAAAGGCGACCCCGCCATACGCGCCAACTACCGCGGAATTAGCCTTCTAAGCATAGGTTACAAGGTCTTATCGAGCGTATTGTGCGAAAGACTGAAGCCCACCGTCAACGAGCTGATTGGACCTTATCAGTGTGGCTTTAGGCCTGGAAAGTCCACCATAGATCAGGTATTCACAATACGCCAAATCTTGGAAAAGGCCCGCGAGAATAGGATCGACACACACCATCTATTTGTCGATTTCAAAGCCGCTTTCGACAGCACGAAGAGAAGTTGCCTTTATGCCGCGATGTCTGAATTTGGTATCCCCGCGAAACTAATACGGCTGTGTAAAATGACGTTGAGCAATACCACCAGCTCCGTCAGAATAGGGAAGGACCTCTCCGAGCCGTTTGATACCAAACGAGGTTTCAGACAAGGGGACTCCCTTTCGTGTGATTTCTTTAATCTTATGTTGGAGAAGATAATAAGAGCCGCAGAACTGAACCGCTCAGGCACAATACTTTATAAGAGCGTACAATTGCTGGCGTATGCCGACGACATCGATATTATCGGTAAAAACAAGGGCTACGTCTGTTCTGCCTTCTCGGGATTGGATAGAGAAGCAAAGCGAATGGGTCTGGTGGTGAACGAGGACAAAACGAAGTATCTCCTGTCAGCACACAAACAGTCAGAGCATACGCGTCTTGGCACCCACGTCACTGTTGACAGTTACAAGTTTGAAAAAGTAGACGACTTCGTTTATTTTGGAACCAGCATTAACACCAATAATAATGTCAGCCTTGAAATCCAACGGAGAATCACTCTTGCCAACAAGTGCTACTTAGGGCTGAGTAGGCAATTGAGAAGTAAAGTCCTCTCTCGTCGTACAAAGATCACACTCTATAAGTCACTCATCATGCCTGTGCTGGTGTATGGCGCGGAAGCATGGACAATGAAAGCATCTGATGAGGAGGCTCTTGGAGTTTTCGAGAGAAAGATTCTGCGAAAGATTTACGGACATTTACGCGTTGGTGATGGCGAATATCGCAGACGATTTAACGATGAGCTGTATGAGCTTTACAACGATATAGACATAGTGCAGCGAATTAAAATTCAGCGGCTCCGCCGGCTTGGCCATGTCGTTCGGATGGACAGAAACGCTCCTGCTCTGAAAATATTCAACGCGGGCCGCGATGCTGGTAACAGAGGAAGAGGAAGGCCTCCTCTGCGTTGGAAAGACCAGGTGGAGAAGGACTTGGCATTTTCAATTGGCGTCAGTTAGCACAGAAGAGAAATGACTGGCGTGCTGTTTTGGACTCGGCCAAAATCGCTTAGGCGGTTACAGCGCCAAATAAGAAGAAGAAGATATGAACCTGAAGAATCTTTTAATTAAAAAATGTTTCCTATAATTTTCTGGATTTAATGAGGAGTCAGTATGAATTTCCTTATGATCGAACAATGCGTGTTCTCTCCATTCGTTACCGAGATTTTGCAAGTTTAAAATAAGTTGAAAATATAACGATGGAATGAAAAAAATTATCGATAACATTTTGAATATTTAGCAGCAAATGCAGATGTGCTTAAGAGCGAAAAACACCACACAAGAGGCTTGACAAACCAAGAGAAATATCCCTTTCCTTAAAGCTAATTTATGTTGTGTATGGGAGTGTTTGAAGGTTTGACAAGTCGTTTGAGGGAAGTGTGAACAAAAATCAAAATTTTTTTGATTTTCTGGCCGCCATGTTGACGTTTGATCAAACCGCTTACGTTGTATATGATAAAATCGCTTCATTCGCAACGAAATGAGGGCGCGAGAGAGAAGAATCGAAGAAAACCACACGCTTTTACATTGTGAACCGGAAGAAAACTAAAATTCTTTGCTTGAACGAGTCATGTTTGCATGGTGTATGACGAAATGGGAAAAGTAGGTTTGACAAGCCACTTGTGTGGTGTATTGCGCTCTTTATAAAACTTCGGAAAGCTTTTTGTTCAAAAATTTGCAGAGCGATTTAACAACTCTCTCATGTAAAACATAGCTGCATTTGTTATCTGCAAATATATCGAGCGAAAATTCCTATAAAAATTCCTCAAAAAATATACCAGCGCGCCCGAAATTCCTCACGTTTTGCGGAATTACTCACAAAGTGGCAACACTGGTTGAAAGGCCGTTCACACCAGGCGATTGTTGCTTTCAACTAAAAGTTGCCTGTAAAATCGCCTCATGTGAACACCGTATAAGAAAGTCGATGTCAGAAAATAAAGAGAGAAAGCTGTTTCATTACTTCACCTGTTTATTGCGCCATTCATCCCACCTGCTTGTACCGAGTATACGTTCAAACTTAGAAGTCAGTAGGTAAAATTTTACATATTTTTGCATCACTATTTCGTACCGCATGTTCGCTTCGTCTTCATAAACGAACTCCACAGTTCGGATATAGTGAAGCAAGTGATGATAATGCAGGAACTTTAACTGAAGATAAAACTCAAAGCAATACTCTCTGTGTTATACATATGCTACGAACAGGAACGGCAACTTTTGTTTGTTCCATGCCATGGCGGAATTATACCAGGTGAAATAATTAGAGCGAGAAGAAAGATTTTGACACTGCCTTATTTGAAAAATTGCGTTTAAAATTTGACTATTAGGCAGCCGAATGTCAGAAATAAAGCGAAAAAGCTGTATCATTACTTCACCTGTTTATTGCGCCATGGGTACATGCAAACATATTAAAAAGCATGCAGATAAACTGCATACAAAAGCGCTATGTCAAATTTGCCGTGCAGTTATTAAAGACGACGCTTTCCATATATGTTGTCATACTTTTCATAAGTAAAAATATTTTGTGAATATTACTCTCTTCATATTGATTATATCACATTTTTTGTTTAATTATAAGTATTTTAAGAATAAAAAAGTTCTTTTTTCTTCTGTCAGAATTAACTTTGATAAAGTGAAATCATTCAGAAATTGGACCAAAAGTGGACAAAAGTTGTCCGAAAAAGGAGCGGTTTCTTGCTGCAAATAAAGATGGGCTCGGATTTTTAATAGACTTGTCACAATTTGTGTATTCTAAGGGCCAATTTAAAATAAATATTTAAACGGCTCTTAAGTTTAATTTTGGATTGCTATTTAAATTTCAATTAGCTTTCCTTGTGTGTTAGTCCACTTTATTTAAATATGCCAAACAAGTGGCATCACTGTTGCTTGTTCCTTGAAACTGTTGTTGCATTTGGTTGTTTTTTACATTTTGTGCTGAGCAGCTGATTGTTGTTTGGCATCTTGCCAAAACAAACTATCTATCAATCTTGGTTGTGTGGTACAAACACAGGGTTGCATATATCATATTTAAATAGCCAATATTTGCCATGTGAGTGAAGATAAAATGTCTGATCTGAAAATGAATTGTTGAAGATAATCAATAATCTCTACTTAAATAGGCCATCTGAAATTGGGTCTAAGTTTGGTAAGCCGACATTTTCTGCTGGTAGGCCAACTACAAATTTTGAGGGTTGTGAAGTTAAAATGAAGAGAGCTAATGAGCTAAAGCTATCGAACAAGATGCACTTTTTTGGCCATTGCACCATCACTGCAAAATCAATGCTGGTTTTTATAAATTGCACTTTTTATATGAAAAACGGCAAAAGTCATCACAAAAAATACTTATTAAAAATCAACGGGATTCTTAACCGCTTAAAACTTGGAGCTGTTTTACTAGAATTTCATAACCGACGTACCTGCATACCTATAATTTTTATAAAAATTCAGACTGAAAAGCTCACAATTACATTCAACAATTTTTTTCTACTGAAAAAATGTGGTGGAAAACAACAAAAATTTACAAATGGTAGAAGTTATAGCTGATATTTCGGAGATTACCACATCTCCTCATCAGACTTCTTTATCGAGTTCACTGGGATTTGACATAACAAAAACTTTTAACTTGAAAAACATTGCAAATATTTAATAAAAATCACCATGGACTCACTTTTGATCGCCAGTGTACCTCATATTATCTTATTGAATTTAATATAATTTAATTGATTTGTAACAAATACGATTTTGCATTATAATATTTATGTTTATGCGGCGCGCAAGTGCTTACAAAGAGATACCAGAAATTGATGAAAAACTTACAGATTTTTTAATTATATCGCTATTCGATCTTGTCCATTTTATGACCAGAAGATTTTAGTCATTCAAACATAATTTGTACAAAATTTCATCCCGATATATATCTTAGTTTTTAATATAATAATTAAATTACCTTACTAGAGCAAATTGGATCGCTGTGCACCTTTTTGATTTGACAAACTCAGATTCTGCGATACTTAAGCGCCGTTTACATAAGACTTTCCTCGCCTTGCTTGACAGTTCGAACTTTGACAACAAAGCGTGAAATGTAGAAGGTATGCTACAATAAACGCTTTGACAGCTTTTGCGTTCTCCTTTTCCTCCATATTTTATATCTGTAAAATGATAACAATATAATAATACGCATTAATAATAGCAATAATGCTTTATTTTGGAACGAATTTCCGTCATCCCTTGTCAAGTTTGGCTTGCAGACAAACCGGTTTCGGCATTGTGCCATCTTCAGTGTCATTTTTCGTTCTGTCTGGTTCGAGTTTTTGTCCTTAATTTATGTTCATTTATCTTAAGTAATGTGATTTTCGTCGATGATTAATTATTAGAAATGCCATGGTGTCCTTTTTTATTTCAGAAGCAGGTAATAGGTTGGTAAGTTCGCTGTCTCGATATTAACATCCGTTATGTTGGCTCTGTATGGTTTTTGCCTGCAGGTAGGTAAAAGTCGGTGCTTTTTGTCCTGGTACTTTGTGGCGTGTTCGGAGTGTCCATGCCTGTTGTTTTGTTGTAATTTTCTTTTTCTCGTAAATTAATTTTAAGGGTTCGAATATAACATCCGATGCGGTATTTGTTTGTTCGTTTATTATTTTGCCGTCGAATGTTTTTAGTTTGCATATTTCCATATTTTCTAGTACGTTTAGTCGTTGGCCTTTATGTTGTACATGCAGTAGTTTCGCTGACTTTCTTATTTGCGTTGGTGAACATTAGTTGTTAAACATGTGGTTAGAAAAATTTGACTCTGGTATTGCACTCGGTTTCTGCGTCTTTTTGTTATAGTCCCTTATATGTTCGCGAAATCTTGTTTTTATTTTCCGTCCTGTTTGACCTATGTAACTATGCTGGCATTTGCAAGTTAGTTTATACACTCCTTGTTTATCCAATGGGTCTTCTCGATTTGTGGTGTTCCGTAGTATCCGTCCTACGTTGTTATTTGTTCTGAATGTTGGTTGTGTTTCTGGAACAGCTTTGCTAGTTTGTGCATTGACTTTCCATTATAGGTTAATACCGCCCAATTTGTGTCATTGTTTTTTTCTTTGTTTGGCTTTCTGTTTTTGTGCTCCCTTCGGATTTCCTCTACCAGATCTCTCTTGTATCCGTTATTAGCCGCTATGGCATATATTGCGTTCAGTTCGTTTTTGTATCCTTCTTTTGTTAGTGGTATTTGCTCAATTCTATTGATCATTTGTCTAAAGGCGGCTTTTTTACGCTGATGAGGGTGGTTCGAAGTATTATGCATTATTGTATCTGTGGCTTTGGGCTTCCTAAAAATTTGATATTGCAGACTACTGGTGTTTTTATTTACTTTGATCGTCAGATCCATGATTCAATAATACAAGGTTGGATAAATATTGACATTTGTGTCAATCGACTGCCTTGTAAGGTTGCATTTAAGAAGGAAAGAGAAGCAGGTCACAATTTTATCCCCTTTTGTGTAAAGGTAGTAGGAAAAGTAAGTAGTCTGGTAGTGCTGAAATGCGTTTTTGTATACAAATTGAATTAAATATATAAAGAAGATTCCACTGATCTACACAATAGACAATGAATTAATTTTTTATGGCCACATAAATATTAAAAATTAAATAAATGGATATTCACATAAAATTCTTGCCAAAGAAACATCTTTGAAGTCTTTGAAGAAATATTCCCTAATATTCAAAATAAACCATGGTTTCATTGATATTCCAGTATATATTTAACAAAATTAATGGAATTCAAACAAATCCTTTATTCAAAGGCACTATATGAAGAATTATACAAATGGTAAAGATGCAATTGATTTAATGCATATAAATTAATCTTTTAAAAAGTATTATATTTGTTGCATTTAAAGATTGCATGTTCAATATCTTAAATTGAATTACATTTGGTTTTTTTTTTTTTAATTTACATTTTTTAGTAATGTTTTTTACTTTTTTCTCCAATCAGTCTTGCTAATCATTATATTGGTTACATTTAAAAGTTAGATCTTCAATATCACAATTTAATTACATTTGGTTATTTAAAAATCTAATTTTTGTAGAACGTTTTTTACTTTTTTCTACAATCAGTCTTGTTAATCATTATATCGGTTAAACTTTAAAATATGTCTTCAATACATTACATTTCGTTTTTTAAAAATGTTAATTTTTTGTAATGTTGTGTACTTTTTTCTGCAATTTTCCACTTTCGCTTTAATGGAGTGGTATACTTACTTGTAAATATGCAAAGGCTGCACTTGACCAACCCAAAGGCTGCAGTGGTAAAAATACATGCACCAGCAAACGTGGACGGACACCCAAATGATCCTGACCTTCACAAGAGAATATATTTATTAATATTTGTACTACCATACGTGGATGGATACAGGGATACTAGCATTCAAAACTTACTTGCAACGGCTGCACTTGTTGTAAAACGCTACTTTTTGCCAAATAAATATGTAAATATTGTTGTAATTCAAAATATATCCATTATTTTTGATTTTTTTGCCATACTTACTTGAATTTGCTCAATAAGAAAATGAATTTCCTCGAAACAATCGATGAAAATATCGGCAGTGTTGCCTGTTGAACTTTTTATACGAAGACAATATTTCTCCTTGTATTTTAGTAGTAGTTTTTATAAATCAAAAAAGAAGCCAACACAGGCTAAGTCAGAATGCGGGAGCGAGACAACTGCCAGGTTATCCAACCTTGTATTATTGAATCATGGTCAGATCTAAGTAATTTAGCTTTCCTTCCATTTCTTGTTCCACTGTGAACTTTATGTTGCTGTGCTGTTTGTTGAGGTATTCCAATATCTGTTCTTCATTTTCCTTTGTTATAAGACATATGATGTCATCAACGTATCTGGCGTAGAACGTCGCTCCTTGTTGTGACGTAAGATACTCCATGTACCTTTCTTCCAAATTCTGCATGAATACCTCCATAAGAATCGCAGATGTGGGGTTGCCCATGCCTAGCCCGTTTGTTTGCATGTATACGTTGTTATTAAATTTAAAGTAGTTTTGACGCAACGTCGTTCTGAGTGCGTTAGTTATCTCCACGGCGATTTCTCTGTTTCTTGTTTTTTCTGTCAGTATCTATTGTTTCCGTTATGGGTATCGCTGGGTATAGATTTTTTATGTCGAATGATACCAGCTTAGTATCCAACGTGATAACTGAGTCTTTTAATTTTTCAATCAATTCCGTTGTACTAGATATGGTGTACTTATTGGGCGATCCAAGGTTATCCTTTAGTATAGTTTTTAAATATTTTGATAGTTTGTAGTTTGGGGCCGATTTGTGGTTTATGATTGGTCTCATAGGTGTGCCTGATTTGTGCAGGCAAAAACCATACAGAGACAACATAACGGATGTTAATATCGAGACAGCGAACCTACCAACCTATTACCTGCTTCTGAAATAAAAAAGGACACCATGGCACTTCTTATAATTAATCATCGACGAAAATCACATTACCTAAGATAAATGAACATAAATTAAGGACAAAAACTCGAACCAGACAGAATGACAAATGACACTGAAGATGGCACAATGCCGAAACCGGTTTGTCTGCAAACCAAACTTGACAAGGGATGACGGAAATTCGTTCCAAAATAAATCATCTTAGCACCCTGTCAGAAAAATCAACCAACACCAACACACAATAGCAATAATAGTTCCTATTTACCTTATTACAACGCTTTTTTTTGTCATTAAATGCAAATGCAAGCGCACGAGAAAAGATACATGTAGACAGCTGATTGCCAAAGCGCGCAAAAGTGGAGAGTTGCCGATGATTTTACTTCGCTTTGCTTTCATCGTATTCTATTTAGCAAGACTCGTATAAAATCATGTATTGAACTTATCTGTCAAAGCGGAATTATGAAGCAAAGCGAAGCAAAAGTCTTATGTAAACGGCCCTTTAAAACCGGCAAAATTTTGTTTCGAACATAAAAATCTAGAACATCTGATTGCGCGACGCATAGCGAAAAAAGTTGTCGGATTCAAATCCGATACCGAGAACATCGGATTCCATTACATACATGGCCGTAAAAAATAAAAAAATAGATGAGGTATTTTATTAATGCTACGCTAATAAATTAGAATTGGAAATATGTATTGAAAAACGGGCGTGACACCTTCCGGAAAGTTACATGTTCACACAGTGCATCTCCGGAACCAATTTAAACTAAACTTTGAGAAATTAAATTTTTGCCTAAGAGACCCGCGGGCATAAGCTGAAATTTCGAACTGTGACGCACACTGACAACCAATTTTTACACCCGAGCGCACTTGTTCACAAGGGCATTGTAACTTTGTTCACATAACGGTTATTTCTAACAGCCAAAATGAATCGAGATGTATATAGACAAATGTATACATAAATGATCAGAATGAAAAGAGAAATCGAATAAGCCGTGACTGTCCCCCCGTCCGTCCGTCCATCTGTCTGTCTGTCCGTCTGTATCAGAGTGTCCAGATTTGGCGATTTTCTTTGGATATTTGAGCGTAAAAACTTTGGAAATCGCCATTGGCGATTTTTGGCGATTTTTTCCCTTCAACTAAGTTTTTTCTAATTATAAAAATATACAAAACTTAGTTTTCCACGATAATTTTACAGAAGAGGCTAATGCGCGTGATAAACTTGACTTAACCAGCATATTAAAAGACTGTCAAACATTTTTAATCACCCTATTCGAAGAACTTTTGAAACGATTACCTACTCAATTAAATACTTTTAAAAAATCGTTGATTTTGTCACCAGAAAAGCGTTTGAATCACAAGAGTGCCAATTCACTATTTGAATTTGAAGGAAAGTGAAGCAGCGGAAACTGAATATTTAAAGCTTTTGACTTTCCCATGGAATAACTTTTTTCCGAACGGCATTCCATCCGACTCTGAAGAATTTTGGATAATTGCTTACGGAGTGAAAACCGCAACAGGCAATCAAATGTTTGGAAATATAAGTAAAGTAGCCTTCATATTATTATCCTTGCCGCACTCAAATGCTTTTGTTAGCGCGTTTTTTCCGTAATAAATTCAACACAAACTAAGATTCGAAATAGGATGAGGTTGGAAAGCCTTAATTCAATTCGAATAAAATGTTATATGAAGGCTAATAGTTTCTGCTGCAAAACGTTTCCAATATCAAACAGTATGGCTGACTTCCAAAACGTCAATTGCTTTGCATACGCACAAAGTATAATGTTCCATAACGCCAAACTACAAAATATTGACAATGTATACTTTTCCAAAACGCATACGAAAAGTTATCGAAACGCATCGCTAGAGCAATTAGCGCATCAGAAACAAAGTCAATGCTTCGTTTGTTGGTTACCATTGGTGTTTTAAAAATGGAAAATTCAGAAAAATTGTTCATTGCTATATTGAATATTTAAAATAATGCAATGTATATAGTTGCAATGTGTCGCAACTCTGCATATAACTACCGCAGTATAAAAATATCCAAACATTGCACAGTGGTTGCTGCCATAGGCCAAAATTAAAAAAATGTATGTAAAAATTTTTACACCAAAATAGGCTTTACAATTAGTTTTTTGTCCAAACTTCATGTTGTCATATATTTTTTGTTTTCATTCTAACGGTTGTTTCTGAAAAAAAGCAACAAAAGTGTCATCAATTGTTCATTTTATTTGTACCGCGTCAGCACGCTGAAAATTGAATTGGATTTAACGTAATTAAAATATTGTGAAAAGCTGAGTGAGTTAGAATTATATGCAATGGATATTGTACATAAAGGTATTGACTTTATTTCTACAATTAAACTTCTAGATAATTCGTGTGTTCTATGCAAATCGTTGTTTTAGAAAAGTAGGATTTTGTGTGTTTCTTGGTTCGTCTTTCAAGTATTAGGGCAATGTTTTAAGTCTGTTTCCCCTATCGGCCCTCAATATTTTTTATTTACATATTGTTTGTTAATATTTTAAGATTATAAAAGTGTTCAGTGTAGATGCATTGACCTGCAGAGGCTCGCGTAGTATTCCATAACCTAATTCAAGCTCTTTATTTTCTACAGTTTTTTTTTCATGTTTATTTTTTGATTTATCTAATTTTCTAATTCAAAATGTTTCTAGGCACAAGTTAACACTGCGAATTTTCTCGATTGCATGTTTTTGAGATTTGGCGGGAAAATTTCGGTACGCATTCCCAAAAAGTTCAAAATTTGCTGGGTGCAATAGCGAAAGATATTGAATATGAAGGTTTTGAGCCAGATCGGTATGAGTTGCATAAATGTATTAATTACGTTTGTAAAAAATTTGCATTGTTTTGGCAAAGATCCAAACGCCAAAAATCAGCAGTTTTGAAAAATCATTATAATTGGCTCGAAAAGAAAGAAATCATTTCATTGAAATGTCAACCAACAGTTTCCACCAATTCAAATCGTGGCGCCCGAAAATAGATTTTGTTGAGTCTTCAAAAAGACAAAGCGTCGGCGAACATATCGGGATAAAATTTTTACCGTAAGGTCTGTTAAGAGTAAAAACTGTAATATGTAAAAGTGGGCCGGGTTGGACACGCGCACATACAGTCATGTGAAAAATAATGGGGACACGACATTGTGACCAGTTTCGGAAATTTTTTTTTTGTTTGTTTAATGTTTGTTTTTTTTTTTGATAAAAATACAACTCACTATCTAACAAAAACCAAATTTCAAACTTTGTAAAGAAAAATAGAAAAATTCAACAAAATTTTAAAACAACACCAAACTTTTTAAATAAGAACTTTTAGAAAAAAGTTATGTATGCAGTTTTATAGCCCACTGAATTCTAGCTCAAGAAAGTGCCAGTTTTAAGTGGCTAAGAAATCGCTTTGATTTTTGATAATTTTTTCCCTGACGGTGTCAGGCATTTTCTTCCATTCAAAGTATGTTTGACAATTTTTTTTTTATGGAAGCAAAAAAAAAAAAAGATTATCAACAATCAACGCAAATTTTTAGCCACTTCAAACTTGCAATTTCTTAAGCTAGAATTTAATGGGCTATAAAACTGCACACCTAGATTTTTTTCTAAAAGTTCGTATTAAAAAGGTTTGTGTTGTTTTAAAATTTTGTTGAATTTTTCTACTTTTTTTACAAAAGTTTGAAATTTGCACTTATGTGGTTTTTGTTAGATAGTGAGTTGGATTTTTATAAAAAAAATAAACATTAAACAAACAAAAAAAAAAAATTGCCGAAACTGATCACAATGTCGTGACGATATATGTCGGACACGATATCGAACCGAAAGTATCGATATGGTACTCATTTAAAGTATCGCTTTAAAAATATCGGGTGCCCATTAATATCGGAATAAAAAGACTCGATATTCCAAATATCGACACCAAAAACCAAAAAATTTATCTGAATGTGCATAGGTCTCGCATATAGACCGCTGGGGTGTAGTGGTTAGAAGTGCGAAAACCTTGAAAATCAGCTTCCCATAAAATATAATCGCCGTTCAGAGTCGACATAAAACTGTAGGCCACAACATTAAGGCCCACGCGACAAATCAGAGGAGAAGTTCGGCCAAACACTAACATATTGTGTAAACGCCGGTCTTTATTATTATAACAACACGTAGAGCTTGAGGTGTTGACTTAAACACCGAGGCCGCGGGTTCAAATCACATCACATGCAATCCTTACCATAGTACAAATTTCTGCACTTTAATTCTGCAATTTATATCGGGAAGAATTGTTACAGGCCAACCTTATATGCGTGCGTAAAAAAGCTAACTCAAATTCCAAGATTTGTCTTGCGTGACATTTCGATTTGACGTTTATGCTCAATTGGCATTTTGGTGCGACTATGAATTCAAATTTTTCTCAGCAAACTTCTGTAAATTTGACAGAAATGCAGCTCTGAGAAATCACGCACGCAAATTGATTTGGGTTTATCAAATGAGAAAAACTTGCGTGCGTGCGTAGAAAAACTCTCGCCGGTAATATTAGGTTGAGCTATTAATAACATTATACTGAGAAAAAAAACGGGTTGTAAGAATGAAAATTTTTTAATTGATTACCGTTTAAAAATGTTCGTATTTAAATCAAGTGAAAAGTCTTAATAAAATGGATTTTTCCATTATACATACACTACGTATAATGGAAATATTCAATTAAAATACGCCTTAATTAAAATGAAGCATTTTTCACTACACGGATGGCGTTTTGCACGTCTCGGATGCTTTTTCATAAGTAATTAAGAAAGTATATGCCCTGGAAGAAATGGGATGACTCCGGGAGCAATCGCAAAGGAGCATGCGACTAATACCACTTTGATCTCTTTATATGAAATGAACTGTTCGCTTTTGTTCGAGCATGTCCTATGAAGAGACTAATTGTTCACCTTTATACCCGAACAGGTATAAAAAGCGACTAGTCACTTTCAAAAAATAAACCGGGGTACTCAGTTTTGTTAGGCGAATACTCTCTCTGCAAGCCAACGCCGCATATGAAATTTCATTGACTATGTGCGTACATATCATTAAATCGTGAATAGTACCCGTTAGAGATGAGTTGGGGACCAATTGATCTCCAATTATACCCATAAGGGATGAGTCGAGACCAATTGATCTCGATTAGTACCCGTATGAGACTAGTTGCGACTATTTAATGCCCAATTGTACCCGATTGAGAGTAATCTCGGAATACTCTCGTTAGAGATTAGTCGCACAATTTTTTGCAGGGTTCAAACTCAACATTTGAAAACACCTTTACATGTATGGCTGTAGCTGAGTGTGCAAAGACGCTTGATACAATTGGTTGCGGCCAAGAGGGTAAGGGTTCAATTACCATCAGACGGAACATAAAATTAATTTTTTTTTTCTTCTTAATTACGTAAAAGCATCTGTACACTTCACAACCACATATTTTGTAACGTACATACTCAAATTTAAAACGAGTTGGGTTGGTGCTCTTTCATATGCGTATTTTTTCAATTTAGCACTTTTTTTATTCTAAAATTTTTTTCCCTCAGTGTTGGAATGTGAGTTTATGAGATTCGGTACGATACTAGGGTTCTGGTATTCGATTCCAAAAAATATCGTTTTAAAACTATCGAGTAGAAAACATCGGTATCGAATGCCAAAAGTATCGATATGGTATCGTATCGTATCGAATTTCGTGTCCCTAGTCCCTATTATTTTTCACATGACTATGTGTCCAATCCCGCCCACTTTTACATATCACAGTTTTTAGTCTTAACAGACCTTATGGTAAAATTTTTATCCCGATATGTCCGTTAAAAGTATTTTTGGCCGCTCTCCCCATATAAATGCAACCACTGTGCATTGTATTGATACGTTTTAGAAGTCAGGTTCAATATATGACAACAACACAAATGTACATAAATGAGTCAGACACTATAGGTGATTTTGAAGAAATTGTGGTGTTTATTTTATCTTTTAGCGCCGAGCGCTTAAAAGCGGATTGTGCGATTAATCAATTAGTACGAGTTATAATAAATTTAATAATTGCGCAATCCTATTGAAAAATGTGTTGATACAAATATTTTTAAAAGGTATGCGTATTTTTAAAGAAAATTGTTTGTACATCACTAATATATAAGTGATTTGTGTTATTTATTATTACCCTGAAGGTATTATATTCGTTTTTTTTTATCTATATTATAACAAGATCTCATTTTTAAAATAAAAGATTTGTTAAGTCGATTTCATGAATTTGATAAAAAAAATATTGGCGATTTTTACCGATTTTTTTTTTCAGAAATGGCGCTTTTTTTTAAACAATCTGGACACCCTGGTCTGTACACTCGATAATTCGAGTAAAAATTGAGACATCTTAACAAAAATCGGTATGTATACTTCTTTTGAACGTGGAACGGATGGTATTAAAAATGGGCGATACCGGACCATAACCACGCGGTAGGCAAAAAATATTTTCATACATTTAATTTTACCGACAAAACTGTTGATTATATAGAAAAACGTTATATGAACAGATTAAAGGAATTGTAATTTTTAATTTTTTTAAATTTGTTTAAGCAAAATCGGACTAGTGGTTCTCGAGTTATGTCAAAAAAAGACCACAAAAGGTGACAATTTCCCCTATATGATAGTTATATATATATCTCGATTCCTAGACGTGACACAGCGAAACGCCGGGACACGTATAACTTGTTTTTGACCGATATAACATTTCCCGTTGGTTTCATCCCATCCCGATTTTGACTGTCGCATAGTGTAATGATACAACATACCGAACGGCTGAAAAGTTTTAAAATCGGACAATAATCACGCCCAGATCCCATATATCGGTAATCATACGAAATACGAAATACGTAATCTTCGATAAATCATTAAATACTGAACCGATTTTATTCAAAATTTATATCTATACTATAATAAAACTCTAGAAAATCTGTCTGTTTGTTTGTTTGTCTGTTTGAGAAGTATCGATCGCGAACGGACGTGTTTTTTATCGCTCTGGTTATAGTGTTAAAAAATATAACAATATTGCAAAGTGTAAAGTTAATAGTTGCATTATTGGATAAATAGTGTGAAAAATAACGATTTAAACTAATAAGCCAACCAATAAGTCGAAATAAAAATAAAATTCAAATAAGCAAAATTGACAAATAATAGCTCGCATTTAAGTTGATGTACATACATACGTATGCATATTCATCCAAACATAGCGGCTGCTGAGTGAGTGCGAAGATGTCGGAATGCGCGAAATGCCGAAAAGGCGTCAGAGGAGAGTCGGGTGTGCATTGCCAAGGTGTGTGTGGGAAAGTGTACCATAGAACGCAAGCATGTGCGTCGGCTAACGATTACAGCCTCAAGGCACTAGAGAACTGTCCCCTCCTACGCTTCATGTGCGACAACTGCATGATGTACATAGCCAATGTGGATGAAGCTCTTAGAGAAATGATAGGTATAGCTGAGGCCAACAAGATGAATATAATAGAACAAAAGACAGATATTGAAAAAATGTTAAAAAATCACAGCAAAGAGGTAAAAATGTTAGTTGATAGTATAAAGAAGGCAAACCAAGAAAAACTTGATGCAATAAAAAGAGTTGAGGGGCTGTGTAAAGTAAACAAAGAGAAAATGGATAGGGTAGATTCATCCACTAGTGAGCTATGCAAACAAAAACAAGAAATAATTAGCGAGGTGAAGAAAGTGACAACTATAAGCCAAGAGAAAGCACAAAGTGGTGTGGGTGTATCGTATGCCAATGCATTGAAGGGTATTCCTCCTATAATTGTCAGGCCGAAAAACAAACAAGCGGCTGAGAAGACTAGGGTGGACCTTAATAAGATCGATGCATCTGATATGAAAATTGATAGTGTGTCAAATAAGAATAACGGGGCAGTGGTTATAAACGCAAATAGCGTTTCAGATAAGGACAGAATAAAATCTGCTCTAGCAGACAACTTAAATAAAGAAGTGTACGACATCACCGAACCCAAAGTTAAACCGCTTAAAATTTTGTTAGCGCACATAAACGCTGAATATTCTGAGACGGAGATAATAAATAAGATAAAAGCTCAGAATAGCTATTTAAATGATGCGAGTTTGAAATGTGTAAAAATATTTAAGTCCAGGCGCAGTGGTGAGGCATTTCCTTCATTCAGTGCAATAATAGAAATTGAGCACAAATTCTTCCTGCAGGTATTGGAGTCAAAGAGACTTAATATTGGGTGGGATCGATGCCCCGTCTATGATGGGCAAACCGTGAGAAGGTGCTACAAGTGTCTGGGCTTCAACCATAGCTCTAACAGCTGTAACAAAAAGCTTAGGTGTAGCAAATTCATGGGAGAGCACAAGTCTGAAAGTTGCACTGACAGTAGCCAAAAAGAAGTTTGTGGAAATTGTTGTGATGCTGTTAAAGAGTCAGGGCTAAACCTGGATGTAGCGAACAACGCATTTAGTCGTGAATGTCCTGTCTATATTAGGAAACTGAAACTAGAGAAACAAAGAGTAGGATGTTAGCAATTAGGTGTAATGGAAAAGCGTAACAGTTACTTAAAATGCGTGTATCTTAATATAAATAGTATAATAGCCAATAAAGCCGAGCTTGAAAGGCTTCTTGAGACTGTTGATCCGGATATAGTTTTATGCTCCGAAACATGTACAACAGAGGAAATAAACGACTCCGAAATCAAGTTTCCAACTTATCAGTTTATTAGATGCGACTCGTATAGTAGACACACTGGCGGGGTAATTGTAATTTTGAGAGACACAATAGAGTTTAAAATAATAATAAATAGATCCACTGATAAAAATGTCTGGTGTATAGTGGTACAATTAAGAAATTTTGAAACCAAATGGAAAATCGGGGTAGTCTATCACTCACCCAGTTCGAGTGATGCAGATTTTCTGACATATATGGAAGCCATTTTGTCCGAAACATGCGCTAACATGGTAAATACCATTATTATTGGGGATTTTAATATAAATATGAATATATCATCGACATATAGTAGGAAACTTAATGAGATATTTTCTCAGCAGGCAATGAAACAGTTAATCAACTTTGATACCAGGGTTACTGCACAGTCCGAAACGCGCATCGACTTGTTATACTCTAACACTAATGAAGTTTCATGTGAAAAAGCTGAGGAACATAGAATAACGGATCATGAAACCATAATGTTCAAATGCAATATAAAAAAACAAGGCGAAATCAATAAACTCTCTGAATTAATTTCTTGGGATGAGCACAGCCCAGACAACCTCATAAATCTTTTGAGACAATGCAACTTTGCAAACCTGAATAGTTTCAATATTAGGGGTATTCTCTGAGTTTTGCAAAGCCCTTGCACGGTGCACAGATTGCACGGATTGCACGGAAAAAACCGGTTTTCGTATGGGACAGCTTTGCAAACCGTGCAATCCGTGCACCTTGCAAGGGCTTTGCAAGACTCAGAGAATACCCCTATTGATGATATGCTCGAACATATCAACCTTTGTTTGATTTCGAGTATGAATCAACTAACTTCTCGGATACAAAGGCGGGTTAAACTTAGAAATAAATGGTATGATAGACAACTGACTGACACTAATAAAGAAAAGTTTAGGTTACACCAAAGGGCAGTACTCACAGGTGATTGGGTAGATTACAACAAAATAAAGAAAGAGTATAAGAAAATGATCAAAATTAAGAAAATTCAGTATATGGAACACAAGGTAGAAAATAATAGAGGTGATAGTCGTTTAATGTGGAAATATTTAAAGAATATTCTTAATAATACGGGTAACAGAGACAATATCAAAGAAGTTCTCATCAACGGAAAAATATACAGAAATAGTATGGTAATCGCCGAAGAACTAAACAAGTACTTTGTGGATAGTATCGTCGACATAAATAGTAATATAGAGAACGTAAATTGTGAACAGTTACGACAGGAAGACAGTCGAGGCACCTTTAAATTTGAGAAAATTACTTCAGAGGATGTTATAGAGAAGAAATTTATGACTAAAATTGGTGGAAATAATTTATTATCTGACGGTGTTATAAAGGATTCAGTTGAATACATGGGACACTTTTATGCCTTATTAATAAATAAGAGTCTTGAATCAGGAACAGTACCAAAAGAATGGAAAATATCGACCATAGTTCCGGTAAAAAAAGTGAAAAAAACTGTAAAAGCTGAGGAAATTAGACCAATTAATACACTGCCTAGCATGGAAAAAATCTTGGAAAATGTGGTAAAAAATCAGTTGGCGCGCCACATTGAAAGTAATAACATACTCATTAAGGAGCAATCAGGTTTTAGAGCTAAACACTCTTGCGAGACTGCGCTAAATTTTGTTATATCCCAGTGGAAGGAAGACCTTAACTCGAAGATGAATATCGTTGCGGTTTTTATTGATCTCAGAAGAGCTTTCGAGACCATTGACAGGGCAAGAATGATGAAAAAGCTCTAATGCATTGGTATTGAAAACACGGAGCTTAACTGGTTTCGAAGCTTTCTCTCAGATCGTATGCAACAAACTGTAATCGAGTCAAGTGTGTCAAATAAAGTGGCAGTCAGTATTGGGTTGCCGCAGGGATCGGTATTGGCCCCAGTACTTTTTAATATTTACATTAACGACATAAATATGGCACTCAAGCACTGTAAGCTAAAACTGTTCGCTGATGATACACTGTTAACGATCAGTGACAGAAACTTACAGACTGCGATGACTAAAATGCGAGAAGACTTGGATTCTTTGTACAAATGGTTGTGTTTAAATAAACTTAAGTTGAATGTAAAAAAGACACAGTTCATGATCCTCAATAGAGCAGTTAATCTTGGAACCACCAGTTACAATTTAAAAATCAAAGAGGAAGAAATTGAGGAAGTTAAACTCATTAAGTACCTGGGTATATATATAGATAATAAACTTAAATTTGATGAGCATGTTGAGCATACAGTGAACAAAATTGCGAAAAAAATTGGTCTTATGAAAAGATCTTGTAAGTATCTGAGAAGAAGGTATAAAACCCTGGTCTATAGATCTATAGTAGAACCACATTTTATATACTGCCCAACAATCTTCTCTTAGCAAGCGACGCAAATATCGAGAAATTGCAAAAAATGCAAAATAGAGCTATGAGGTTCATATTAAATAAGCGTTACGATACACCTACACAGGAGATGATCACAGATATGAATTGGTTGAGTGTTAAGCAACAGGTTTTCTATCATGCTATGAAATTCGTATACAACATAAAGAATGGTAAACTTCCAGACTATCTGAGCGACAATCTTCGGTATATAAATGAAACTCATTCATATATACTCAGGGAAAACAATTGCTTTAGACTCCCACTTTATAGAACAGAGGTAGACAAAAAAAATATATTTTATAAAGGTTTAAAGTGTTTTAATAAGTTACCGCCACATGTAAAAGACTGTGATAACTTTGTTGCTTTTAAAAGACAACTATTTGATCACTGTAAAACTCTGGCTATTAGGTAGGAGAGCACGAAACGGAATGGAAACCAGGTCTTTCCATCCGACCAAGCAGCAAATGATCTAGCATACGAAAGCTTCCGACTATGCCCAACAGCCCGACCATAACGCGGAGCGGAAACTAGACCTTTCCGCCCGCCTCATATCACGGAATCCAGCGTCAGGGTTTGCATATTAATGACGACGGGAACATGGATCGGAGACTCGGCCTTTCCGACCGTGATTATCAACTCGTGAGCACCGCGGAGCGGAAACAAGGTCTTTCCGCCTGCTGCACATAGTACATATTTAAAGGTAGACTGGAGACTAGGCCTCGCCAGCTACCAAACTAGTTAGACAATATACATTTATATAGGTTAATTGATAGTTTTAGAAACATAAACAGCTTTGTAATTGAAAATTTAAACTTACATATACGCATACTTTGTTATATATTAAAAATACCTATCTGTACTTTTAAGTCGCAAGACTGTAACAAATAAATAAATAAATATACTCACTAATCTCCGGAACTACTGAATGGATTTTCATGGGGCTTTAACTGGTATCGAGACAGTGACCTCGGACATAACATAGGGTTAAAAAAGGGGATCTGACAAGGGGGCGTGGCACCTCATATAAGCCTGACATATTTAATCAGCTATAAGTTCGAAACCGTAAGTCACATGATTTTGAATTTTGGTGTGTTGACATGCATATCTATGGTAGATGCTTATAGTAAAGTACGTCGCATGACTTTGAAATCTGGTATGAAGACACATCCATGGTTGGCGCTTATAGTAAGGTATATGTATATGAAGGGGCGTGGCATATCTAATAGGCGAGAAATTTTTAATCAGAAATACTTCGGAACCATACTGAAGTCACATGTGTTTACAAAAATTTGGTGTGAAGACAGATCTATGAAAGATGCTGAAAGTAAGGTATCCATATGAATAAATAAGTTGGTAAAAGGCAGAGCTGGGCGATAAGGATTACATGTGTAATCGATTGCATCTAGGATTACGATTACTTTAATCGCAATTTCAAAAGTTATTAAATTAGGATTGCGGTAATCGTTCATCGAAGGCATCTTAGATTACGATTACAGTAATCGTAATTTCACCTTTTTAAAATTACAATTACTGTAATCGTAATCTACACTCACAAAAAGGTTTAGTTATAATTACCAAGATTTGGTTATAGTGACCAAGTGGCATAGTTGGATATGGCGAAATAAATATCTAGTTCACGAAAGTCTGCAATTTACTTGAGACTTCTAGTTGGGACAAATGTATATTTGTTAATAATTACAAAACGACTACCTTGGGTGGACAATATTGTTAGTTGAATAAACTCATTGTTGAGCAAATATAAACAATGCTTTGGTTGATACAAGTTTTCAATTAATTTTGTGAACTGGCTGTAGACTTGAATGAGCTAACTGTTTATTAATGGAAAACGTTTCAGTTTGATACAAATAAAAACTTACTCGATGGTTGTTGTGTTTACTTTCTTCTTTTATTTGTATATATTAAGCATAAAGAATACATACATATTTACATAAATAGTTACTAGTGTAAATAATACATATGTGTATGGTGGTAAGAATTTCCTAAAAAAAACGATGAAACAGGAACAGTCGTACGAAAACCCAGGTCAATATCTGCTGGAAGTGCTGGTTTAAGTATAGGTAACAGATTTAACGATCATTAGTTAAGTGCCCGTTAGTTCCGGCAGGCAATGGCAAACCTCCGACTGTATTTCTGCCATGAAAAACAGCTTCTCATAAAAATACAATCGCCGTTCGGAGTCGGCGTAAAACTGTAGGTCCCTCCGCTTTGTGTGACAACATCAAGGCGCACGCCACAAGTCGGAGGAAAAGCTCGGCCAAACACTAACATATGTGTAAGCGCCAATCTATTATTATTATTAGTTAAGTGCCCGTTATAGCTAATTTAAGGAACGTTTCTGAGTGCGGCTGAATGTGCTTTATTTATTTTTTATTACATTCTTGCATTTACAACGAACTTAAATAAAAAAGACTTAATCTATATTTAGTGTATCTGGACTTACACTCAAACTCGAATCAATAATAAGGTATTTGCGTTTAATGGTTTAACAAACTTTATTAATTATTATTAAAGTATTAAAAAATTCTTACACACGTGGTTATTTCTGACGTCTGATCAGCGCGAAGGTCCAGTGAAGAAGAGAACGAAAAAGGAATTGCGAATAAGCTCGCTGGTGATTTTAATGCTGCCGGATCGTTGCGAATTCAATGAATTTAAATAATTTTCTTTAAATGTGCAATGCTGCCACAGTACTCCCCCTCTAGACGGAATATACCTTATGTTCGGAAAATTTTACTCGACGGTTTGTACGGGTAGGTTTCGTCGCATTACTTCGATGCTGATCTTGTGAATCTAGGTTTGCAGTAAAAGCTGGCTTGAGCCGAGCGATGTTTATGTTCACCTATCGACCTCTAATAACAATAGTGAAGTATTTGGACGAACATTATATTACCGGGTATGGGCCATCGTACGGGTGTGTAAGCGAAGGTCGAACAGCGTCGTTGCGTACAAAAACATGACTCGCCGATGCAAGATGTTGGCTGACAAAGACGGGTGGTGAAGTGTGATATGTGGTATCAGTGGGTACCAATCTCTGCATTGATTCACGAAATTTCGAAACTGCTTCGGAAGATGGGTCGGTCATTCGTCTGCTATGGAAAAACTCCCCTGGAATTCTGAGAGTAGTTCCGTATACCAGTTTGGCTGGTGAAGCGTTCAAATCCGGCTTAAAAACGACGCGCAAACTTAACAAAATTGAAGGTAAATTGAATATCCACTTGTTGGCATCGCGGGATAGAACCGCGGCTTTCAAGGTTCTATGAAACCGTTCGACGATTCCATTCGCCTGGGGGTGGTACGGAGTCGTGCGTAAATGACTCGCACCGATAACTCTCATTAGCTCAGTAAATACAGCAGACTCAAACTGTCAGACGTTATGCGGGCTGGAACTCCAAATCTCGCTATCCAGTTACAAACGAGTGCTTTGACGACGGTTTCCGCACACATATCGGGCGTAGGCACAGCTTCTGGCAATCGAGTGTACCGGTCTATGACTGTCAAACAATATCGTTGTCCTTCGCATAAAGGAAATGGACCAACGACATCATTATTGATGTGTGCGAACCTTTCCTTCGGGGGTTCGTATTTTAGTACGGGTGTCCTTGTATGTCGCTGGATTTTTGTACGTTGGCACGGTTCTCAATTGCGTACAAACCGCGCGACATCTTGTCGAACGCCTAACCAAACAAATCTGCTTGTCACAAGCTTACACGTAGAACGGACCCCAGTATGAGATAAATTGTGCACGGTGGAAAGAATCTGGTCACGAAATTGCTTTGGAATGTATGGCCTAACTGCTGAGCTTGACGTGTCGCATATCAAAAGTGAGCTGCTGCCTGGTATGGAAACAGGTTTTAAAATTAGAGAAGAATTTTGTGTACCTGCCTGCAGCGCTTTTATTTCCTCGTCGTCCTGCTGTGCACGAGCGATTTTTGTGTAGTCAACGGCTTCATTTAATGACTGAATTCTTAACAAAAAATCAGCTGTCACGTTGTCTTTTCCAGGCATATACCGGATGTCTGTGGTGAACTGACTAATGAAGTCTAGTTGTCGCATTCGACGTGGCGGTGCTTTTTCAATTTTTTGATTGAAGGCGTATACTAAAGGGCGATGATCTGTGATTATATAGCACCTTCGTCCCTCTATCATATATCTAAAGTGCCAAACTCCTTGGTATACGGCTGTCAACTCGCGGTCGTAGGTGCTATATTTACACTGGGCAGTCGTGAGCTTTTTTGAATAGAACCCCAGTGGCTGCAGATTAGCATCTATGACTTGGTGTAACGCAGCGCCAACCGCGAAATCGGAAGCGTCGACGTGGAGTGCTAGTTCAGCAATCGTGGCGTTGGCCAGTTCGGCCTTACATTTTTCAAACGCGTTTTCAGCTTCGAGAGTCCAAATTATTGGTCGACTGTCGCTTTTTTGTTGCCGATGATTAGTTTCTGTAGCGGTGATTGGTACTCTGCGGCATGTGGCAAGAACTTCCTATAAAAATTCAACATGGCGAGAAATCTCTTTAATTCCATCGCCACGGATGGCTTCGGGAAGCTTTTTATGGCCTCCACCTTGTGTTGTAAGGGTTTTATTCCTTCAGCGTTTACGAAATGACCGAGGAACTCGAGCTGGTTTTTACCGAATTCGCATTTTTTTAGATTGATAGCGAGGTTGTATTCGCGAAAACGCTGAAAAACTTGCCGAAGATGTTGACGATGTTGTGCAACTGAAGACGATGCAACGAAGATGTCGTCTATATACGGGAAAACAAAGTCGAACCCGCGCAACACTTCATTAATCAGCCGCTGAAAAGTCTGTGCGGCGTTGCATAGAACGAATGTCATAAATAAAAATTCATTCAAACCAAATGGCGTTGTGATTTCGGTTTTGGCCACGTCATCGGGGTGTATTTTCACTTGATGAAATGCCTTCTGCAGATCAATCTTAGAAAAAATCGTTTTCCCACGTAAACCATTCGTAAAATCGCTGAGATATGGTAAAGGATGGCGGTCTTGTATCGTTTGGGCATTAAGTGCCCGATAGTCCCAGCATGGCCGCCACGTGCCGTCACTCTTTTCTACCATATGCAATGGACTTGCCCAGTTGCTGTTTGAAGGGCGGCATATACCGGCCTTTAACAAGAACTCGAACTCTCGTTTAGCGGCTGCTAGTTTTTCGGGAGCCAGACGACGGGGGCGGCAAAACACAGGTTGTCCTGATGTCTTAATGCGGTGGAAGGTGTTTGACTTACAAGCAGACTTATATGGTGTCAGTCGCGTTAAATCAGAAAATTCAGCTATCATTGATGCAAACGGATGGGTTAGATCGTATGTCTTGATCAGAACCGATTTGCACCGAACAGAGGATAAATGTACGGATTTAATACCTGTTACGTTATCAATCAATTGGTTGCGCCGGATGTCGATTAGTAAATCATAGTGTCGAATAAAATCGGCACCTATGATAGGCGACGTGACTTCCGCAATGGCAAAGGACCAATGAAAATCGCGACGCAGACCCAGGTCTAGTTTTATACGCTTCTCCCCGATGACTTTAATAGGCGCACCATTTGCGGCATAAAGTTGAATAGTAGTTGTTCGCATGTCGTAACATTTTGAGGTTAAAGGCAAAACCGAGATGTCGGCGCCCGTATCGACTAAAAACGTTTTTTTAAAAATTTTATCTCTGACTTGTAAGCGAAAGAGTGAAAGCGGTGTGGCCGAGTCTTCGCTGAGCTCGGTCACTTGCTGCGAGCGTCAGAACTGTGTTGCTGAACAAGTTTGAGAAAGTGATTGTACTTTATGCTGCTTGTGGCGGCACGGGCTACGACATTTTCGTGCTTCCGTGCCAAACTTTTTATGATACCAACATTCGCTACCATTGTTGAGCGAACTTCGGCTATCTGACTGTGTATCATGTGATTGCCTGCGACTTCGGGAACGAGAACGAGACCTGACGCTAAACTTTCGAAATGACTTGCTTAGTTCAGCTACTGCTGTTCGGAGTTCGTGAATTTCTCCGTTGTAGCTTGAACTTACTACGTTGGCTTGATTCGGAGTAAGTGCGTCAACGATCGTGTCGGCTATGCGCGTAAATTCTGCTGCAGTACTAGTTGAAGCGGCTACGACAGGTTGTGCTATTTCGGGCAAGCGTTTCGTCCATAGTCCTTTTAGCGCTGTCTCACCTATGACATTGCCGGCCACACGCTTCATATCGTTATAAAGCTCAGAGGCAGTGTTGCCGTTTTAGCCCTTTGGTGGCTAGATTTAGCTACCACATACTTTTTTTGGCCACATAAATTTAAAATTGCCCCTAGCTCTTTTTTTAGCCCTTCTTAGAATTTTTTCATCCTTGGCATAAAAAAGTTGTATATGCTTAATTTGTTTTTTTTTGCATTTATGTAAGAGATGAATTTTTAAACTAAGAAAGACAGATATATGTGCATATATGTATTGTATGTTCCTTACGCTTTTATAAATACATACTGTAAAAGTATTGGGGCTGTTAACTTATCTGTTAACGATTTAACTGTAGTTTAAAATAAATAAGTTCACGGCCCTTAATATGCTAAATTTGTTAAATGACCCATCAAGTCGATTGACCGTGTATGTTCTTGTGGTGTGATTGTACCAGCATGCTGGTGTCGTTAGTGGTGAAATTAGCTCAATTTTCTAAGTAAAAAATATTTTGGCGGAAATTTCTTGCACTATATGAGTCAAAGCCGTGTTTGTGGAAGATTAAGTTCACTATATTGCAGTTGTGAATTACAAAAACAAACAATGTTAAACAAAATGCTAGAAAAATTATGAAATTTCGGCTCTGATCATTTCGATCTTTCCTCGACCTCATTTGTAAAGAAATAAATATTGTACCAGCATGCTGGTAAGTTATAAGCTTCGAGCCTGATGGTACAATCACTTGATGGAACCAGCAAGCTGGTGTCGTATATTTCCCCTTTTATACAAAAAGGTTTTTGGTTGGATAAAATATTAGCTTCTTTTCCAAAGTTCATTGTTTTTATATACCATTACTTATATGTATATGTAAGTAAAAAATTTTAGCTACCATTTTTAGCCACAACGACTTTTTTTAGCTCTTTTTTAGCCCTTTTTTTAAAGGAATTTGGCTACCAGTAAAAATTATGCGCGGCAACACTGCTCAGAGGGCCTTTTGTCGCCCAGGGGCATCTCGGACAGTAAGCGATTGAGTCGACGGGTTTCGCTGTCCGAAAAATGCTCCAAAATTTTCGTTTTTATGAAATGATATTACGCTTGGTTCCAAAGCAGCTAAAACAGTTGCTGCTTTTTGCTTGTCAGCTACTATACCAGATGCGACGAACCAAAAATCCATGGTTGTGAACCATGCTTCTATATTCGCGCTTGACATCGGCGGAATGGGGAGCCTCGAATATACCACAGCAACGATTTCACGTGGCACATCCGGCGTAGACGATGGAACACCACTGTCGTTCATAATCGAGTTATTTTGCAGGGTGGGATTTTGTTGGTGTAGTGCGGGGTCACCAATTTAGTGTATCTGGACTTACACTCAAACTCGAATCAATAATAAGGTGTTTGCGTTTAATGGTTTAACAAACTTTATTATTATTATTAAAGTATTAAAAAATTCTTACACACGTGGTTATTTCTGACGTCTGATCAGCGCGAAGGTCCAGTGAAGAAGAGAACGAAAAAGGAATTGCGAATAAGCTAGCTGGTGATTTTAATGCTGCCGGATCGTTGCGAATTCAATGAATTTAAATAATTTTCTTTAAATGTGCAATGCTGCTACATATATATGGCAAATGGTCATAAAAGAAATGACTCCAACTTATTTATTATAAGAAATTTAAACAAACCAAAAAGCAATTATTCTTTTTAAAGTATCAATTTTATCAAAAACAGTTTAACTGCTTAGAAAAATTTCTACATAAAAATTATATGTTTAGAGTTGAGTCGAACATCAAATCAAATCCCAAGAACTTTTGGCATCATATGAAGACTAAGAAGTCTTGCTCTGTGGTTCCTTCCTCTGTATGTCTTGATGAGGTTTTCGTAAGTACGCCCGGTGAAGTAGCCAATTTGTTTGCCAAATTTTTCAAGTCCAATTTTGTTCCTGATGACGTTTCCTCCCAAGTTTCTGGTAAGCCCTGTTCTTTTAAACATTCTACCTCGATAAATTTTGGCAACTTGAGTCTCTCCTCAGATGATATATATAATGGAATCTTAAGTCTAAAGCCATCTAGTCAAACTGATATCGATGGACTCTCAGTATTTTTTTTGAAAAACTTTCCAGCAGTTATTAGCCCTCTTAAACTGATGTTTAATAAATCATTATCTTCGGGCATATTCTTAGATGATTGGAAATTGACAACCATCACACCAATATTCAGAAGTGGAAAAAAGAATGATGTTTGTAACTACAGACCCATCTCAAAACTCTCGTCTGTCTCCAAACTTTTGGAAAGCATAATTAAGGATAAAATGTATTTTGCAACTAAGAGGCTAATCTCGTCTAACCAGCATGGCTTTGTTTCTGGTCATTCTACAATTTCCAATCTAGCAGTGTTCAGCGAATATTGCATAAAATCATTTTCAGCAGGGTCTCAAGTAGATTGTATTTATACGGATTTTTCGAAAGCGTTCGATAAAGTTACGCATAATATATTATTAAATAAACTTGCTAAATTGGTGTTTCATTCCGTTTTCCTACGATGGTTAAAATCGTACTTAAGCAACAGACGTTGCGTGGTAACTGTTGATGGCGTTTCTTCGGAACCTTTCACTGCTTCTTCAGGTGTTCCGCAAGGAAGTATTTTGGGTCCTCTTCTTTTCGTTTTATTTATAAATGACATAAGTGACTGCTTTTCCGTTGCCAGATTTTTATTATATGCTGACGACTTAAAAATATTCTCCGTGGTAAGTAATGCTACCGATGCGGCTAACCTTCAAGCAGAGTTAGATAAACTGATTTTTTGGTGTCAAAAGTCTCTCCTCCCACTAAATATAAATAAATGCTTTCATATTACTTTTTCAAAAGTTCGTAACATTTTGCATACCTCTTACTCTATATCGAATACAATACTAAAGTCTGTTCAGCAAATTAAACACCTTGGAGTTATATTTGATTCTAATTTTTCTTTCAATAGTCACATCAATTTCATTGTTTCGAAATCTTATTCGACTTTAGGTTTTATTCGTCGAAACAGTTCAACTTTTGCGGACCCTTACACCCTAAAGCTGCTTTTTTCATCTTTTTTTCGATCTAGACTGGAATACGCTGCGTTTATTTGGAGACCATTTTCACAATTCTTTTGCCCTTCGTTCTCTGAAATTCCATGATCCTATACCTTCTTACAATTCACGTTTGCTTCTTATTAATCTCCAGCCTCTAGAAACGAGAAGAACTATTCTTTCGCTTTCCTTTGTCTTTGATATAATTAATGGGACTGTTGACTGCCTGTCCTTGTTGCATAATATCAATTTTCTTGTTCCACTGAGAACTCTACGCAACTTTAATCCCTTCTATCCGGATAAAGTCAAAACTAATTATGCAAGGAATGCTCCTCTGTCGCGTGCTCTCTGTGAATTCAAAGAGATATCGAATTCTGTCGGCCTTGATTTCTCATTATCCAAAAAGTCTTTTATTTCTTTATTATATTCTGTTCTTTGATACATTATTGTATTTTGTTATTTTGATATTTGTTAATTTGTTTATGTTTCAGTTTTCAAAATCTTCTCTGTTTGTAATTTCTAATTTCTAGTTTTAAATAGTCAGTAAGAACTTTGTTCATTGACTTTATGGAATAAATAAATAAAAAAAATCAGGTGGAATTACACTTTTTAAATCCTGCAAATGAAAATATTTACTTTTAGATATACTTATTCGAGAACTATAAGTGCTTTCTAGGTTATCTTTGCTGCAAATCCTTTTTGGCCGCCTTGGTAAAATTTGAAATTTGTCTTTAAATGATAATTTGTATTCAATAGTGGCATTCGGCTTATATTTCATCGCACGCAAATCAAATACTACATTATCACCCGAACCAAGTCCAGGACGTATTGATTTATAAATATGGTATTTTTCATCAGAATAATCTTTGAAAAATGTGTGGTCCACATGTTTTACTTCATACGGAAATAGTTTCATACGGGCTTCTTCTGTTGCGGACACATATTGACTTGGTAAAAATATTTGTCGCTACTTAAGTTTCCTTGAATAACTGAATGCACGGAGTCTACCTCCATCTGGGTATGACCTTTTTTATAGAAATTTTTGTGTTATGTCTGCTTTATAGTGAACATGCAACTTTAAAAGAGCATTGGAAAGAATAACATTTTTATTTTGGTATGTGCAGCCATCAGTATATACTACTACTGGCTTCACATTTTGTCGTAGTAATGATGAAATATAATCTACATAAAAATTTACGAAAGTAGATGCTTTTAAGTTAGCTTCAGTTTCGTCGAACCAATAACACATAACCTGTTTGTTGGCCAAATTATAAAAAGTAAGTTATGCACAGCAAGTTTTGTTTTATAATAATTTATTTATTTATAATTTTATGTGAGAATTATACATTTCTTCTGAAACATTACCAGTCTTAAAACCGCAGCATGTATCGAACTCATCATTTTTGGGCCTATAGAGAGACAAATATTCTTCATAGAAAATATAATCGAAAAATCGCCTGGATGCCACCGGTTGCGAAAGTTCCGTTGCTTTTTGTTGATACATTTTATATAATTGGATTTTTGATTCTACAATTGGCTCTAAATAAAGTTTTTGGATGATGATCTGCAATAATGGGATGGTAATTTTGGCAAGGATGCAAAAAAATCTCGTAGATACTCATTTTTCGGTGTACAAATCTGAATTTCCTTCGCTTGTTTTGATTTTTCACTGGGAGTAAGATGATGTATCCACCAGCGAACAGTCCACTCCTTAATTCCCAATGTGTTGAGAAACATTTTGACGTAGAATACGTCTTACGTTTCGATATGGAGGCTATGCTGAAATGTTGTAGTTGTAATTTTTAGAGCTTCACGAAAACGCTTATTGCACGAGAACTAATGAAGCGATTTCAAAGAAAAGTGTGGCCTTTCAAATATAAAATTCCAAACCTATCGACAGATTCATTTTTGTAAGTAACCAATTCGCTTTCTGCCGTAAAAACAACGGTAAACATTGGCTTATTTTGGGGTCAATTTTGAGACTTTAAAGTGCTCCAGCAGCTTATGATTTGCAGATATAACTTTTATTTTCGGGATATAGATTCTTTGGAGCAATTGAAATATTATCGTGTACAGATTTTATATAAATTCAACAAATATTCAGCATTTTAGGGCAACAAATTGTTGAAAAAATTTGCAAATTTTTTTTTATTACCAAAATGCTCGAAAACCCCTCGAATGATTTTGTTTTTGCTTTCTTTAATCAAAAACTCAAGAGTTTTCCTTTTGGTATATATAAAGTTTTTTGGATGAAGGGATGGTAATTTTGGCAAGGATGCAAAAAAATCTCGTACTCTCTATACTCTTTTTTCGGTGTACAAATCTGAATTTCCTTCGCTTGTTTTGATTTTTCACTGTGAGTAAGATGAAGTATCCACCAGCGAACAGTCCACTCCTTAATTCCCAATATGTTGAGAAACATTCTGCAAATGTTGTAGTTGTAATTTTTAGAGCTTCACGAAAACGCTTATTCCACGAGAACTAATGAAGCGATTTCAAAGAAAAGTGTGGCCTTCCAATGATAAAAATCCAAACCTATCGACAGATCAGTGCCCGCCAAACACTTTCCTGGGAAACGAACTATATTCGGCCTTTCACATGTACACAATCGGCTTCTTACACGTACACAATCCGAACGTCAACAGAAAGAGTAGAAGAGCAACAAATTTTATTTAGTTGCATGCAAACAATAGGCGAAGCAGGTTGATGACGCATTATTGTTGAATAAAGTAGGGACACTGAGCAGAATGAAAGAATATTCATTAAAAAATTTTATAACACAATTTTTCGTTCATACACCCCTAGAAATAGGTATGTATATGGTATCAAGTCGTGCTTTTTCTTCATATTAAAAGAACTTTGTGAATTATGTATTTTTTTTAATACCAGACTATGTAGTCCTCAATTAAAACATACAATATGTTTTGTTATTTATCTTTTGGTTTAATCGATCTTTAAATTGTTCTTAAATGTCAAGTTTTACCTAATTTTAAACTAAATATATATTAGATATATATATTTTTATTTTATTTCTACTTGAAATCAACGAAATTTTCTTTTAATATTCAGAGTGCTCGAAGCACGTTGTCTTTTTTGCTCAGAAATCCACACTTAAATTATAAAAAAATAATAATAATTTTGTACAATACATACAAAATTTTACCAACTTTTTCGTTTCGTGTTTCGATGTTGTTTAGATCTAAAAAATAGCGCACAATGAAAAAAAACGGCAAAAAAACATACCAACGTTTTTATAATAAGTAATACAACACAGAAATTTTTTCCGTGCATTACCACCAACACATTCTCATTTTTTGTTTTATAACTAATTCATTCTCATTTTAAGACTTTTCTCTTTTTGGCGGGCACTGCGACAGATTCATTTTTGTACGTAACCAATTCGGTTTCTGTCGTAAAAACAACGGTAAAAATTGGTTTATTTTGGTGTCAATTTTCAGACTTTAAAGTGCTCCAGCAGCTTATGATTTGCAGATATAACTTTTATTTTCGGGATATAGATTCTTTGGAGCAATAGAACAGTGTACATATTTTATATAAATTCAACAAATATTCAGCATTTTAAGGCAAAAAATTGTTGAAAAAATTTGCAAATTTCTTTATTACCAAAATGCTCGTAAACCTCACGAATGATTTTGTTATCGATATTTGTATCGATTTTGTAATCGATTTCGCTATCGATATTATATCGATTTTGCCATCGATTTTGTTTTGATACTTTTTCGTAATTAGGAAAAATTAAAATTTATATTTTGCGTTTAGCAGCATTCAAACCCGAGCCTTCGCAAATGCTAACAAATAGTAACAAGCATCTCTGCGCCCTTAGCTACAACCACAACATGTTTGAATTAAATTTCTTTCAAGCGCTTAAACAATTTTATATTAATCAATGTTATTGTGGCTTGTTAACATTTATATTTTTAATATTTTTATTGAGCTTTGTACCACGATTGTTTATTAGGAAAAATTGAAAAAGCAACAAAGTCTAAGCGGTAGAAGTCTAGAAAAAAGAAGTCTGATGAGGAGATGTGGTGATCCCCGAAATAGTGCTATAACTTCTACCGCTTAGACTTTGTAGCTTTTTCAATTTTTCCTAATAAACAATCGTGGTACAAAGCTCAATAAAAATATTAAAAATTTTATATTAAGTTTGTTTAATAAATATCTTTTCTATTCAAAATTTCAAATCTTTAAATCTCAGTAAGCTGTAGAAAAAAACAATAGTACAAAATAAAAATAAAATGAGTTTTTTTGCTTATGTTCTCATTAAGTTATTTACACTTAGAAGTAAATTTGTAGAATTTTAGAAAAACCCTTTTTTTCTTAGTGTGTGCTTTCGTTTTTGACTTGGATATGCTCTTAACCATACCACGTATTCTACGTTTAAATTTAGTGGCTGTATCTCCGATACAGCCTGAAGACCAAGACGAAGGCGCTGGACTGTTCCTTTTTTTACATACACTAAGCTTTAGTTGATCTTTTTTTAAATGGTAAGTCAATGTGTTTGACCTCCTTGACCCTTTCTTTTGTTTCCGTAGAGTAGAAATATTTACAAGAGTGTTCACATAAATTTGCTTCTGCTTCCAATTCATATTTTTCCAAAAATTATTAAACATGGTTTCTCTCTCACTCTCGCTAAATATTAGCCTCTCTTTTGTTTGTATTTCTTTTCCGGTTTCTTTCTTTGTCGTCTGTACGCCGCTCATTGTTTTCTAGTATCACAGCGCACGGCAGTGCGCGCGAGTGACGAAAGCCGCAGTAGCATGCTGAAATGACTCGCTTATACAGGGTGTCCCAGAAGTAACCTGCCAAACTTTAGGGGAAGGTAGGTGGGGGGGTGAGCTCCCTGATAAACAAAAAATTTTCAGGTAAAAGTGTCACCGTTTTTGAAATATTTACATTTTTTTTAATTAAAAAAAAAAATCGTGCCTTTTCATGTATTTTCTTTAACTGCATCTACAAACCAGGCTATACTTAGTAAATTTTGTATGTAAAATGCTTTCAGATAGTTGCTTCTCCATACTCAAATGCAATGTAGTTAAAATATATTAAGGAACCATCATAAAATTAGTACTATTTTGGGATATTTAACTTTTTGATATTTTCTTCCCCAAATTTGACTATCTCTGGTGAAAAAAAATGTACTGAGCTATAACTTTACATTACATAAAAAAATTGTTCATTTAATAAAGATTTCAGAATGGTGCCACTCTTACTGTTTCGAATAGAAAAAAAAAAGTTATAGCCGCTTATGTGGGCAAAGTACTGAAACACGCCAGAATGTATTTAATAGATTTAAATTTAAGTTGCTCTTGTTACCGACCAATGACATGCTAAA
This sequence comes from Rhagoletis pomonella, assembly GCF_013731165.1. NCBI lineage: Eukaryota > Metazoa > Arthropoda > Insecta > Diptera > Tephritidae > Rhagoletis > Rhagoletis pomonella. The sequence goes on along the minus strand of NW_023458564.1, from coordinate 14,214,190 downwards.
TAGTACAAAGGTACATTATTACTTGCTCCTGACATTATTTTGTGTTACTTACCGGAAATAATGAAGGTGGATTTTGTGAAATTGGACCCTTCGGACATTGTGTTGTTAATACTATGACAGAGAACACGCAGTATACGTCGCATGAATATGCGGATATTCACCTAATTTACGGTGAAGCTTGCTGTAATGCCAGGGCTGCTCAAAGACTCTCTGCAGAGCGATACCCAAATCGTCGCCATCCGGGTCGTGAAGTATTCCCCCGCACCCATAGAAAAAATATCTGAAGGTAAGTAGTTTTTACACCTTTCTTGTTTGAAGCCATTCTTCTTTTAACTATCATTTTTTAAGGTCGCATACCTGGAAGGCGTGGCGGCGAGACAGGACGTCCTGCAACGGTAGATGTTAAAATTGTGTTAGAGGAAGTGGAACTAGGTCCATCGACTTCAGGGAGAATGATGGAAAGACGGACTGGAATACCAAAAACTACAGTTCAAAAAGCTTTAAAATACCATCCCTACCACATTCAACGTGTTCAGGCTCTACAAGAGAGAGATTACCTGTCGAGGATTAGATTTTGCCATGAAATGTTGCGAATGCATGAATCAGACCCCAACTTTTTTAATAAAATAATTTAGAGCGATGAATCATCATGCAAACGTGATGGTTATTTTAATTTACATAACCTTCACAGTTGGTAGATAGACAATCCTCACGAAATGAGATAAGATCGTTCGCAGTACCAGTACAAAATAAATTTATGGTGCGGTATTTTTAATTGTCAGATATTGGGACCTGTGGAACTGCCGCCAACCCTCAACTCCCACAGCTATTTAAAGTTCCTTCAGGAACGGCTTCCAACTCTTTTAGAAAATGTACCCTTAAACCTGCGGCGAAGACTATGGCAGCAAAATGACGGATGCCCTGCTCACTATGGGCGTGAAGTAAGAGCTCATTTAGACGAAACTTATCCTCGCCGATGGATTGGACGATACGGGCCAATCACATGGCCTGTTCGATCGCCAGACCTGAATCCATTCGATTTTTTTTACTGGGGCTGTCTTAAAGACAAAATTTATTCAAAAATAATTCAAAACGAAGAGCATTTGCCGGAACAGATAAATGGAGCTGCTGCTGAGATAGCCCAATTGAGTTTAAGATCTCTATAAGGGTATTTTCTTAAAAGTGCCGAGCTTGTATTAGAGTAGAAGGTCGCCAATTTGAGCATATTTGATCAATAAATGAATAATTTTTTCTGCAAACACCTCATGTGTGTTTTATTTCACGTGAACCCATCCTTCACAAAAAAATATTGATAATTAGATATAGCCCTTGTTATTGACTCTAGTCCGAATCCCGGTAAGTAACATAAAATAATGCCAGGAGCAAGTAATAATGTACCTTTGTACTATTTAGCATGTCATTGGTCGGTAACAAGACCAACTTAAATTTAAATCTATTAAATACATTCTAGCGTGTCTAAGTCCTTTACCCACAAAAGCGGCTATAACTTTTTTTTCTATTCGAAATAGTAAGAGTGGCACATTTCTGAAATATTTATTAAATGAGCAATTGTTTTATGTAATGTAAAGTTATGGCTCAGTACATTTCACCAGAGATAGTCAAAGTTGGGGAAAAAATATCAAAAAGTTAAAAATCCCAAAATAGTCCTAATTTTATAATGGTTCCTTAATATATTTTTACTACATTGCATTTGAATATGGAGAAGCAACTATCTGGAAGTATTTCACATAAAAAATTTACTAAGTATAGGCTTGTTTGTAGATGCAGTTAAAGAAAATACATGAAAAGGAACGATTTTTTTTTAATTCAAAAAAATTTTAATATTTCAAAAACGGTGACACTTTTACCTGAAAAATGTTTGCTTATCAGGGAGCTCACAACCCCACCTGCCTTCTCCACGAGTTTGGCAGGTTACTTCTGGGACACCCTGTATATTTGTGGAAGTATGTATGTATGTATGTGCCACGTTGCAGCCTAATCGGACGGACAGAATCGAACAAAATTTTGACAGAGTATGGCCCAGGAGTCATGGCCTATAATAGGGTGAAAAAAGTGGGATCCTACAAGGGGGCGTGGCACCTCCCATAGGCGTGAAATTTTTAATCAGCCATAACTTCGGAACCATAAGTCACATGACCTTGAAATTCGGTATACCGACATATAAATGGTGGGTGCTTATAAAAGGGGATATATATTTGAGTTTGTAGAAGGGGGCGTGACACATCCCATAGGCGTGGAATTTTTTATCAGCTATAACTTCGGAACCTTAAGTCATACGAACTTGAAATTTGGTATGCAAACATATCAATGGTAGCTGCTTATAGGAGGGTATATATAAATGAGTTTGTAAAAGAGAGCGTGGCACATCCCATAGGCGTGGAATTTTTTATCAGCAATTACTTCGGCACCATAGGTCACATGAACTTGAAATTTGGTATGAAGACATATCTATGGTAGGTGCTGATAGTAAGGTATATACATATAAATACATGTTTGTAATAGGCAACGTGGCACATCCCATAGCCGCAAAATTTTTTATCAGCTATAACTACATCATTAAAATGGAGAGTGAAATAAGGTCTAACAGTAAAAGGTTCTGGAAGTTTGTGAATTGCAAGAAGAAAACCACAGGGATTCCTGACATGGTGCATTATTTAGGTGAATCTTCGACGAACGTTCAGATGATTTGTAACATGTTTGCCAATTTTTTCCATTCTGTGTATGTTCCTCACTCTGAAGCCGGAACAGTCAATGTTTCCTGTAACAGCACACTCGTCCTTAAAGGATTGCAGCTCTCAGAAGATGAAGTCCTGGATGGCCTCTGGAAGTCTGGGAGCAAGTCCGACGTCCAAAATTATCGTCCAATCAGTAAAATTCCAAGCAGACCTAAACTCTTCGAGAAGCTAGTTTACGATAAGATTATTTTCCAAATTTCTGAGCTCATATCGCCCTATCAACATGGATTCATTAAAGGTAGATCCACTTTTACAAACTTAGCGTTATTTTCAAATTTTGTTCTAAAACAATTTGAAAGCGGTCATCAATGCGATGCCATATTCACAGACTTCTCGAAAGCATTTGATAAGGTTAGTCATTCATTACTACTTAAAAAGCTGGAATTGATCGGAGTGCACGCAAATATGCTTAAGTGGTTTGCATCTTATCTTGTTGATAGGACCCAATTCGTTCGCATTAATAATACTAAATCCGATGTGATTAAAGTCAACTCAGGGGTGCCTCAAGGCAGCCATCTGGGCCCGTTACTTTTCTTGGTTATTGTCAATGATATTCCGGACGTTTTCCTTAGATCGCATTGTTTAATGTATGCTGATGATCTAATGTTATACAGTCGCATAGTAAGCGTGTCCGACTGCATTAATCTTCAAGATGACTTGCTAAGACTGAACTCATGGTGTGATGCTAACTCTTTGCCTCTTAACGTTGGTAAATGTCAATTTATGTCCTTCAGTAGACGCAAAGTAACAGTCGACTACCACTATAGGTTAGACACATCTTCTCTTACTAAAATTTATGAAAAGAAAGATCTGGGAGTCATATTTATTTCGAAAATGTCCTTTTCTAAACATATAGATTTTATGATCACCAAGGCTAGGTCGATGCTTGGCTTCGTAATGAGGAATTCTAATGAATTTCAAGACCTCTTCACACTTAAGAGCTTGTACTTCTCATTTGTAAGATCGAACCTTGAGTATTGTAGCATCATTTGGGATCCCTTCTACTCCGGTTCATCTTAAAGGGTAGAGAAGGTCCAAATACGCTTTACCAGATACGCAATTCACTCCCTGCGGAGGAATTGCAACATGCCCGATTATAAGAGTAGGTGCCTTTTATTGGCATTACCTACTTTAGAAATGCGTAGAAAAATGTCCTCAAGCATGTTTATACGGGACATAGTCACAAGCCACGTCAAGTGCCACTTCTTGCTCGAACTAATTCTTTTCAATTGTCCTGTTCGGGATCTCAGATTCAGCGACATGTTCCGTTTACCTAATCACAAGACCAACTTTATGTTTAATGAGCCGCTTACGCGTTGTCTGAGGCAGACTAACCAAATTTGTAAAAATTTAGATGTTTTCTCAAATTCTCGGGAGAGCTTTAAGTCTAAACTTATTCTCGTTCTGCATTTCTTAAATTGTAAATAATCTTTTTTTTATTCAGATGTACATTCACATACCCTTGTATTTTGTACATGTACCTTATTACTCATTTACTTATTTTATAGATTTTTTTTTTCCTTTTCTTTTTTATTTAACTTTAGTAATCTATCTGAGATGTACTCTAATTGATGAATTGAATTGAATAAATAAATAAATAAACTTGGGAACCATAAGCCCCACGAACTTCAAACTTGGTATGCAGGCACCGCTATGGTAGGTGCTTATAGTAAAGTGTATATAAGTGAGTTTGTAAAAGAGGCGTGGCACATCCCATAGGCGTGGAAGTTTTTATCAGCTATACCTTCGGAACCATAAACCCCACGAGATTGAAATTTGGTATGCAGGTATAGTATGGTAGGCGCTTATAAAAAGATATATATAAATGAGTTTGTAAAAGGGGGCGTGGCACATCCCATAGGCGTGGAATTTTTTATCAGCTATTACTTCGACACCATAGGTCACATGAACTTAAAATTTGGTATGAAGACATATCTATGGTAGGTGCTGATAGTAAGTTATATACATATAAATACATGTTTGTAATAGGCGACGTGGCACATCCCATAGCCGCGAAATTTTTTATCAGCTATAACTTGGGAACCATAAGCCCCACGAGATTGAAATTTGGTATGCAGGTATAGTATGGTAGGCGCTTATAAAAAGATATATATAAATGAGTTTGTAAAAGGGGGCGTGGCACATCCCATAGGCGTGGAATTTTTTATCAGCTATTACTTGGGAACCATAAGCCCCACGAAATTCAAACTTGGTATGCAGTAGGGATGTCAATCCCGGGATCCCGGTCTTTTTTAAGTCCCGAATATCCCGGGATTAGTCGATTTAAATCCCGGGATTGCTGGAAACAATTTTTTTGTTAGCCAATTAAATTTTTATCACAAATATCCCCTCTCAAGGGCAAAACAAGAATTTTTTGCAACCCTTAATGCTATAATTTCTTTAAGATCGCATTTCCATCAAAAGAAGGAATAGTTTTCAAAATGGAATAGGTGATGCACTTATATATTTATTTTTTACTTAAATGTGTTAACTTTTTTATTATTACTTAAATATACTGATAATATCTTAAATTGATCTCAAACAGTGATTTAAAAAATTTTATATAGTTACATAGGCAGTTAGTTACTGCTGTACCAAATACAGTCACTTACAAAAATATTTTGCATCGATTTTTTTTGCAATATTCAAAATATTTTTCATGGTATTTTTTTGTTAATTAAAAAAGATATATAGCTCATTTTACAACAAAAATCATGTAAATCAAAATTTCACACTTTAGAGAAAGTTGGTTTAAGTTCATCAAATTATCATAAAAATATCAAACTTTTTAACCATAATTTAAAAAAAAAATTCTATAATGCAGTTTTATAGCCCATTCAATTTAATACAATAAAGTGCAATTTTAAAGTTGCTAAAAACTCCCTTGATTTTTGAATTTTTTTTACTGACGATGTTGGGCATTTTCTTCCTTATAACGATTTTTTTTGTGGCAAAAAAAAAATATATAAAATGTCAACGCGATGGTTTTGCAACTTCAAAATTGCACATACATATATGTTTTTTTAAATTAACAGAAAAAAATACCATGAAAAATATTCTGAATATTGCAAAAAAAAATCTATGCAAAATATTTCTCGGGGTGACCGTATAAGCATTTGTACTTGTAGTACAAAAACTATGTTATAAATTATTGAGGATATGTACATACATACATATATGTTTGTAAAATTTTATGTTTGTTTTTTGTTGATTGAAAATACTGATTTATCGCCTTAACAAATATGTAAATGAATTACAATAAATTGTACTTTTTTTTGTTATATCAATCTGATTTAAAATACTATAATAGGATGATCACAGATGTGTTGCACTTGTATTTTCAGATCCCGAAAATCCCGGGATCGACAAAACCCCGAAAATTGACATCCCTAGTATGCAGGCACCGCTATGGTAGGTGCTTATAGTAAGGTGTATATAAGTGAGTTTGTAAAAGGGGGCGTGGCACATCCCATAGGCGTGACATTTTTTATCAGCTATAAATTCGAAAGCATAAGTCACATGAACTTTAAATTTGGTATGCAGACATATCTATGGTAGGAGTTTATAGTAAGGTATAAGGTTTGTAAAAGGGGGTGTGTCACATCCCATAGGCGTGGAAATTTTAACCAGCCATAAATTGGGAACCATAAGTCACATGAACCTGAAATTTGGTATGCAGACATATATATGGGAGGTGTTAAGAATAAAGTATATATAAATGTGTTTGTAAAACTGGGATAAATATGTATTCAACTATTAGACCACTCTGATATTTAAAACTGCGTTTTTTTTTAACCTTAAAGTCTTTAGACCATTTTGAAATGGAAGGATTAAATCATTTTATTGATCCGGCGATGCTCTGAAACGAAACATGCGCATGTATAATGAATAAAACTACTTCTGAAATAAGCATTCTACCGGAAAAGTGCAGCTGTACTAAAAGAGCTAAGCGAATAGGAAGCTAAACGGAATCAACCATAGTAGACTAATCTAAATTTAAAAATTCTATCTTTATCTTAATCCACCTTATATTAGTAATGGAACAAGATCAATATATAGTAGTTGAAGAAAATAGTTTTCCTCCTCTAATTTGTGCTGAACTGAATATTTGTATTACTGTTATATATTTTGATTTGTTTACCCCGAACGACGTCGGGTGCTCTGCTAGTAATCTAATAAATTCACAACAAGTCGCATTTAAACAAGGACAAGGTACCATAGACGCTTTGCTCCCCTTTGATAATTATATTTCTATCGCACTCTCAAACAGAAGCCACGTTTCAACTTTAAGCTTAGACTTTGAGAAAGCCTTTGACCGTGTTGGTGTACACGTGGCCCTACGTTAGGGCTGCCAGATATCTCTGTTGCCAAACCGGGACACTTCCTCTCGCTCCCTTCCATTTCGTTTGGACAAAAATTACGTACGAAAAGATGTAGTAACAAAATAACTTATCACAACTAAAGCACAGAGAATTTTTCACAATTTTTTTTATTCTTTATAAAAAAAATTATACTAAATACATCAAAAAACATAAAAATCAAATTTCTAAACTTTGTGCAAATTTGCAACTTTTTAATTAGACTTTTCGTAAAAATTTTAAAAATGAAGTTTTGCAGCCCATTAAATTTTAGTTGATTTTTGGTATTATTTTTACTGAGAGTTTCGTCCATACAAACTATGTTCGACAATTCTTTTTATATGGAAGACACCGTCAGCAAAAAAAAATGGCTAAAAATCAACGAAATTTTCTGGCAACTTCAGACTTGCACTTTATTAATTGGTACAAAAGCTATATTTTCAAAATTTTTTTAACAGATCTGATTAGAAATTGTGATTTGATGAAGAGTCTCCGAGCCAATAATTCTGTACGGCACTGTACTTATAAGCACTCTAGGTTTCATGAAAGAAAAAAAATTTAGTACAAGATAACATTTAAATATCAGTCAAATTTTTCGTTGCTGTGGACTTGTTTCAAAACTTCTGACTTTTCCTTAATATAAAACTCTGTGCACGTAACTACTGCTTGTGCAAAGTTCAACTATCTGAAGATGTAACTATTTCACAAATGAAACCGGTGCACTGAGAGAAAGAAGTTTACAATTTTAACGTATTTAGGTACATACTTATATTAATCATCAACTATTGAAAGAGCACCAACCCAACTCGTAATACATTTAAGTATACACATTTTATTATTCAGTCTAGAAATATTAAATTCAAATACGCCCATATAAAAATGAAGCGCTTTGCACTTAACGGAAGCTTTTTCATAATTAAGTTAAAAAATATATATTTAAATTCCATGCTGCCCGTAATGGGATTTGAACCCTGATCCTCTGGAAATTAACAAATTGTGGCAAGTATCTTTGGGCACTCATTTGCGCCAGACATGTAAATGTGCATTCAAATGCTGAGTTTGAATCAACACCACGCGTGCGTGGTATTAAAGTGCTGTTTTTAAATACAAACATTTCACAACGATACTTAAATAAAAATATTTATGTTTACTATGCGTTATTTCCCTCAGTGAATTCATAAAATTGTAGTTATTTTTGAGCTTTTATTCAAATTTGTGCAATCAAATCGAAAACCGGGACATTTTAAGGTTGGACCGGGACACCGGGACAAATAGTCTAAAACCGGGACATGTCCGGGAAAACCGGGACGTCTGGCAGCCCTACTCTACGTCAAATTGAAAAAGGGGATATAGGTGGCAAGATATATAACTTTGTAGAAAGCTTTTTGTTAAATCGCAAATTTAAAACTAAGGTAAATTCGGCCTTTTCTGACACGTATGCTTTGTACAACGCTATACCACAGGGCTCCCCGCTGTCAGCAATTTTGTTTGTTATAGCATTTAACGAAATAAGCGACATAATCGCCAAATACAAAAACGTTTCCCATATTTGTTACGCTGATGACGTTCTCCTCTTCACTAAAGTAAACGATTTAAGCGTTGTTAAAAAAGACTTCCACGATCTACTCTGTGACATTTCGAACTGGTCTAAATCCTCTGGCGCTAACATAAATGTAATGAAATGTAAAATGCTTCATATTTGCCGTAAACACAAATGTGGAAGCATAAATATGAGCTACGATAATGTAAATATTGCAAATACTAATAGTCTTCTTATTATCTTTGATAGAAGATTTACTTTTAAAGAACACTGTTTGTATGTTCGAAAGCAACTGGCTGCCAGGCTAAATGTTATAAAATACTTAAGTTCAAAAAACTGTCTTATTAACATCTCAACTTTAGTTAACGTAACGATATCGTTTATATTGTCGAAGATAACTTATGGTCTTCCGGTATATGGCAATTATGCTAAGTGTCATTTAAAACTCCTCTTCGCTCCCTATCACACCGCTGTTTGTCGTAGCATTAGGGCTTTTCCTAAATCTTCAACAAAATTTATTCTCACGGAAGCTGGATTACCTACCATTGAGAAGAGAATCGAGCTTAACACCAAGGACCTGATATCAAAGTTGTTCCTTTCTAATAATAGGATACTCCATGAAACGGTGATTGATACAATTAACCATAAACGTTCGCTACGACGGAAATCTGTAATCGCGACTTGCGTTGAATATGCTAAAGAACTAGGAATCACTGGCCCGACCCTCAGACAGCCTGATAAACTTCCAGCGTGGTTTTTACAACAGTCATCCTTCATCCTAGAACTCGGAAAATATCCGAAGGAAAGCACCAGCTCTAGTGTTTATCAACAAATATTCCGTGAATACTTAGCATCGTTTCGTACAGAATGGAATCTTATTTTCACAGACGGATCCAAATCAGAAGACTACACATCATTCGCGGCTATAGCACCTAGTGGTGAAACCATTTCAGCTGGGCACTTACCCCAATTTTCGTCAGTCTACACAGCTGAAGCCGTTGCGATATTGAAAGCAGTAGATCACGCACTTAGCTCCTCGTCGAAAACCATAGTTTGCACTGACAGCATGTCAACCATATCATCGTTGCTGAACATTAACAGCAAAAGCCACATCATATCTTGTATCCGCAATAAATTAATTGATAACCATAACACAATAAAAATAATGTGGGTACCAGGTCACAAAGGTATAACAGGAAATGAACTCGCGGATCAGCGCGCCAAGTTGGCCGGAAAAGAGCCTTTAGTCACTTTTCAAATTCTTGTCAAGAGAGACCTGCACAACTTCATTTCTTCACAACAGCGCATAAAGCAAGTGACTGATTGGAAAACTGTCCAACACCACTATACGCAAATTAATAGTGAGAGAAACATACCAATGTACCCATCATCATGCCGATGGAGCGATGTTAAAGCCTTCGTTCGACTACGCTTAGGGCACACCATAGCCACACATTCATATAGGCTATCTGGTACCAGCCCCCCATCCTGTCAATATTGTCCTGCGGCAACTCTTTCCATCACGCATATACTGAGCGAATGTCCTCAGTTTTCCTCCATCAGAAGCAACATATTCAACTTCGGCAACCCCATTGATTTTTCAAAAACCACTTCGCCCGAAAACATTGAGAAAAAAGCAACATACCTAACTCTAACACACCTAACCAATCACACTAATTTCAGTTTAGTAGTTTCTTATACTTCTATATCCAAAAGTTTATTATTTGCATAATACTATGTTTCATACCAGCGCACAGTGTTTCGTGTAGAACAAGCTAGCTGGACAAAATTATTTTTTGAGATTTTTCGTTTCATATACAGTCATTTATTTTAGTTATGTAATTTATTTTAGTCATATGTTTTATTTGCTTATTGTTTCTAACATTTTAGTTTGTATACATTTGTTTTACATTTGCTTTTTTCTGTATGTGTGAAAATAAATTATTACAAACACTTAAAGTAGAAAAGTATAATACAGAATTGAAGAAACAATAGGTTAAAATAAAATAAAATAAAATCTAATCATTATCACTTTCATTGGATGAGTGACTCGTGGAGTAGTTATGAGCATCAGCGGCATAACTATGAAAGCTGGAAACAATTGGGGTATTTACTGATTCCTTAACACTATCTGAGGACAATAAATCTAAGACTTCCGAGTTTAGGCTTCTAAGTCTTTTCTTTGGTAACTCTCTGAAGCTGTTTATTAAGGGATCCGATGTTATTAGCAACATATGCATAAGATCTCTATTCGTGGCTTCACGCGACTGCTTTTGTGTGTTATGTTCCCTGAATCGTCTCAAATCTTTGTTACGAGCTTCTGAGCTTCCTCAGAAAGCTGACCAATAGGCAAAATTGCTGATTTTATAATATCAGTACTATGCACCAAGATTTTATGAACTGTAACAGGCATACAGAACCACGAATAGAGATCTGTGTATAGTTTTTTAGCCTCACGCGCAAATATTTCAAACTTATCAATATTAATATTACACCCAGATGATAATGCTCGAAGGAGAGTATCAAATTTTTTTATGAACGTTACATCCAATTCCGTAATCTCAGCACTAACTTCAGAATTTTCGAAAAACCTACGAGCAGTATTGCCATCATTAGTATTACCGAATCCTGGTTTTGGTTTATCTACTATTAATCCAAGTGCACTTTTAAATTTATTCTGAATTTCGTGTGAACGTTGCTTTACACTAGCTTTATCTGACTCGTTCCGAAGTTGCCATTTTTGTACTTCGAGCCGATAATATGAATCCAAGCATTCAAAACATCTTATCCATGCATGCAGAGTAGACAAACCAAAACCAAGACAATCGCGGCTAGGCATAAAAACCCGTGTCTCATCGTTCATGTATTTTGGAGTGGCACCACAAATATAACACTTTTGGGTGGAGGAAGTTTCAGTCAAAGCATTACAAACTTTTCCGTCAATCATTGTTAGGAGCATATTGTGGTTCACAGAAACCTCGTATTCTTGCCGCAAGCACTTTGTTGGCAACAAAGCATTTATCTCCTCTAATACTTTGTTCGTTTCAGAAACGATAAAATCTTTTGTTTCTTTTGTTGTTGGACGACAATACATCGTAGAAGAAGGTCGAGGATTCTGCCAAACAATGTTACCTTTTTCGTCCCGTAATGGTACGAAAGAAAATATAAACAAAAACGCATCAGTGTCATCACTGCATGTGAATTTTTGTTTATATGTGCTATGACCAGAACTTCCATCGCAACCCCACTTGCTGATTAGAGTAAATGACAAGCATGTAGGTGATAAACTACTAAGAACTTCTTGATTTGCTAAAATTAAACGTTCAACACTTTTGTCTAAAATAGCTTGAACTTAAATTTTGGCACGTGTTTCATCCACATCAATTTTGTTTGGATAACACTCTGATTTAGCCTTTCCTACACTGCAAAACGACGGAAATACCTTATGACCTGCTTGGATACTCCATTTCCGAGTCATTTTGTACGCATGAGTAGTCGACTTTCTATCTACATAGTATGCTAAAGCTTCTACACTGCTCAAACATCTAGCACTTTGCTCACATATTGTTTTCGCCGTGAATACTTTAGTGTTAACTTTCGCTTTTTTTATAATATTTGCAATATTCCTGTTGCCGGACATACGTGTTGATAGTTCTGCCGCATAAATTAACTCATCTGCACTTCTGGATTGCAGTAAGTCATCCACTCGACGCCGTTTAGTTTTTTGACTGGAATGAAGTCCTTCTTTGGTTTTCCAGGGCCTGGGTTACCTAAAGATGTAGCTGGTAGTTCTGATGGCAAGTTTGAATGTACAGAAACTCTAAAAGTCATATCTGTACCCAAAAACCACTCCGAGTTTTCATTTATAAACCGTCCCCGATGTCTTCCAGAGCTCTTCCATTTCTCAGAAAGCTTTGACGAATATAGCGCAACTTCTATGCTTAAATCTCTTAAAGAATGCTCTATTACTTCACTTAAATCATATTTTGATAGAATAAAATTCTAAAACTCCTTATTTCTTGATTGTTTCGAATGTTTCAACCAAACTTCGAAAAATTCAATTCTTTTTATGGTTCTAACTAAATCTGAAAAAGAAATAAAATAAAATAGATGTGCACTGAATTCGCAATGGTTTTTTATTTCGAGTGTTAACAGATACTCATGACTATAATATATATAAGATTTAAAGGGGTTACATGAGGAGACATATAACTTTTCTACCTCTGAAGTTAAAAATGTATATAAAAAATGTTTTGTTTTCTTAATCATTGAAGGTTAGACATACTAAAAATAATCAAATTGCTAAAAGATTATAATTAAAAACTTCAGCTTACCTTTGAGTTCAGATTCCATCACAAAAATGAAGTAGAAGTGGTGAATTAAAAGTTATATGAAGCGTAATATTCAAAACAAAATTTTTCAATCCGTTCTGACTTCGACTGCTCTTGCTTACTTACTTCAATTACTCAACATATTAGAAGTGAAAATAACAAACAAGTGTAAATACCCCGTTATATTGGTCTTCTGATTAATTACTCAATACAAAATTCTAGGAATAAAACTTTTGTTTTTGTCCAGCTATCTTGTTCTACACGAAACACTTGCAGCGAGCCGTATGCCCTGGCAGCCAGTGCTCCTCTTTTCTGTGCAATAACAATTGTATTGTTGTTCCTCATTTAATAAATAAATAAATAAAAATAATATTTTTGAGTGAATAATCTTCAGTAGTTACTAAAATATCGCAATTTTTTGTATCTGAAAACTACCGTTATATGGGAGGTAGGCGTGATTATTGTCAGATTTTGCGCATTTTCAATACCATGCGTCCTACGCCTGAAAGGAGTACACGTACCAAGTGTCGTTAAGATATCTCAATTTTTACTCGAGTTATCGTGTGCACAGACGCACGGACAGACAGTCACCGTTTAATCGATTTCTCTTTCCATTCTGATCATTTATGTATACATTTGTTTATATCTATCTCGATTCGTTTCGGGTATAAAAATCAGAACTTTAGCAACGATTCGAATGAATAAAACTATGTTGCGTCAGTTTCCAGGGTAGTTAAAAAAAAGCGTATAATTTCGTCACGAAATTGATATCATAAATTTTGTGTTTCTAGTTCAGCTTTCGTCACTCGAAAATTTTACCTCAAAGAGGTGTTTTATTTGATTACATTTTCCGGGAAGTTATCGATAGCAGAAATCATTTCAAAGTCAACGTCGACGTCAGCGGTTGCCTTACATATTGGTTTTTCTGTTCGCTCTTCATGAAGAGTAGAACTATTCGCGCTATCATTGTCACTCACATTACTTAACTGGTTTGAGGCTCCCGGCAGCCATTCCTCATCGCACTTCCAATGAGATTTGTTGCTAGGATTTCTACTGACGCTCTCTAAGAACAAAAACTATTACTCCACTGCAATTCAGAACATTTTATTGTTGTTTTACCTTGTTTATCCATTTTTAATTTCTTATTTCTCTTTTTTCTGCGTTTTTTGGTGTACAACTTCTCTTTCTATAATTTGTAAAAGAGAAGCAGTCACCGTCATTTGACTTCTGCGACACTTTGCGAGTCATGAACCAAAAATACAAGATCACCTAATCAAAGAAGCAGGAAAAAAGTATATTTCTGACCGTTTTTGACATCTGCCTAAGAATGAAAACAAACAAAGAAAACGAAAAATTGAGTGCGATTAAATTGGTATTTATTATAAAATATACAAAGTAAAACTTGATGACAATTAGCAAAAAAAGTTCATAAAATATGGTTTTCATGATTGAAAGTGTTTTACAATCGCATATCACTACCACGGGTCGATTTTTCAATGCCAACGTTCTGGCCACAAACGTGCACCCACTTTTCACGCAAATTTACGCCTTTTGGCAAACCAAACATACGCACAAACTTGTTCCAATCACACAGCACTTCATTTTATATCATAAATATGTAATAAACCAAAATGTATAATTAAAATCGCTGCAGAAAACACATTCAATCGCTAAAAAATCACTACGAAGAGGTAGAAGACGGTGTATACAAAACCGAGAAACGTCAAAAACGCTACAAAAACTTTTTTCTGAAAATCGATTACAAATACAACGATGGCTGATTAGGTGATCTGTAGTCGTTGGTTCATGTTTGCGAGTAATCTGTAATTTTAATCCATCAAGCTTTTATATTGCAGAATTATCTCAAATAGATATATATATTCGTATGTTACATTGGGTTGACAACTTACTTCTAAACTTTTTTCACTCTCACTTTCGTGGATTGAGTAGCACACCAAGCATTTAAAATATTCCGATTTACTATTTGCTACATGAAAAACTATTTAGAAAACTTATTGCTGAGTAAATTTACATAATCATACCCTTCGGCACACAATAGTTGGGGAAGTTATAATATGAATCCGTTTCTACTAAGTCGTCAAAAGGCGAGATTCTCATACCAAATGATTTTAAACTGCATGTTGGCGAATATGACGGAATCCCATCTTCTTTTAGAATGAATAATATGCAAAAAAATAAAAATAAACGAAAAAAAACAAAATGATAACAATATAAAATTTCTCTTTCCTTTACCTGACAAGAAGTCTGTTGAAAGCATAGTTTTATCGGCTGAATTATTGTATAAGGAGTCCATTTCCTTCATTTTTAACCGACTTCAAAAAAAGGAGGAGGTTATCGCATAACTTTGGACCACGTAAACCGATTTCGAAAATTTTTTTTGCATCGGAAAGGTAGTGTCTCAGAGGTGGTCGTACACTAATCTGGTTTAGATCCGATCATTGGACCATGAAATATATATATATATATTTTTTTATGTCGGGTTTTTTTTTGCTAAAAATTACTTGTTGAATATACAATAAATATTTTGTCTAAAAAACAGTATGGAATAAAAATACCTGCATACATAAATACTTGAAATCCTTAACCTTAATCCTTAAAACCGCGTAACTGACATTTGTGCCAAAAATGAGATTTGCTCACCGGAAGCTCCAGGCGAATGGCGTCACTATCGATAGTTTTGCAGCTCTAATTCAAAACTCAATGGGCCCTGTCACACGGTCAGTAATTATCACGATATTTGGATCGCGATCCATATTGATGGATTGATGGGTCGCGCACGAATGCTACATGTTCAATATTTATCGCGTCAGTATTTGGATAATTTTTGTGCTGAACGCTTATTATGGCGCAAGAAAATATTTTTATTTTGTACGTATAATTTACAGATAATGCATTCCACAATTATTTTAAAATTTCCAATGTTAATTCAAATTTTTTCTATTTGTTTTGAAAGGGTTTAAGCACCGAGGGCGAAGGCAGAGCGAATACGTTTTCGATGTTTGCATTATGGGAGTAAAAGATGTACTGACGAAATGTATGGATCGCGTTTGGAAAGTGCTAGACGTTCAATATTTATTGACGCTATTGCGATCCGCGATCCAGATTTCAAAATTTTTAGAAATTTTGCGATATGGATCACGATCCATCAATACTGCATGCTACACCGTCAATAAATATCGCGATACCTGGATCACGTCAATAAATACTGACCGTGTGACAGGGCCCAATATCTTTGGTTTCAGTAATCGTAACTTACCCATTTTTTGATTTTAAAGGTTGAAATATTTGCTAGATAACTGCGAACAATTTTTATTTTAATATACATATGTATGTAAAAAACTAAAAACAATATCCATCAGTTGCCTTATTAGGTATTTCGCCCAAAGTTGTCTATTGGATCTACGTACGAGACCGTAGTCAAGCCTATAATGCTTTACGACGCCCTAGTCTGGTGGAACTCACTTGAAACGCATAAATATTTAATGAACTATGGAAAAGGCTACACTAGCTAAGCAGCTGGAGCGCGTAAAATGGGCCGTTTTAATTGGTATAAGTGGGGCACTGCGAATCACCTCCACATTGGCACTTAACGTAATGCTGAATGTAGTGCCTGTCGACGTTGCAACCAATTGGTTGATCAACTTAAGGACTGGACACTCTGGAGTTCTAGCGAGCTTCGATTTCATCCCTGATCGCAGAGATTACTGCGCTACCGAAATAGTGCCGTTCAGAATGTGGTATCACACAATCTCCTAATTGTCTAAGTGAGTCCCTGACCAACGGGGCTGCCACCTAACTTAACCTAACCCTCACACATCTCACATTGCGTTAATCGCTTTGTTTTCGCCTCCGAAACCGCAATCTATATTTAAAGCGACAGGTGACATTAAATTTATCACTTTTTCTTTTTTGCTGCCGTCAGTAGTACCGAAGAATAACCACTTATTTGACTACATTGGCACTACCATAGCTATGTACATAAACCCAACTTCAGCAGCAGTGCACTTCTGCACTGAAATAGGCGGTTGGCTATCCTCGGTCTGAAGCATTTAATGCAGATACATACGTACATATGTATGTATGTATGTTTGTACTCGTAGAGGATGTGACCGGCAGAAATGCAGATGCACGTTCGGTGATTAGGTGAGTGAGCAAAGTTTTGTTATTTAGTGCCGATGATTTGTTTGTATAGACTTGTAGAAGTACCTACTAAGGAGTGACTGCGAAACTGTTGAGGGGACATAAATGGCGATGTTGGCGGTTAAGAGGCCTCAAAATGGTTATAGCACCGCGGGGGAGGTGTAGGGGCACGAAAGGCTGCAAGAGTGAATATGACTATTGAAAACTTCATACATACATACATATGTACATATGTATGAACTTATAGCTTGAATTTGATAATGAGGCACCTCGTCGTTCAAAGTACAAAACCGCGTATCAACAAAATGCAAAACCGCGTATGTGAGGTTGCATAAATATTCTTCTAATTAAAATTTCTATAAATCTGCTTTTATACATACATAATAATGTATTTAGGTATTTAGATTTTCTTAAAAATCGGTATATACATACATGCATATTTAATTAAGCTTAAAATTGTACTTCCTCACTCTTGTATTTCACTTCATTGACTGACTTCAACTTCGCTGAAAATTGAACAAAGCAGAACATGATTTTTATGCGAGACAAATTTCCACAGAAAGTAACGGTAGAAAAAGAATTTTTGGATATTCATTATATTTTTCAGCTGACTACGATGCAGAATTCTACTTTGCATTCTCCGAAGTGAAGCAAAGAAGCGAAATAAAAAAAATATTGTAGGACATTCTACTTTGCATTCCCTGAAATGAAGCAAAGAAGTGAAACAAATAAAATATTGTAGGACATTCTACTTTGTATTCCCGGAAATGAAGCAAGGAAACGAATTAAAAAAGAAATATTATGGGACATTCTACTTTGCATTCCCCGAAATGAAACAAAGAAGCGAAATAAATAAAATATTGTAGGACATTCTACTTTGCATTGCCGGCAATGCCTAAAAGAAGCGAAAAAATTCGAATGCATTATGGCTAAGCCTTCTAGAACACGTTACCACTGAAAGCGATTACCGATTTTTTGCTGGGTGTGTGAGCAAATCCAATTTTTGGCAGCAAATGTCAGTAATGGGCTGTTTTTGCTTACGCGTAAAAGCACATTTAGCGTATTTAGCTCTAAATGCTACTCTAAATGTACATTTATCCATACAAAATTCGTCACCTAAATGCAACTAAATGCAACGCCATTTTTGCATTAAGAATCTAAATGCTAAAAGCAACCCTGTGATCTTCCAAAATTTCCACGATTCGAACATGGTTTAATGATAAAAAGTGGCAACATTGCTTTTTCGCGTATACAGTGGCTAGCTGCGTTTCAGTGATTGCCAATCGAGATTTCATTTATTATTTTACATTATTTGGATAAAGAAAAGGATGCTGATAGAAATCTGGCTCAATTTGTGATCAACTCTGTTTGTTTTGTTTCCTAATTAAGTGAGAAAGTTTTAATTGACAGCACCGACAAATGAATATATACACAAACAAATGTTCGGTTGTGGTTAAAAGAATTCAAGTTTTTGTATTGAATTTTTGTTTTAAAATTTATTTTTTTCCTTTTCAGTAGGGTTTTTTGCACATTATCTTCTGCGTGAGAATTGATTTTATAACTCTCCGTTGATGATGGAAAAATGTAATATTTAAAGTTT
>NW_023458564.1:14159978-14175444 GCF_013731165.1 Rhagoletis pomonella | reverse complement strand
TTTATTTATTTTTATTTTTAATATTTTTATTTTTTTATTTTATTTTTTTTATTTATTTTTTTTTATTATTTTTCTATGGAAAAATTTTCTTCGATTAATATCTACGTCAACATGAGAAAAAGCACGTTTAAAAGCATATTGAGAACCTTTTTCCTCTGCCTTGAAAGGGTTAAAAAGCGTTTCATATATGACAGACTCTGCATTAAAGGGTTAAATGCATTCCATTATCTCTTTTCTAAGCGAAGATCTACGATTTTGAAAAAAAACTCGTGTTTTGCCTATAGTGCGTCGCCTGTGGCCATTCTTTCATATATGTATGTATGTGCCATTTCTACCGTTATATATTTTTTGTCTACTCGGTTATTCCCTGGGGAATTCATGCTTTATTTAAATCAGAGGTCGAA
Organism: Rhagoletis pomonella; assembly: GCF_013731165.1. NCBI lineage: Eukaryota > Metazoa > Arthropoda > Insecta > Diptera > Tephritidae > Rhagoletis > Rhagoletis pomonella. Next base: position 14,175,040 of record NW_023458564.1, on the reverse strand, counting down.
AATAACCGTCAACACTTTGAAAGTGTCCCAAAATAACCGTCACTATTTAAGGGGAAAAATAACCCACAAAACAGAACAGGTGGTTTATTTTTTGTAGATGTGTGCTCCTCTCAGTGGGAAAGGGTTATTTTGCATATAATTTCCGTTGCTGTTGGACACGGACACTTATCGCTGGAAGAAGAAAAATAAGTGTTAGAAGTGCGTAAAAACATATAAAATTTGCTGTTGATAGAGAGATAGAGAGATATAAGCAACGTCAACGCCACGGTTATGTTATTGATTTAAAATCCGCTATCAATTAAGAAATTATTATTATGATTTAGTTTGGTGACCAAATAAAAACTAAAATTTATTTGTGATTTGATTTTTCAACCAAATAAGAGATACCAATTTTTGATTTGATTTCTAGTGCAAATCAATTTGATTTGGAATTTTTCAATTAAATAATACTTTTGTTATACGACGCAAATAAGATATTTAAGTATCTTCCAACTTCCAGTTCCACGAAACTCTTCGGGATCCTTGGGACTAATTCGAGATTTTCGAGACTTCTTCGGGATTTTCGGAATCTTCGGGACTCCTTCAAGATTTTTAGTCTATTTCGGGATTTTTGGACTATTTTGGGATTTTCGAGACTTCTTCCGGATTTTCGGAATCTTCGGGACTACTTGGGGATTTTTGGGCTATTTCGGGATTCTCGGACCTAATTAGGGATTTTCGGGACTACTTTGAGATTTTCGGGATCCGCGGCACTAATTCGGAATTCTCGAGACTTCTTCAGGATTTTCGGAATCTTCGGGACTACTTCGGGATTTTTGGGCTATTTCGGGATTCTCGGACCTAATTCGGGATTTTCGAGACTACTTTGAGATTTTCGGGATCCGCGGCACTAATTCGAAATTCTCGAGACTTCGTCAGGATTTTCGGAATCTTCGGGACTAATTCGGGATTTTTAGGACAGGTAGTAGTCCCGAAAATTGCATTTATCTTTACGCATCTGTGTTTTTGTTTTTATTTTTAACTTTGCCTTTATCCTTTTCTTTATCAATAAAATAAAATCTCTTCTTTGTCATAAATGTTCGCACATGTACATATGTGTACGTATATGTCGTGTAAAGAAATGCCTATCGCTTTGCTTCCACTTATTACGCCCACTTATATTTTTCAGTCCTACAATAACCCACAAATTAAGACACTGAAAAATAAAAGTCCCTGCCAAAGTGTTTTTGCCCAAGGGAAATTTTAGCAGTTGATAAATAACCCACAAAGGAAAACACAAAAAGATCGCACAAAGTGATTTGCCACGGTGAGAGACACTCTTTGCTTGAGAGCCGAGTGTTTGTGTCAGTGGTAAACACCATACGGGACACTTGGTGACGTTTATTTTCGATCTCTGATTTAAATTTAAAAAATTAAATGACTACACCATTTCAATTATTTAGTGTGTAGTCCAGTTTTGTTTTGTAGAAGTTTCGTTAGTATACACTTCAGTTTTTACACATTGAATATATCTGCATATTTATATATTTACGCCTATCTATTTACATTTATTTATGTACAAGTCTACAAAATCTTATTACATATAAAGCGATTTTTAATCTTCGTTGCTTAACACACATTTTTTCAATTACTTCTTGTGTTGTAATCGGCACATCATTATGTACCGCTAACATCGTTAAACCATTCAGCCGCTCCTTAATTGTATAAAAAGAAGGGACAAATAAGAGAGCATATTCAACAATTGAGTAGTCCACTTGCAAAGTGCGCTATGTATTTTTTTTTTTAGATTTTTAGTTTTTGGTGGGTTTCATGTCCACTAACAGCAGAGTGAAAAATTTTTCTATATTCTGAAAAAAATAGCATGAAATGTTAACTACTCTTGCAAAAGTCGCTATAATACTTATTTATACACTTTCAAATGTCTTCTCTCTCTTCTCTTCGTATGAACTTAGAAAACTGCAAAAAAAACGTGGTAGTTTCGGTGCCTAGTGGAAGAGGTCGCAAAAAAGAAGCAAACCAATCTTCCTAGAGGAGAGAACGCGAAAAGCTAAAAAAAGCTAGCTATGTAAAAGTTACTGTTTCAAAACTTGCAATATTAAATTTTTAAATATAAAATTTGCAAATCTACCATACTGCAATTTTATTTTTTTAATGGTATTAGGCTCTTATTTATCCAAATTTTCAGGTAATAAAAAAAGATACAGTTCGGATGTTACTTGTTGTCGTAGACGTTTTTTTTTAATTTATGGTTTACTTTTATAAAATCACATAACGCTGTTTGCAAGTGGACTACTCATATATTCATTAAAAGATAATTTGTCATCCGTCTGAAATAAAAAATATTTAAAATCAGAAGGATAAAATAATATTGTGTTATTAATTCAAAAGTAAATAATTGTAGTTCAATGACGAAGGGGGGCCCGGGGGGAGGGGGATCTATCCCCCTATATCCCCCCTGGCTACGCCACTGCAGTGAATCGAACTGAATAAAGTTAATGGGATTATGGTTGTGCACGCTGTATACCTACATATGTACATACGTATATACCGATGGTGTATTCGGCGAACCTCCTCGAACCGAATGAACCCTAATATAATAAGCACGACGGATAAATACGGTACGATCTTGGGAGCTAAGATCCCTATGTCCTACGGAAGTGGTTCTTGATCATAATCTTTAGGATTAAGGCGTTGCGAGTTTCCGTTTTGAGGATCAGCATAGCTGGGAGCCCTCACTAGGTCACACCCAACTGTATGTCATGGCCTTACCCTGTGTACTGCGGATCTGTGCCAGTGATGGAAAATGAGTGTGCATTGTGCCATTTTCGGCACTTTCGGAAGCAGCCGGCACCTTAAGCACAATCGATTGATTTTCGGCACTATTTTTGCGTAACTCAATGTAACTAATATATATATATTTCTTTCGGATTCGCAATTAAAAATATTTTGTTTTCATTTGATCGTATGTGCTTCAACTGATAAATGATATAAACATAGAAACGCAAGCAGAAGAAGGTGGCTTCCGCGTTCTGCATATACGCTTAACATTTTTGTGTAAACAAATTTGTCGCAATTTCATCTCTAAAGCAAATATTAAATATCATTTACACTTTAGATTTAAATAATCACATACCTACTTTGAATATTCTTTGTGGAACAGAAGCCGAAATATTTCTTACTAAAGAAAATTCTGCAGGAAATGAAATTAAAAATGCTTTGCAATTTAATGTTAAATTTTGCCAAGAATTAAGAAAGAGAACCTTGATACTGAAATTCTAAAAGCCGTTACGGCTTTCGTGCCCAAGGCTGTAAGCTCTGACGATACGAATAACATTAATTTTGATACGAAAAAAGTACTGCGTTATAATATTACAAATAATGATCTCAGTGAAAATGAACTAGTTGACTAAATTATAATTTACCCTGAATTCCAAAATTCAAATATACAAAGAATCAGGCCTTCTCATTTCTAGACCACAGCATATGGAACTGTCCAATATTCGCAACAACGCCTGAATGCTAATTACAAGTAAGTTTGCGCAAGCTGGATATTATAATCTGCAAATACTTTAGGAATAAAGGGGATTTATGCTTTGTATTTTTACAATTCGTGATTCAGGGTAAATGATTGAGCTATGATTTTCGTTCATACGTAAATTTTTTTGAAAACTGCATATACTTTCAGGTATGCAGTTTTATAGTCCATTCAATTCGCGTTGATTTTTGAGACCTTTTTTCGTTGAAGGTGTTGCACTTTTTCCTCCGTACTAAAATTTTTTTTGTACATCCCATATTAATAAAGAAAATGCAAAAAAAAATATAAAAAAATATTACAAATCAACGCAAATTCTTAGCCGCACTTGCACTTTGTAAGTCTAAAATTAAATGGACTATAAAACTGGAGTTGATAAGGTGCATGCATCAACTCTTATGCAGAATATGGTCAGATGAACGCATGACCGACGACTGGAATTTAAGTGTGCTCTGCCCAATCCACAAGAAAGGCGATCCCGCCATTCGCTCCAACTACCGGGGAATCAGTTTTTTTATCGGGTGTATTGTGCGAAATACTGAAGCCCACCGTCAACGAACTGATTGTACGTTATCAGTGTGGCTTTAGGCCTGGCAAATCCACCATAGATTAGGTATTCACAATACGCCAAATCTTGGAAAAGACCCGCGAGAATACGATCGACACACACCATATATGTCGATTTCAAAGCCGCTTTCGACAGCACGAAGAAGTTTTTATGCCGCGATGTCTGAATTTGGTATCCCCGCGAAACTAATACGGCTGTGTAAATGACGTTGAGCAATACCACCAGCTCTATCAGAATATGGCGAATACCGCAGACGATTTAACGTTGAGCTGTATGAGCTTTACAACGATATCGACATAGTGCAGCTAATTATAATTCAGCGGCTCCGCTGGCTTGGCCATGTCGTTCGAATGGACAGAAACGCTCCTGCTCTGAAAGTATTCAACGCGGGCCGCGATGCTGGTAACAAAGGAAGAGGAAGGCCTCCTCTGCGTTGGAAAGACCAGGTGGAGAAGGACGTGGCTTCACTTGGCATTTCCAATTGGCGTCAGTTAGCACAGAAGAGAAATGACTGGCGTGATGTTTTGGACTCGGCAAAAATCGCTTAGGCGGTTACAGCGCCAATAAAGAAGAAGATAAAACTGCATACCCGAAATTTTCTAAACTTTTTGACAACGAAGTTTTAAATTTGAATAAACATTTTTTGTAGAAAGTATTAAACTTTGATTTTTATGGTTTTGTTGCTGTTTCGTTTGTTATTGCACTAAAGAAAGGTTTTCCGTGAGATTTCTGTTTTTCTTAAATGCAATATGTACTGTAAATATACAATTCTATACTAATTATATAAAGAGAAGTCCCTTTTTTAGTAACAGGTAATCTCGCCAACGACTGGTCCGATTTTAATGAAATTTTGTATATAAATAGCTTTCAGCAACCACCATGTTTCTTAGGCCAAAAATATTTACTTTTTTGCGGTAGTTGGACCAGGGACCGATCTATTCAAAAAAATCTTGTTACAGTCAAATTTTCTTAAAATTTGGTACGAAGGTGGTAGCTCTTTACTTAGGTAAGCATATAGGCTCCTTTTTTCCGAGAAGTTGACCAGGGACCGATCTATTCGAAAAAATCGTATTTATGGCCCGATTTGTTTAAAATTTGGTACGTAGGTAGCTTTTTGTCTAGATGAGCATATAGGGTCCTTTTTTCCGCGAAGTGGACCAGGGACCGACCTATTCGAGAAATCGAATTTATTGTCCGATTTGCTTAAAATTCGGTACGTAGGTAGCTTCTTGCCTGGATTAGCATATAGGATGCTTTTTTTCCGCGAAGTGGACCAGGGACCGATCTATTCGAAAAAATCGTATTTCTGGTCCGATTTGCTTATAATTTGGTATGTAGGTGGCTTTTTGCCTAGATTAGCATATATGATCCCTTTTCCCGAGAAGTGGACCAGGGACCGATCTATTCGAAAAATCGTATCTATGGTCCGATTTGATTAAAATTTTGTACGTAGGTAGCTTTTTGCCTGGATAAGCTTATAGGATCCTGTTTTCCAATTTCCATGCAATTTCGAATATAAATAGCTTTGAGCAACCACCATATCAAGGGGCGAATTCGTCACTAGGCAAGTTTTTTTTTGCGACATTGAGAAACAACGGATACAGCTAAAATATAATAATAATACATAATATATCTATACTAATATATATTTTATAATATTCACAATACGCCAAATCTTGGAAAAGACCCGCGAGAAAAGGATCGACACTTACCACCTATTTGTCGACTTTAAAGCCGCCTTTGACAGCACTAAAAGGAGTTGGCTATACGCCGCTATGTCTGAATTTGGCATCCCCTAAAAACTTATACGGCTGTGTAAAATGACGTTGAGCAATACCACCAGCTCCGTCAGAATTGGGAAAGACCTCTCCGAGCCGTTCGCCACAAAACGGGGTTTTAGACAGGGCGACTCCCTTTCATGTGACTTCTTTAATCTGATGTTGGAGAAGATAATAAGAGCTGCAGAACTGAACCGCTCAGGAACAATTTACTACAAGAGCGTGCAATTGCTGGCTTATGCCGATGACATCGACATCATCGGTAACAAAAACCGCGAAGTCTGTTCTGCCTTTTCCAAGTTGGATAGGGAAGCAAAGCGAATGGGTCTGGTGGTAAACGAGGACAAGACGAAGTATCTCCTGTCATCAAACAAACAGTCAGCACATTCATGCCTTGGCACCCACGTCACTGTTGACAGTTACAATTTCGAGAAAGTAGAGAATTTCGTTTACTTGGGAACCAGCGTTAACACCGATAATAATGTCAGCATTGAAATCCAACGCAGAATCACTCTTGCCAACAAGTGCTACTTTGGACTGAGTAGGCAATTCAGGAGTAAAGTCCTCTCTCGACGTACGAAAACCACGCTCTATAAGTCACTCATCATGCCCGTGCTGGTATATGGCGCAGAAGCATGGACAATGACAACATCCGATGAGGCGGCTCTTGGAGTGTTTGAGACAAAGATTTTGCGGAAGATTTACGGGCCTTTACGCGTTGGCGAAGGCGAGTACCGCAGACGATGGAACGATGAGCTGTATGAGCTTTACAACGATATGGACATAGTGCAGCGAATTAAAATACAGCGGCTCCGCTGGCTTGGTCATGTTGTTCGAATGGACACCGACGCTCCAGCTCTGAAAGTATTCAACTCGGAACCCGTTGGTGGTAGCAGAGGAAGAGGGAGGCCCCCACTGCGATGGAAAGATCAGGTGGAGAAGGACTTGGCTTCACTTGGCGTTTCCAATTGGCGTCAGTTGGCACAGAGGAGAAACGACTGGCCTGCTTTGCTGAACTCGACCAAAATCGCTTAGGCGGTTACAGCGCCAAAAAAGAAGAAGAAGAAGAATATATATTTTGAAAGCGGTTTTTTTAGTGTTCGCAAAGCTTGAGAATGGACGAACCGATTTTTTGGAAACCTCAGACACCTGCCGCGCGTGTCCCAAGGATGGTTTTAGGCTAAAAAAATTCTATATGTAAAGGAGGTGTGGCACCTCCAATACAAACTGAATTTTTTTATACTCCTTATCTCTGGAAGTGTTCATGGTAGACTTCTGGAACTTCGTATGGAGATATACGAAATCAATCGCATACTCTTGGAGAAAAATTGGAACTATTGGAAAAGGGGGTGTGGCACCTCCAATACAAACCAAATTTTTCATACTACGTATCTCTGGAAGTGTTCATGGTAGAGATCTGGAACTTTATATGAAGATATACGTAATCAATCGCATACTCTTGGAGAAAAACTTAAGCTATTGGAAAAGGGGGCATGGTACCTCCCATACAAAACCAATTTTTCATACTGCATATCTCTGGAAGTGTTCATGGTATAGTTCTGGAACTTGGTACAGAGATGTACGCAATCACCCGCATACTCTTGAAGAAAATTTGGAGCTATTGGGAAAGGGGGCGTGCCACCTCCCATACAAAGCGAATATTTTATACTGCATATCCCTGAAAGTGTTAACGGTAGAATACTGGAAATTAGTATGGCTATATATGAAATCAATTGCATACTCTTGAAGAAAATTTCATACTATTGTAAAAGGGGGCGTGGCACCTCCCCTACAAACCAAATTTTTCATACTGCAAATCTCTGGAAGTGGTCATGGTAGAGGTCTGCAACTTGGTATGGGGATATACGAAATCAATCGCATACTCTTGGAGAAAAATTGGAGCTATTGTAAAAGGGGGCGTGGCACCTCCCATACAAAGCGAATTTTTCATGATGCATATCGCAAAAACGAAGTAAATCAGTACAAATTGTTAGTAATTTTCATTAGAGTTTGAGTAACTCCTTTCACTATTTGTCTTTTAATAACTTTAACGAAAGCCTAACTTATTTTATTTTATTAATTTAAGTGCAGTTTTGAAAAATTTTCTTGCTAAAAAATCTTTTGTTACACTACTTTACTTTATTCCTTTGATTGCACATGTTAAATAAAAGCTTGTTTTAAAAAAATATTTTTTTACACTATTTTTACTATGCATATTTCCCTCAGTGTACACTTTTAGGATGCATGTATGTTCATTACGCGTGCCTTTTATCATATCTCTGTATTTCACTAACTCCCTGTGTGAGAAAACCAAATAATGTAATTATTAACAGAATTGCCTAAAATTTAACATGTCCAAACTGGGCATGATTCACGTATGACGACAATCGTCTGAACGATATCGTGTCGAGATTGTCTTGCTTTATGAAAACCAAAAGTTGTTTGATCGTTTGTACGATATCGTCAACTCGATTCCAGTTTTGCTTCACGTAACCGTAACAGTAACACGTAACAGCAACACAAATGCATAAATCAGTGCTTTGACGACGTCGTTTTGTCAGCATCGTTTGAACGACTATCGTTTCAAAGTTACTTGATTCATTCCCAGGACATGTTAAACATAGTTGAAGCTAATTTTCGATATTTCTCTTACTAGCGCCTGAAACTATACTTATTATTTACTACCACCGGCAGCTTTAACAAATTTATAGCGTTTTTACGTTCTTTGGCAAATTACAATGCTGAAAATTTCAAGTCTCTAACTTGTCGGGAAGTTAGTTTAAAATCGATTGGAAATTTCCGCGGGATGCACTTTATAGGCCAGTATGCAGCTCTCAAGAAAACGGTCAAGAAAAAAAATGCCATTATTTCGTGTGTGTGTCCAAGGAATTTTGACATCTGATAGTACACAGCTTGTGACAGCATGTTACCTCAAGAAATAATGGAACGGACATATATTTCTGTTGCAAACATGGGTTGCCTTGTGCACTTTTTTACAAAAAACTTTAGAAAACCGTAGTAGGTAGCTTACCAAATTCCTCAAGAAGTGCGTACTGTCTTAAGGAAATTTGACTCAAGAACATTTCTTAGCCATTTCTTGTACGTCATTTTATTTGGAGTTTTTGCTTTTTTAGAGAGCTGCATACTGGCCTTAGTACACAAAAAGCTAATGGACTACAAAACTGCATACTAAAAATCAAAAAACTCAGATCAAAGAGCTCAAATCTTTAATGAAAATTGTTTTAAATTTGCCAAGCTCTGTATAAAGGTTCAAAACTGGATTTATATGGTTTCGGTTAAAGCGTTCATGTTTCATATTTTTATGAAAAACCTTGCAACTATTCAACAAAAAACACCATATACTCATTTCTGTTCCCCACTGTATGCACATTCCCATTTTCTCTATATAAAAAACTGTTGAGCATATGTACTTTGTATGGAAAAAATTAGAAACACCTTAAAAAAAAAAAAATGTCAAAAACAAGTAAGAAAGTCTAAGTTCGGGCGGAGCCGAACATTAAATACCCGGCGCACGTATTAAATATATGTTTTCCACCTTTCCGAAAGCTACCGCTACATGATAAGCCGGGGTGTATAAATTTCAAGTAAATTAGCGTCCTTAAATTTCGAAGTATTGAAATTTCAAGCATTTCTGAAATATACCGTTATATGAAAAGCGGCCGTAATTTTAGTCCGATTTCCATAATTTTCAACGTTTTGCTTTTATGTAGCAAGCACAATAAAAATACCGAGTTTGGTATAAATTGGTAGAACGGTTACCGATATACATACATATATGTGATCATAAGTGGGCGGTGCCACGCCCATTTTCCAAAATTTTACCATAAACGTATTTCTTGGTAAAGAATTGTTGCAAGCGTCAATTTTGAATAAATTAGCTTTAATATTTACTGATTTATCGAAGATTCCGTATTTTTCTAAATTACCCTTATATGGACTGTGGGCGTGGTTATTGTCCGATTTTAAAAATTTTCGGCCATTTGGTATGCTGTATCAAGACCAACAACTGTGCCAAGTAGGGAAGAAATTGGTGCAGCGGTTGCCAAGATATACACATGTAACCATAAGTGGGCGTGGCTACGCCCATTTTCCAAAAATTTATAATATTCTTATTTTTCGTCTGATAATTATTTCAAATATCAATTTTGAGTGAATTATCTTCAGTAGTTACTAAAATATCGCAGTTTTCGTATTTCTGGAAATTACCGTTATATGGGAAGTAGGCGTGGTTATTGTCCGATTTTTAAAATTTTCGGTCATTTAGTATGCAGTATCGAGGCCAACAATTGTGCCAAGTTTGGAAAAAATTGGTGCAGCGGTTACCAAGATATACACATGTAACCATAAGTGGGCGTGGCTACGCCCATTTTCCAAAAATTTATAATATTCTTATTTTTCGTCTGAAAATTATTACAAATATCAATTTTGAGTGAATTATCTTCAGTAGTTACTAAAATATCGCAGTTTTCGTATTTCTGGAAATTACCGTTATATGGGAAGTGGGCCTGGTTACTGTCCGATTTCGTCCATTTTCAATACCAACCTACCTTGGATTAACGGAAACCTACATACCAAATTTCGTTGCGATATCTCAATTATTGCTCGAGTTATCGTGTACACGGACGGACGGACAGACAGACATGGCTTAATCGATTTCTCTATTCATTCTGAGCATTTATGTATACATTTGTCTATATCTATCTCGATTCGTTTTGGCTGTTACAAATAACCGTTATGTGAAGAAAATTAATATACCCTTGTTCACAAGTGCGCTCGGGTACAATTATCGATAACCCTGCAAACCAAAGTTCCCGAATTCTTAACGAAATCTTTAGCAATATCTCTCTTTAAAGAAAATCATATGAAGTGGTTTACACGAACTCGTAAAGAAACTTCTATACGAAAAATAAAGATAACTATAAAACAATTTGCAAGAAATTCTTCACACAGCAGCATTATTTTCATTGCTTTACCGATTTTCTTCCGAAATTTCGTAAAATTATCGAAATGTGCACAGTTTATTTCATTTTAGAAAATTCGGTAAAAATGGGATGAGATCATCACGAATTCTTTAAAATTTCTCTGCAGTTCAGAATACTCTGAAAACATGGTTTGCACGGAAGCTACAAACTACTCCAAAGGTACATACTCACAATTTTTCCAAGAAGTCTCATTAAAAATATCGAAATTTGTATGAAACTTGGTTGGATTTTCTCATTTTTTGTACAAAGTTTTAAATTTGGCCTTACATGGTTTTTGTAAGATAACGAACTTAATGAAAACAAGTAAAGAAGCATAAGTTATCAAATATCGTCGTTTCAACTTTCTCTCAATTACAAAACGTTTTCTATAATATATTGACTTAATGAAATCATTGAACCAAGTTTGGTAGAAATCGATAAAGCGGTTACCGAGATCGACCTTTGTAGTCTTAAAGTGGGCGCCCAATTCCTAAAAGTCTATAGCAGTCTTGTTTATTGTTAAGAGACTGTTGTAAGTATTAACTTGGAGTAAATTAGTGTCCTCAGTTTTTCAAAAATCGGAGTTTTCGCATTTTTGAAATTTACCGTTATACGGGAAGGGGGTGTAGTTTTAGTCCGATTTGAATAATTTTCAACAAATTGCTTTTCCGAACCAAGATTATAAAGTGCACCAATTTTAGTTGAATTTGGTGAATCGGTTACCGCGACACATATTTGGGGTCAAAGTGGGCGGAGCCCCGCCCATTGTACAAAAATGTATAATAATCAAATTTTCTGCTAAGTGATTATTGCAACCCTCGATTTTGAGAGAATTAGCTTCAATAACTATTGATTTAGCGCAGTTTTCGTGTTTCTGAAAATCACCGTCATATGGGAGGTGGGCGTGGTTATTGCCCGATTTCAAAGATTTCAAAAGATATCTTAGTTGGACCCTAAGCAAGGCTCGGACCGAATTTGGTAGGGATTGGTGAAGTGGCTACAGAGATACAGCATTTCATCATAAGTTGAAAAAAAATATTTAACACCTCAATTTAAGAATTGCATTTTTGGTTGAATTTTTTTTTATTTGCATGCAGCAGTGCATCGTTCAATAAATTTTATATCAACTCGAATAACGAGTAAGCTGTAGTGCTATTTAAGATCTTTAATTTGAGCCATGGTAGAAGTCTCTTAGCCCTTCGGGAGTCAAATTATAACGATTCTTAAGTTAAACTTCGAAATTTCAATAAATAACAGCCATCAACTAATCTATGTCACCAATTAAATAAAATAAAAGTTTACAAACAGGTGGCAACCTTCCACAAAAATATTTTCGGCTGTAAGCCTTAATGACCTAACGTAAGGTTTAACCTCTTTCTTTTGCCGCCATATTGCAATATGTATTTAATTTTTCTTATCAATTTACTTAAACTGCAATTTTCAAACAGGTGACAACTCTCTATTTTTTTCTGTCTATATTTTAAGTCAGACCTCTAGAAATACATCGGTGAAAACTGCATTAATTTCCATGCATTATACAGATCGACAGACAGACAGAAATACTAAAAATTGTTGATTCGGCTCTTTAGCTATTATAAAAAGCCCACATATTAATTTTTCTTTAATGTATAAATGTACAGACATCGGCCTGTTACAATTTTATTATAAGCATTGATTTCATTTATTTTATCAATTTAGTTCAATAGAAATTTTCAAACAGGTGGCAACCCTCCTCAAAAATATTTTTGGAAGTAAACTTTCCTCTTCAGTTTGATACCCATATTACAATATTTAATTTATCTTATAAATTAAATTAACCTTAAATTTTCAATAGGTGGCAGCCCTCAAATAATATTTTGGCTGTAAGCCTTTTTTAACCTCTTTCTTTTTACGGTCATATTGCAATATTTACTTTTTCTTATCAATTTACTTTAACTGCAATTTCCGAACAGGTAGCAACTCTCTCATTTTTATACCTTTCATGAGCATTAAATGGTATTATAACTTTGGTCCGATGTTTGTAAGTACCAGAACAAAAAGAGATAGACCCATCAAAATGTATACTTATATGATCAGAACGTCGAGCTGAGTTGATTTATCCATGTCCGTCTGTCCGTCTGTCCGTCTGTCCGTCTGTCTGTCTGTTTGTATGCAATCTAGTCTCTCAGTTTTCGAGATATCCGGATCAAATTTGGTAGGTCGGTGTATTTTTATAATCTATTAATCATTTGTCGGAACCGGAAGAATCGGACCACTATAACATATAGCTCCCATACAACTGATTGTTCAGATATGAGATTTTTCGTTACAACTTCTCCATTTATGCAGCTACGAACATGAAATTTCGCAGCACTTGCACCCATTATCAACAGAATGCTTACAGTGAAAATTAAAAAGATCGGATAACTATAACCTATAGCTCCCATACAACTGATTGTTCAGATATGAGTTTTTTCGTTATAATTCATCCATTTATGTAGCTAGGACCATGAAATTTCGCGCTGCTTTCACTCATTATCAGCAGAAGACTTCCAGTGAAAATAACGAAGATCGGGTCACTATAACCTGCAGCCCCCATACAACTGATTGTTCAGATATGAGGTCTTTTATCATATCTCTTCCATTTATGCAGCTAGGAACATGAAATTTCGCACTATTTTCACTCATTATTAACAGAATACTTACAGTGAAAATAACAAGGATCGGGTGACTACAACATATATCTTCCATACATCTGATTGTTCAGATATGGGATTTACTGTAAAACTCCTTTATTTGAACAGCTAAAACCGATAAATTTCGTAAGATATTTTATAAATAATAATACAAAGTCTACTGAGAAAATCGTCAAAATCTATGCTGTATAAGCTTTATCTACTATAGCACTGATTGTTCAGATACCCATGGGCGTAGCCAGGTAGGGGCAGGGGGGTGCTCGAGCCTCCCCCCCTAACTTTCAAATTTTCCTTATATATATATAAAATAGTACCCTGAAATGCCAGCTTAATAGGGTCGAAACCCCCAACCCAGATGCTTCACGATTTGCAGGTTTTACAGGAAGTCGTTCCAGGTGACCACCTTCCATAAGGTTTATTATGGAGAAAACAGTTGTTCCTGCAAATCGTTAATATCGTGAAGCATCTGGAACGCAACTATTGTATCTTAGACCTCTAGAACTACATCGGTGAAAACTGCATTCAATTCCATGCATTAGTATTCAAGTGATGCGCGTACAAACATACAGACAGACATACAGACAGAAGTTCTTAAAATTGTTGATTTGGCTTCTGTTGCTCTAATAAAGACCCCCCACATTAATTTTTCTTAATATCTCACGGTGGGTCGGAACCAAGTTCAACCCAATGGTCTTGGCACTTCAAATTTTCTTGAGAATTTCTTTTCTGTTATGCCTTCTAAGTAATTTAAGACAAAAAAAAATCGTTAGACAGGTTTTTAAGAAAATCGAGTTTTTGTGTTTTTTGTGTTGAAGACCCTCCCGGGTATCAAGACACTTTTGCCCCCTATTTCTGAAAGCTTGTAAAACTAATTTTGAATTGCACGACCCACTCCGTTGCTTATGCCAGGATTTTAACCCTCATTCCAGCATGTTTGATATATCAGATCCGCTTTTCAGCATTAAAAAATCGATACTGTCCTCTCTCAATAAATGAATCATTAAAATAAAGACATAAAATCGGCTGATGAATTTAGTTCTGTAGCTGAACAGTTTTAGATCTCGACACTTAACAAACTCCTGCCTATCGTGACTCGGCTCAAAAATTGAAAATACTGGTTCCGTACGTCATGCGGACTGCGCCCCTCGTGCGGATGGGCGGGAATGGAGGGTAAAAACCGTTGGGATATTATTATTATTATTATTATAAGACATCGTTACTCAACAGTAAGTTCAACCCAAAGCCCTTGGCACATTTCGGATTTTCTTATGCGTTTCTATTCTATTATGTTTTCTAAATAATTTAAGAGAGAGTAGAAAAAAATCGTTAAACAGATTTTTTAAGAAAATCGAGTTTTTCTATTTTTTAAGCTTAAAATACCAGGGACCGTAACCGTTATGATTTTTATAATAAAAATCACAATTTAATCGTTATGTTGTGATTTTTATTTTTTCGATCATTTTTAATCGTTATTTTATGATTTTTAACCGACTTCCAAAAAAGGAGGAGGTTATCAGTTCGTCGGAA
>NW_023458564.1:14151990-14159878 GCF_013731165.1 Rhagoletis pomonella | reverse complement strand
AATATTTTTTTTTTTTTTTATGTATGTTACCGCATAACTTGGACCACCCTAGTGTACATATGCATGCCTTGTTAAACTGTTTTTTAAGTCAAATCTGTGCACATTCGGTTTACACATTAAAAAACTAAGAATAATTTCTATTTTTGATCGAAAAAATTAAAATCATAGTATAACCATTAAAAATGATCGAAAAATAAAAATCACAACATAACGATTAAATTTTGATTTTTATTATAAAAATCATAACGGTTACGGTCCCTGGTATTTTAAGCTTAAAAAATACAAAAACTCGATTTTCTTAAAAATCTGATTAACGATTTTTTCCTCTCTCTTAAATTACTTAAAAAACATAATAGAATATAAACGCATAAGAAAATCCGAAATGTGCCAAGGGCTTTGGGTTGAACTTACTGTTGAGTAAAAATGTCTTCGGCACAAAAAACAGAAAAACTCCATATTCTTAAAAACCTGTTGTAGTTAACAATATATAAATTTATTTAAAAAATGTTTAATTTAAAATTCCAAATGAAATTATGTTGTTTACAGCTCAAGAAAAATATTTGAAATAATCTAATTTTCTCTTTGATGTTTGAACTACAAAATCACTTAAATATAAAATTTCTAAAATTACAAAGTTGAAATTAACACAGTACAATAAAAGACAGTAACACCAATACAAACCCTACAATACTCCTCCTTCTAGAGAATTAATGTTATATAAATTAAAACTCGTTTCTTATTTGATGTTGTGTTATTCATTGTATTAGTGTTTGTTTCTGGTATTAGTTCTGTTTCAATGATTGCTGGTTTTAGTCTGTCTATCGGAATTGTTTTAACCTCATTATCTACTTCAAGTTTGAAATATTTTTTGTTTTTTCCAACAACCTTATAAGGTCCTTCGTATGGTTGTTGCAATGATCTTTTATTAATAACACGCATAAAAACAAATTTACAATTCTCCAAATCCTTTGGTATATATACGCCAGTATCAGAATTTTGATTATGATTTAAATTTGATTTAAAATTTTTAAAATGTTCCCGTAAATTGCCTAATACTTCAGTTGGGGAAAAATTTTCTTCACATGGAACCACAAGTTCACCGCGTAGGCGTAAATTTTGCCCAAAAACCATCTCAGATGATGTGGCTAAAATACTTTCTTTATACATCGATCGTAAATCCAGAAGTATTATCGGCAGCTCATCATACCAATTGTTGGTTCCATTTCTAGCCATTATCGTAGCTTTTAACTGCCTGTGAAACCGTTCTACCATACCATTCCCTTGAGGATGATATGCAGAAGTTGTAACGTGATGACTACCAAGCAATTTTGTTAGTTCCGAAAACAATTTTGACATAAACTGAGTAGCCTGATCTGTAGTGATTTTTAACGGTACCCCAAAGCGTGAAACATATTCTCTAAAAAATTTATTTGCAACCACTGCCGCTGAAATGTCCTTTAATGCGTATGCCTCGGGCCAACGAGTGAACCTGTCAACTATTGTAAAAATGTAACGATGTCCTTTCGATACAGGAAGAGGTCCAACAATATCTAAATGAATATGATCAAATCTACTTTTGGGAATCGGAATTTTAATTACTGGAGATTTAGTGTGACGATTAACCTTCGATTTTTGACAATTTATACATTCTTTTGACCAAATATTAATTTCTTTGTGCATTTTTGGCCAATAGTACTTTTTAATAATTAGACGACGTGTAGCTTTTGTACCAGGACGTGTAATGTCATGTAACATATTAAACACTGTCTTGCGTAAACTATTTGGAACAAATGGCCTAGGATTCTCACCTGTCATTTCACACCAAATATTAAAATTTAAAAGTGGAATTTGAATTAATTTAAGGTTATGTGATGTGTCTCCAGAATTTAATGTAAAACTTTGAAATTCAGTTCTGTACCCTTAATTGCATCAACTTCGAAAGCTCGAGATAATGTGTCAGCTATAATGATTTCCTGTCCTTTAATATATCGTATGTCATTAGTAAATTGTGCAATGAATTTCATATGTCTAGTTTGTCTCGGACTACGTTCGGTTTTTGAACTCAAAGCATATATCAAGGGCTTGTGATCTGTAAAAACTGTAAATTGTCGTCCTTCTAAAAGATAGCGAAAATGTTTAATGTTCAAATAAATAGCTAGCAACTCCCTGTCAAATGCACTGTACTTAACTTCGGAAGGAGAAAGTTTCTTAGAAAAGAAAGCTAGTGGCTCTGATTTGTTATCAAACGTTTGATGTATAACACCACCAATTGCCGTATTAGATGCATCCATATTTAAAGAGAGTTTGGCATCTTTGTTAAAATGATTTAACAATATCGTAGACGCAAACTTTTCTTTAATACATTCAAAGGCTTTATTTGTTGTGTCATCCCAAATTAAGGACTTGTCACGTTTCTTAGTTATTCGATTGATTAAATCGTAGATAACTGCCGTAAACTCAGCTAATTTTGGTACATATCGATGGTAGTAGTTAACCATGCCTATAAACTTCTGCGCCTGTTTAATAGATTTAGGACGTTCAAAACTACGAATAGCTATCACTTTTTCATCAGAGGGTCTAATTCCCGCCCCAGAAATATTATGTCCTAAAAAGTCAACACTTGTAACACCAAAAGTACATTTACTTGGTTTGATATTTAACCCGTACTCTGTTAGGCGTTGGAAAAGTATACGGAGATCTTTAAAATGCTGTCCTTCATTTTCACTTGCAACCAATAGATCATCAATATATGTAAAAACAAAATCTAAACCACTACTACTTCATTAATAAATCTTTGAAAAGTTTGCGCTGAATTTCTTAGTCCGAAAGGCATTCGTATAAATTCAAACATACCGAAAGGCGTCGTTATTGCAGTTTTATAGATATCCTCTTCTGCCATTGGAATTTGGTGGTAGGCTCTTACCAAATCTAATTTCGAAAATATATACTTATTTCTTAGATTCATGTTAAAATCTCGAATATGAAGGATAACGGTGTGGTACAGTCACAACGTTAAGTCTCCGAAAATCACCATAAGGACGCCAGTCATTCGTTCTTTTTTAGGTACTAGATGCAATGGAGATGGTACACAAAAATTTGAAGGTCTACAAATCCCTGTCCTCACTAAAAAATCGAATTCAGTTTTGGCTACTTTAAATTTAATCGGATCCAAGCGCCTTGGCTTGGAGAATGGCAGATTTCCTTCAGTAAAAAGTCTGTGAACGGTAGAATGTTTAACCGGTTTCGAATAATCCGGTTCAGCAGTCAAAGAAGGAAACTCCTTCAACAATCTTGTATACTTGTTCTCTACTACGAAAATTTTTGGAAGCGAAATGTTACAAACACATTAAACCGTGTTAACCGAAAGACTTGTTACTGGATCAACTAAACGTTTGCATTTCATGTCAATTAAGAGACCGTGTTTGCAAAGAAAATCTGCACCAATAATAGGTTTCGCAATATCAGCTATGAGAAACGTAAATGGGAACTCGCGTCTTAAACCTAAATTTATATTTAAAATCTTTTTACCATACGTTGAAATCGTTGAACCATTGGCTGTAGTAAGTATTATATCTGAAGAACGTTTTGTATGAGGGAATTTTTTTACCGGAAGTATAGAAATTTCTGCTCCACTATCAATCAAAAAATTTAGTTTGTTTGTTTTATCAAAAATAAATAGGCGACGTGTGGTAATATCTAAACTTCCATTGTTTGCCGCCACAACAACGGATGACTCTAGTTTAACGAATTTTTGTTTTTAGAAAAAGCACAAGGCTGTTGACATTTCTGAGCCTTATCACCAAATTTGTAATGGTATCTACATAACCAATTTTGACTATCACGAGATTTTGATCTACTTCTGTATGGACTTCTAAAACAATTCCTATTATATGATCTATATCTAGACTTTTTATTAATTCCTTGCTTAATAGAATCTAGTTCAAAGGAAAGTTTTTGAAAATTTTCGCATATAAGATTTGTCGTTTTAACTAAATTCTGAATAATTGTGTCTTGTGATTTAGAATTTTGAAAACTATTCATAGCTGAAATATCGGTTTTATTAACCGCTTCCCAAATATTATTAGCTAGCTTCACCAATTCATTAATATCATTGGTACTTGAACTAGCTTATATCGCACTAAGATTTTTGGGCAATTTTCTCAGCCAAAGTTTCTTTAAAATATCTTGACTAAAATTGGAACCTGCAAGCAACATGAGCGACCGATAAAATTCAGAGGATTTACGATCACCCATCTCTGAATCTGACAAAATTTTATCTAATTTCTTATTTTCGCTTAAAGAATGCCTTTCAATTAAGACTTTCTTTAATTCTAAAAACTTGTTGTTACGCGGAGGATTTTGAATGACATCTAATATCGTAACTATGACTTCTTGCGGAAGCGCTGTGATTGTGTATTCATATTTTGTAGTATCTTCCCAGCAAATAACACGATTACCACAGAAACGAAAGTGGAAACGAGCTAGGCGATGGGAATCGCTTACCGTTTCGCTTCAAGAAGGCCTTATTTTAACATGGGCATGTCATTGGAGGTAAGCCCTTACCCGCAGCATTACCTTCAAACGAAGGGAGAACGCATGGATAAACAGAATCCAGAGAAGCGAACAAAGAATGCCTTGCAGAGAAACTAATGTAGAATGCCTAGATAAGTACATACTTATTTATATTAAACTGAAATCAGAAAATGTCTTAAAAGGTTAAAATTAATTAAAATTTTTATAAATCAGCGTACATATGTATGTATTTAGGTATTTAGATTTTCTTTAAAATCGGTATGTACATACATGCATATTTAATTAAGCTTGTACTTCCTCACTCTTGTACGTCACTTCATTGACTGACTTCAACTTCGCTGCAAATTGAACAAAGCAAAACATGATTTTTATGCGAGACAAATTTCCACAGAAAGTAACGGTAGAAAAAGAATTTTTGGATATTCATTCTATTTTTCAGCTCTACTTTGCATTCCCTGAAATGAAGCAAAGAAGCGAAACAAATAAAATATTGTAGGACATTCTACTTTGCATTACCTGAAATGACGCAAAGAAGCGAAACAAATAAAATATTGTAGGACATTCTACTTTGCATTACCTGAAATGACGCAAAGAAGCGAGATAAATAAAATATTGTAGGACATTCTACTTTGCATTACTGGCAATGCCTAAAAGAAGCGAAAAAATTCGAAGGCATTATAACGCTATGCCTTCTAGAACACGTTACCACTAAAAGCGATTACCGATTTTTTGCTGGGTTGTGTAATGTTTCTCATGTTAAATTGCATTTCTGTATGTACAAACCAAGCTTCTGGACAACTTGTCCAAAACTGTGGAAGCTTGACTGAGGTTGCATACACTTCATTATTATTTTGACTAGCATAAGGATTTGCCAACTCCTCTTGAAAAGAGTTGTTTTGCAAATCTATAAGCGAGTCATTTAAATTATTAGTCCGTGTAGATGTGTGTGTATCATGTGGGGTGAACGAAACATTATGATAACTTCACACAAATAATCTCTAAAAGGAGTGTTTACAACTGATCCGAAACAAGTTTAAATATACGGTACAATGAAAATATACTATATATATCTAATTTAAAGTGGAATATAATATTCAAAAATATTAGACAAAAAGATACAACTCACCACTGTGTACTGAAATTGCTGTTATTAACAGCGACCGGACGTTTCTTATTGCTGCGGCTGCTTTGTATGTTCCTTTGGCTACTGTGCCAGTTGCTGCCGTCACTTTCGCTACTCAAACGCTTTGACGTCGTCGGCTGATAGTGATAATAATGATGTGGGGTAGTGCAATATCGAGCTGTGATGGTAATTGTGGGAATTCTCCTAGCTGTTGGCGAGTCGGCGAAGTCGGAAAAAAGTTGGACTATATCTTGTCGCAATAGACAAAGAAACCATCGGCACTAGGTAATGCAGCAGCAGCAGTAGATATCGTAGGTTCTTAATGTTCATAATTCACTTATCGTAGGCCGGTGTAATATTCTCTTTGATGTTTGAACTACAAAATCACTTAAATATAAAATTTCTAAAATTACAAAGTTGAAATTAACACTGTACAATAAAAGACAGTAACACAAATACAAACCCTACACCTACCTATCGATTTTTTTTTTATTTTTTGTCTTAATTTACTTAGAAAGCATAATATAAAAGAAGTCAGAAGAAAATTTGAAGTGCCAAGACCTTTGGGTTGAACTTGGTTCCGACCCACCATGATCTATAATGTACAGAATTCGGCCTTTTACAATTTTATTATATGCAGTGTTGCCGTTGTGCCACTAAAGGGGCAATTTGCCCCTTTTTACTCGCCAATACCC
Organism: Rhagoletis pomonella; assembly: GCF_013731165.1. Classification (NCBI taxonomy): domain Eukaryota; kingdom Metazoa; phylum Arthropoda; class Insecta; order Diptera; family Tephritidae; genus Rhagoletis; species Rhagoletis pomonella. The sequence continues at coordinate 14,153,527 of NW_023458564.1, read as the reverse complement.
TTTGACCAGACTTTTTGAAAATTTTGATTTTATGACCCTTTTCCAAAATTATGTGCGACTTTTGCCCCTTTTCAGAGATTTTTTTTTAGGATAATGCTATTAAAAAATATTTCCTCCTGAAAGTAGGAAAAAATGCGCCACTTAAAACTTTTAAAGCAAATGCAACTCTTCTCCTTGCAGCAACTCGATTTCTATTTATGTTTTGATTAAAGCTTGTCCCGCTATTTTTTTACAACGCTTTTATCAACTTGCAATGTTGTGTTCCAGAAACTTTCAATGTTGTGTTCCAGAAACTTTCAATGTTGTGTGTCCGACACCATAAAGCAAAGCTTTGAAAAGCTCCTATAAAAAAGCATAGTGAATAGGGCGAGGTAGATGACATCTAGATGTCGCCCTATGTACTACGTTTGCTACACCGGAAGTAGACGACACGCCATTTCTTTAAATAAAATTAATTGGTGCTCGTTTGTATGTACATACATATGTAAATGCATGTGTGTGCACCTTTCTATTAATATCGTTGAATTATTTTAATATCTATTGCAAACTTTTATTCAGACAGGACTAAAAGGTAGAAAATAAATAATATAAAAAAAACTTTTTAATATACAACGCTTTTATAAATGGACTAAAAAGTAGAAAATAATACTTCTCAGTCCCATAGAATTTGTTTTGATAAGTTTTGATTTTGAAATTTTAGCAAGTCATTATAAACAGTCTATGAAATTGAAAATGAAAAGCGTGGGGCGCATGTAATACACTTGAATTGATATGAAAAGTAATATATGTATGTATGTATGTGGGTATATGAATAACGACCGCTTAAAATCGATTTCAAAGTTCTACTTTCGCTGTAGAAATTTTAGGTCTACGTTATGTAGTTTGACTATTGTCAACTAAATCGAATGCTTTGTAAGTGAAGTGACTTGTGGACCACTTGAGGTATAGGTGGACCAGTTGGTAACCACTTTGGGACCAGTTGGTTACTAGTTCGTGGGACCAGTTGGTACCCAGTCGGGGACCAGTTGGGCTTTTTAAGCTCCTGTGGCCGTTTTAAGGGTAATTATTGGGCTCCTGCACTGCCGCTCGGGGTTTCTGCCTTCTACGGTGGTAATTTTGGGCCGGGTTGCCTGTTTTGGCGGATTGTTGTGCTGTGTGCCGCGTATTACGTGTACCGGGTACCACTTTCTCGAGCGAATTGCTCTGGGGAACCTGTTGTGTGAGTTGCTGGCTTTTTGGCTAGACTTTGAGGAGGGTTTATACACGCATATCGGCGGAAATAGACGACACGCCATTTCTTTAAATAAAATTAATTGGTGCTCGTTTGTATGTACATACATATGTAAATGCTTGTGTGTGCACCTTTCTATTAATATCGTTGAATTATTTTAATATCTATTGCAAAATTTTATTCAGACAGGACTAAAAAGTAGAAAATAAATAATATAAAAAAAACTTTTTAATATACAACGCTTTTATAAATGGACTAAAAAGTAGAAAATAATACTTCTCAGTCCCATAGAATTTGTTTTGATAA
>NW_023458564.1:14132647-14146990 GCF_013731165.1 Rhagoletis pomonella | reverse complement strand
TTCTTTAAATAAAATTAATTGGTGCTCGTTTGTATGTACATACATATGTAAATGCATGTGTGTGCACCTTTCTATTAATATCGTTGAATTATTTTAATATCTATTGCAAAATTTTATTCAGACAGGACTAAAAAGTAGAAAATAAATAATATAAAAAAAACTTTTTAATATACAACGCTTTTATAAATGGACTAAAAAGTAGAAAATAATACTTCTCAGTCCCATAGAATTTGTTTTGATAACTTTTGATTTTGAAATTTTAGCAAAAGTCATTATAAACAATCTATGAAATTGAAAATGAAAAGCGTGGGGCGCATGTAATACACTTGAATTGATATGAAAAGTAATATATGAATGTATGTATGTGGGTATATGAATAACGACCGCTTAAAATCGATTTCAAAGTTCTACTTTCGCTGTAGAAATTTTAGGTCTACGTTATGTAGTTTGACTATTGTCAATTAAATCGAATGCTTTGTATTGCATGCGCTTCACGTTTTTCATTTTCAATTTCATAGATTGTTTATAAGGACTTTTGCTAAAATTTCAAAATCAAAAGTTATCAAAACAAATTCTATGGGACTGAGAAGTATTATTTTCTACTTTTTAGTCCATTTATAAAAGCGTTGTATATTAAAAAGTTTTTTTATATTATTTTCATCTTAAATTTAACATCGGAACGTTCTAGCAGCGAAAATACTTTATATTATAATACGTGTAAATTTGATTTTGACTTGGGATCTCAGATTTTTTTACTGGTAAAGAAAAGTAAACATAATATGGTGACCTTTTTTTTCGTCAATTACCCCTTTTTTGCGACTTTCTGAAAATTCTCAACGGCAACACTGATTTTATGTATAGATTACAAACAATTCTTGCTTTTTGCATTGCGTGATTTTAACTGGGATTCAGATTACAATCTCCCCCCTTACACAAGTCGTCTAAAGCTCATAACTTTGCCTACACTCGCAAGTCGTAGAGAGATGCTAGGTATAATATTTATCGTAAAATTAATGACAGGCTTGATTAATAGCCCGGCCCTTCAGGCTGAGGTAAATTTTAATGTTCCCTCTCGAGTGTCAAGACACTTTCGACCTCTGTTTTTGAAGCCATGCAAAGCTAATTTTGAACTATACGAATCATTCTGTTGTTTATGTCAAGATTTTAACTCTCATTCTAGCACGTTTGACATATCACACTCGATTTTTACTGTAAAGAAAACTATCATTTCCACTCTCAATAATTTAAATACTATCTTTAGCATATCCAATCAGCTGATGAATTTGATTCTGTAGCTGAATAGATCTCGATATTTAACAAACTCCTGTTTACACGACTCGGCACCAAAAAACAAAAAAAAGGTTCCGTACGTCTTGCGGACTGGGCCCCTCGCGTCGGTTGGGCGGGAAAGGAGGGTAAAAACCGTTGTGATTAATTAATTAAATTAAATAAAACGTAAAGGCTGAAGATTTATTTTTTGAGTGTGTAACTACGAAAAATAAAACTCATCAGATAAAAATTATTTTGTGAACGTAAAATAAAAATTATTAAATAACGGTTTATATAGTTCTTTAAACAACAATTAATTTTGTATAACACATCATATGTTCTGGACGCTTCCTTAACACTAATTTTTTGGATTCAATTTTGAATCAATAACAGTTATTTTCGGTCCCTGGTTTTAATACTTACTTATTCTGATATTTGGATCGGAGACCAATTCAATAAAACAAAGATCTGGGAAATTAAGATTACTTGTTACTACAAAGAATTAAAAAAAGAAAAAAATCAATATAATGCAATAGCGCAAAGCGCACGAGAAGTGCGGCACACGCTTTCCGAACAATATATGCTGCTCGTAATCAGAAAAGAATTGCCAAGATCTACAACTCCTGGCTACTTCAAACTTCTACTTATTATATTAAAATTAAATTGTTTTTTTTTTGTTTGAAAAAATAGCGGAACAAAATTTTTTTCATTAAGAATTCATATTAGGCATGTTTTATTCAACCATCACAAGCAAATAGCTAAATCTTGGTCAAATAAAACGAAATTAGCTTATTTCCTATGTTAGCCTAATTTTGACAGTTGTTTGACTGCAAATAGTGTCAGAGTAAGTTCTTGCCTCTTTCTGATTGGCTGAAGGAGAAAATTTCTGATGCTGAATGGCAATGCCTCTTGTTCAATATACAAGCCAAGATAGCTTTTCATAAGCCAATATAATTATGTTGGGTAAGTCCTCCATACAAAATAAGCTAATAGCTTAAATTTCTCGACAAATAAAACACGGCTATTATTGCGATCACTAGGTGAAAAATTAAGGCAGAGGGCTGAAATTTCGCAACAATTATTTTTTTTTTGTGATCGATAACGAAATTATTTTATGGCACTGAAAAAAAACATTCGTTTTCGGATACCTTATTGATTTCTTTAGTTATATGCATTGAAATGTATGCATCTTTGACGACATATTTAAGTGAGAATTATATACGAACCATATGAAGACTCTACAATGACTCTCCATGAAATACTGAGTTAAACAATTAAACACAATTAACACTGAAGTTTTACATTCAATTAATTTTGTGAGAAAAACAATTATATATGTATCTACTTAGATATATGAAGCATTGTGGCAAGATTGGATTGCTTTGTGATTAAAGTGTTATCTGTTCTACTAATCAGCAATTAACAAGTGTATCAGCACTCTATACACATATGTATGTACATACATAAATACATACATATGTATGTACATACAATCGAAGGTAATTGAACTGCATTAACAACTTTTGATGGCTTTTAAAAGATTGGAAGATTGATAGCCTTAAAGAAGAAACATTATGTAATTTTCTAATTAACTGGTATTGTAATGAAGACGATGACCAGCACACGGAGGTAACAAGAACTTGAGAATGATAGGATACGATTGGCTATAAAAAATTTATTGACAACCTCAGTACTTATACCACGGCCACCTAATGCAGTGGACCACTTTGCCCATCATCACTCATCACAGCCTGCATTCATGGAGTTTAGTCCAATCTGTCATCTGTCTTTTCGCGTGAAATTTACTTGCGGAGCCACAAAGCATCCGACTTATTATTGCGGCTACTGCTAATACCGTTGTCTGCTGCTGCACATTTTGTACATAGTACTTTTCAACTTCAACTCAATTATTTTTCGCACTAGCGCGTTGTCGATGTTGGCGCTTCACTATTACTGGAGTTGATTGCAACCCGTGGCAATATGTCGTCATCACCATCAGTTCAGGAGAGGCAGCTGTGTGCCAGAGTCACTTTAATCTTTGTCGTTATTGTCCATTTGAGGATCGTGTTTTGCCTTTCAGCAAATAACACATCAAGATCAGCAGCATCTACATCAATGGCAACAACTATGTATGTTGACGCCATCACCAACGTCATTATCTTCTTTATCGTCTTCATCAGTACCTTCTGCGCGGACCAACAATTTTCTTTTGATTCGATTATGTAATATTATTTGAAGTGAAAATCGGCATTTGCCACTACACTCCCGTGGTTAGCATTGCATCAATGGCCAGCGGTTGCCGATAGCCGCGTGTTGAGGTGGTTAAGCGTCCGGCTGGCCGGTGACCTGGGCGTTGAATTGTTTTTGAGATTCTAATGCATCTACATTAGGGCGGGTCGATTTAAAAATCGCTCATTGCTCTGTGAAAATCGTATTCTAGGGATCAAAATAAGAAACTTTGCCGAAGGTACCATACCTCTAAAACGAATTCTGATGTCCCCCAATTTGGGTCGAACTTTTGGGTAGGGGCAAATTTTGAAAAATCCCACTTTGACCCATTTAGAGTGCTCCAATCGAGTCCAAATGTATGACCGACCCCCACTAATGCCAGTGGCACCCCCCTGGAACTCCCCTGGGGGGTTCCCCATACAATCATTTCAAAAAATCACCATTTTTGGCCTTTACATGAAAAAATCAGCTAAATTGCTGTTTTTTCTTTATTTTTATTTATTTATTTATAATAATATTTATTATTTATTTATAATAATATCTATTTTTTCTCTTAAGAAATTTATTTAGTCAGAACATATGTAAATGAAAAAATTAATTTAAGTGAGTTATAGAAAAGAAACTAAAAAAAATTATTGTTTGAAGTCTTTTTTACTTTCGAGTCTGGGCAATTTCGCACGGCTCTCTAATGTCGTCGCCATAACAGCCCCTACATTTTCCGGTATAACCCGTTTGGAAACGCTAGCTAGCAATTGAACATGTCGTTCCGTTCCTTGTATGTGTGATGGAATTTTTTGATCATTAAACGGTGGATCATCTTGATTTAAATATTCTTTCAATGTATCGTACGGAATACTTCGCGTGAATGGTGGTTCAAATACGATATTTATATCATTCAAATTGATCACTTCGGTATAACTTGTGCAATTAAAGTTTATATCTGGTTTTTTATAAACTCTAAGTTCCATTGGCTCGTCAACATCGGTTCGATAGCGTAGAATTTTCTTGATGGCACAGTCGCGCTTTTCTTTGCTATCATCAAACAACATTGATAACAAGATATTTTCCGAATGCGCATAATATGAATTATCTTTAATTACTTGATTGACAATTTTGCGTAAACGAGGTTCTAGAAATCGTGACCAACCAATGAACTTGAAAAATAATGCACTGCCGTACACGAAAGAGCTGCAATACTTGATATTGAAGTACATTGGCACATAACATTTAATTATAAATTCAACCAGAATTCTTAAATTTGCATCTGGATTTTCCGTTGTCACATATAATCGCAATAATCTAGCGGCCTTGGTGAGCCACCGAGAATGTACAATTTTCCCTGGTTTGATGTTAGCCAGATCCACCGGAACTACGCCGCTAGAAATTGCATGGGCCATGTCGTATAAGTACTTCGAATCGGTGGAAAATTCAATTTTTTCTGGAGCAGGGGGCATATTTTGCAACTCAATTTTCTGGAAGCCGTCCACCACCTGAAAATATATAATAATAAAATAATTAAAAATGGTTGACAATTATAATAAATGAGTGATTGCAATAACTTACCGGAAGAGTTTCACAAGTTTCGATTTGACGGCTCAGTTTTCCGGTTGCCGATCTTGGTCCAGTGCTGGTTGATTTATCAAAAGCTTCAAACAAATGCCGAAACGGAAGTTCGTTGAAGTGAAGAAGGCAAACGAACCAATGCAATGGTCTTTTTAACAGCAATTCGAATCGTCGTATAATTCCACCGTGTGGGCCAGTGTATGTTGGCTCACCGTCCATATTCCAATTAATGCATCCAGTGATATATTTTTATCGTTGAAAAAACCATTTAATTTGGTTGTTTTGTATTCAGCGGTTTCATGTTCCAGTCTTACATAACCAATCAATTCAGAATTGGGTTCTCTCAAAATAACAAGACGAGGTTCTTTTACCATCCTAGTATGATACTTCTCATCAATTTTATCTATCGTTAAAGTATCATCTTTTCTGTCATCGAATGAAAACGCTAACAAATTGGTATCATCTAACCGTTTGCGAAGCACTTCTTGTCTGCATTTCTCTTTTTCTCTGCGAACTTTCGATTTATCCATGATGAGAGGTTTCCCATGCTTATCTTTAATTTTAAAATCTTGCAAAAGAGCGGTTCCCAATGCTGATGCTACTCTGTCAGGCACACCAAATCTGTCACATACCAAGGAAAAGTTAAAACAATCGTATCTCTCTGTGTATTGTGAACTTGTGCTTCTATCCATATCTTCTTGAACCGGTGGCGGTGCGTATGTTGAATCATCGGGATCTTGGTATGTTGGCATTGATGACATAGACGTTGCTCCTTGCTCTTCAGTTTCCATCACAAATGCATCCATTGTTAGTCTTCTCTGATTATGTTGATCGTGCATGAACTCTTTGAGGCGTTCGGGAACCCAGCCGCATGCACATGGAGCTGCCTTTAAATCGCATTTACATGTTCCAATGTAAAAAATTGTTTCCAGAGATTTTACATACTCTGTAAATTGTTGGGTGTTGTTTCTTCTCTTGATTTGCTCTTGATACTTGTCAAGCAATTTATTAAATACACTTTTTTCAGCATTATTTCCATACCAAGTTTTTCCCAAATTCCAATCAACTTATCTTGTACTTGAATAGTGAATGATTTATGGGAAAACTTTTTTTGTTCTGTTTTAGCACGTTCGCTTAAGTAAAAATAATATCTCAAGATATCCAGATGGGTTGGTAAATTAAGATCAGTTAAATCAGTAGACACACCAAAAACAGTAACATCATGCTTGGGTATATGACTCATTGGGTTTTCGATAATTGTTGATGTAGTTGCTTCATCTTGCGGTGTAGAGGATGGTGGATTCATTGTAAACTTTTTGATTTGGAATGGTCACTTCACTTATTATTATTTTTTAAATATTTTTTTATCTGAAATTAGCACTTCACACTTTGAGTTCTTCACAACGACTTAATGCATTCACAAAAACTGTTGCGTTATATATGGTCTACGAGACGAGTTAATAAGAATGAAATGGTAATTTCAATTCTACCTGCTGTGTCCTGTGGTGGCTTAAAAAAAACAACACAAGCAATTTTACGATCTGCAATTGTGTCACAGTGATACCTTCATTATTTAAAAGGGTTGCGGTGCATTCCAGTGATACCTTAATTGTTAAAATGGTTGCAAAAAACGCGCATTTCTTAAGAAGGTGCCTTAAAATACCCACAAAAAGGGTTGTAAAAACAACCTTCATTTCTTAAGTAGGTGCTATAAAAAAACTACACAAGTAAGTTTGCGACATGCAGCTGTGTCTTAAAAAACGCACACAAGCAATTTTCCGATTTGCAATTGTGTCACAGTGATACCTTCATTTTTTTAAAACGGTTGAATAAAAAACCCACACAACTATGTTTACGACATGCAAATGCATCACAGTGATGCCTTGGTTTTAAAAGGGTTGTAAAAACGCTAATTTCTAATATTTTTTTTTTAATTTCTTTTCTATTACTAAGTTAAATTCATTTTTTCATTTACATATGTTCTGACTAAATAAATTTCTAAAGAGAAAAATAAACTCCAAAAAGAAAAAACATAGGCATTTCGCTGATTTTTTCATGTAAAGTGCAAAACCGGCGATTTTTTGAAATGTTTGTATGGTGAACCCCCAGGGGGGTTCCAGGGGTGTGCCACTGGCATCGGTGGGTCGGGCCTCCAAAGTTAGTGGGGGTCGGTCATACATTTGGACTCGATTGGAGCACTCTAAATGGGTAAAAGTGGGATTTTTCAAAATTTGCCCCTACCCAAAAGTTCGACCCAAATTGGGGGACATCAGAATTCGTTTTAGAGGTATGGTTCCTTCGGCAAAGTTTCTTATTTTGATCCCTAGAATATGATTTTCACATAGCAATGGGCGATTTTTTTGCCTCCCCACAAATCGACCCGGCCTAATCTACATACATACATACCCAGTGGGAAAATGTAATGTATTGTAAACGAAAAAATAATCAGTAAAACAGCCGTTTTCACATTCGAAAACGCATTATTTTTTCCACGGCGGTGTCCTTTGAAAAGTGAGGCATTCCAATTTACCAGTAATGCAAGAATGAATGTGATTCAATATGAAATTTTTGCGACTTTTTAGATACATTCGAATGCTGATTACATATTAAACCGTAATGTAATCTAGAACTCAAAAGAATTGCGGTGCATTATCTATCACGCATGTAATGCATTACTACTTTTCCCACTGGGTACATATTTATGTATCTAAGTGGTTTCGGTATTTAGTGAGCAGTGTTGCCAGAGAAAATTTCGTTTGGAGCTAAAACGGCCGAAAACAAGAGCTAAAAAGAGCTAAATAATACTAATAGTAGCTAAAATGAAGAGCTACATATTTTTGTTGAGGTTGAGCAATTATTGACGTAAGGTTGTTTTTACGTTTTCGGAAATTTTAATAAAAACAACGAATTTTATAAATTTAATTGCTGAACAAATCTTTTAAAACCAAAATAAGGTGCATATATTTCGAATTCGTTGCTGTGGCACTTAAAATACTTTACAAACTGTTAAAGTCTTTAATTTCAGATATTTGAATTGAATAATTTTTTCGCAAAATTTGTCTGGGTTGTTTTACTTCCAGCTCTCCTTAAAGGTAAAATTAGCAAGGTAAAATAAAATCCGCGTTATCAGATTTACTTCTAATTAATTTTTGAATTATTTAACCTAGATCCATGAGTTTATGGTGGATACATTGCATATCGCAATTTTCCATTTTATCGACGCTTAAGTTTTGGCTTATATATACCAAATACAACCAAAATTTTCTGGAGCTAAAAAGGGCTAGATAAATTTGAAAAGAGCTAAAAAAAAGAGCTAGGAGCTAAAACCCAATTTTCGGAGCTAAATAGAAAAATAAAGAGCTAAATCTAGCTCCAAAAGCACCCAAATGGCAACACTGTTAGTGAGTGTGATGGGAAAGTGACTTGGCTCTTCTCTGGTGTGACAAAATAAAGCTTTTAGAGGTGAAATGATGATGGCATTGATGGTAATCAGTGGCGATGATCAGTGAGCGCACGTCATCCAGCAGACCAAGCGCAGCCGTCTCACATTTTGTGTGGCGATTAGTGACCGTGTGGAAAGTCATTAGTTCCATTTGACCTGCTGGTCTAGCTTATACCACTCAAAATGTTTGAATTTGTCCGATGGATGGTTGTACAAGTAAACGGAGCCTCCCAGCAAACACTTAAAGTTATAAAGGAGCTATTACTCAGTGGAAAAAGTAGTAAAGCATTACAGGCGTGATAAATAACACATGCCGACAAAATAAGACCGATCTCCTTACCCAGAAACCAGACTATACTTTCCCGAAGGTTTTCGGTGCGCTGAATTCAAATCTGGCCACAGAATTGCTCTATCACATCAGGGTTTTCTAACCTATAAGTGCAAAAGTCATGGTTTTTGGGCACATTTGAGCTCCTGTAACTCGATGAAAAAAATTTTTTCAGAAAGATCCTCGCGTTATTTAAAAGTACTACTCCTCCCCTCCAAAATTCAGTTTAAAGCTTTAAAAAATCTTTATTTGTCACCGAGAAGTCGTCTGTTGAATTTACTCAGTTTAGTTTTCTGCGGCTATGCACGTCATACAGATGCATCGGATTAAGGGCCGTTTTCTAATGTAAGCAGTAAAGTTGCCGTTACTAACAGGGCAGATAAATTGTTCCTCACTTTAAAGTGTTTTCGTTGTCTTATCTTACCTGTAAAAATAAATTTGTTATTCCGTAGAGTGAAACTTCACTACATTTCCGAGAGTGAAACTTCACTACATTCGTCATAAAATTTCAAAGGTTGGCAATGCAACATAAGCAAATATAGAGCAAGAGCAACTGCTAGCAAAAACCAAAACCTTGGTTGAAATATCTAATATATCTGACTCATGAACCAAAACCAAACCAAAATTTAAAGTTGGGTACAAATTTTAAAGGTTGCATCGGGTGAGCAACAGTTTATCGATTCGAGAAATTAATGCGCTGATGAGAAAACGAAAACTCGTATATCGAGACGATAAAGTGGCCGGTAAACTAAAGGTTGGATGAGAAAACGGCCCTAAGGGTGCTAAATTTAACAGACGACTTCTTTTTTATTACCTTCCTTTTATTAGCTCGGGATGTAACTATGTAATATTGATGCGCCTAAAAGATGCAGCGATTGCTATTCCCAAGTTACATACCTGATGACAGTACGAATGGCAATTATAATAGGGAGGTTTTAGTTTTTTAAACTATAATTTTATTTCATCGTGTTACAGGAGCTCAAATGTGCCCCAAAACCGTGATTTTTGTACTTTTAGGTTAGAATATCTCGAAAACCTGACGTGATTGGGCTATTATGGGGTCATATTTGAATTCAGCGCACCGAAAACCTTCGGGAAAGTATAGTCTGGTTTCTGGGTAAAAATTTTGTCGGCCTGTGTAATCTAATGTATTTCTTATGAGTTCTAGATTCTATTAGGTACTGTTTAATTTTTAATCAGCATTCGAATGTATCCAAAAAGTCGAAAAAATTCACATTTAATATTCATTATTTATTAACATTCATTCTTGCATTACTGGTAATGCAAAATTTAATGCCCTACTTTTTTACGACATCGCCGTTGGAAAAATAATGCATTTTCGAATGTGAAAGCGGCTATTTTACTGATTATTTTTTCGATTACCATACATTAAATTTTCCCACTGGGTATTTGTGGCTCTTTTTAAACTCTCCCATGACTCTTGGCTCAAACCGTGCCATTTTTGGTCCTATTTCACTTCGAATGGCACTTAAATTTTCAATTTGGCACAAAGTGCCAAAATGGCATTTTTGAACAAGTAAGAAAGTCTAAGTTCGGGCGGAGCCGAACATTAAATACCCGGCGCAAGTATTAAATATATGTTTTTTCACCTTTCCGAAACCTTCCGCTAGATGGTAAGCCGGGGTGTATCAATTTTGAGTAAATTAGCGTCCTTCAATTTCGAAATATTGAAGTTTCAAGCATTTCTGAAATTTACCGTTATATGAGAAGCGGCCGTTATTTTAGTCCGATTTCAATAATTTTCAACGTTTTGCTTATATGTGACAAGCACAATAACCACACAGAGTTTGGTACTAATTAGTAGAACGGTTACCGATATACATATATGTGATCATAAGGGGGCGGTGCCACGCCCATTTTCCAAAATTTTACCAGAAACGTATTTCTTGGTAAAGAATTGTTGCAAGCATCAATTTTGAATAAATTAGCTTCAATATTTACTGATTTATCGAAGATTTTGTATTTCTCTAAATTACCGTTATATGGGATGTGGGCGTGGTTATTGTCCGATTTTAAAAACTTGCGGGAATTTTTTATGCTTTTTTATACCTAGGCCAACAACTGTGCCAAGTTTGGAAGAAATTGGTGCAGCGGTTACCAAGATATACACATGTAACCATAAGTGGGCGTGGCTACGCCCATTTTCCAAAAATTTATAATATTCTTTTTTTCGTCTAAAAATTATTGTAAATATCAATTTTGAGTGAACTATCTCCAGTAGTTACTAAAATATCGCAGTTTTCGTATTTCTGAAAATAACCGTTATATGGGAAGTAGGCGTGGTTATTGAGCGATTTTAGAAATTTTCTGCCATTTGGTATGCTGTGCGAAGGCCAAGAACTGTGCCAAGTTTGGAAGAAATTAGTGCAGCGGTTACCAAGATATACACATGTAACCATAAGTGGACGTGGCTACGCCCATTTTCCAAAAATTTATAATATTCTTATTTTTCGTCTAAAAATTATTGTAAGTATCAATTTTGAGTGAATTAGCTTCAGTAGTTACTAAAATATCGCAGTTTTCGTATTTCTGGAAATTACCGTTATATGGGAAATGGGTGTGGTTAAAGTCCGATTTCACCCATTTTCAATACCAACCTACCTTGGATTAAGGGAAACCGACATACCAAATTTCGTTGAGATATCTCAATTTTTGCTCGAGTTATCGTGTACACGGACGGACGGACAGACGGACAGACGGACGGACAGACAGACATGGCTTAATCGATTTCTTTTTTCATCCTGATCATTTATGTATACATTTGTCTATATCTATCTCGATTCGTTTTGGCTGTTACAAACAACCGTTATGTGAACAAAATTAATATACCCTTGTGCACAAGTGCGCTCGGGTATAAAAATAGTAATACAGTATATTTTGCTTTGCTGCCTTTGTGCTTAAGTGCACATTTAAGATACCTACCCAAACTGCGCATCGGCGGCATTATTTTTAACATTTATAAGGAAACTGCTCCGATACTTGCATTCAACATACCTGCACATTAGCGATACCTGCCTTAAAAATTTGCAACTATTATCAATTATCAAAGAAAGTATTACGTTTACCTGCACTGGCTCTACACTTACCCTAATTTTACAAGCTATTATTTATTTTGCTCATCTCGCAGAACAACGAAAACGGCAATTATTTTAAGGGCCGTTTGCACCATGTCTAGTTAACGCTAACTGGAGGTACATCCTTCAGTTAAGCACGTTAACTGCTTTATCGATCACATATTATATGTTGGGTGTCGATAACGTCGATAAAGATGTTTAACTGGGAGTTAGAATTAACTAAACATGGTGCACACGGCCCTAAGTAGTTGTATAGATAATTAGATACCATTCGGAAAAAATTTCTCTTGCAGTAATTTCTACGTGGTAAGTGCCCCTCCATTATTTGGTTTTATAGGGATTCGGATACCTTCCTCATTGCAGTAGTAAAGAAAATTCGCTTAAGTGCTTTTTTCGGTTAAGCGCACAAGTTTTTCGTGCAAAGAAGGATGTGCAGCTAAGCAAAATATACTGTATTTCGAAACATATATGTGAAATCCTTTGCGTGTACTTCTTTTTCTCAACTAAAATTTTCTAATTTCTTTAGTGTATACACTGATTTATCTTACTTTGGCATTGGATTTTTGGTTTAGGAATGTGTTTCTAATTTTAATGCTAAATGGGAAGAATTACAAAGAATGGTACCTTTTTTGGCACATTTATTTTTCTATTTGGCACATTTTGGCACGTTTTTATCCTCAATATGGCACTTCATAGCTAAGTATAGTTGGCAGCCCTGGGGACAGTCCTCTCTTTTGACCAATCGTAATGGTAATTAATTTATTTTATATGGGGCCTTATGATTTGTATTTCTTTTTATGTCCTGTATTTGTCTCGTATTCGGTGTTCGTTATTTCGAAGCCATACAAGCTCATTAAAATGACATGTCTTTGAACCAGTTTTAAATGATGTTGGTATATGATCGCAATTTTCTCGATAAACAATTATTATTGATGTGTACACAATTGATGTGTACACATCTTTGCTTTCGGTAGGGGTAAAATCTGCGACGCTGTAACGCATATCCCAGCAGAAAATTTCGAAGGGCTGATTTGCCGCTATTTAAACTTGACGGCGCGATTGTTATTGTTAATTCTATACATTAATTGGTTAATTTGTTTAAAACCTTATTAAAAGCAAACTGCACAAAAACGTTTAGGCATATGCATAGTAAGAGGGAATGAGATACAATTGATTATTACTTCCGATTGTGCAAACTCCGCACATGCATACGGCTTTGTACCTATATATATGTATACATACTTAAGTTTGTATGTACATAGTAGGGATGTCAATTTTCGGGGTTTTGTCGACTCCAGGATTTTCGGGATCTGAAAATACAATCCCGGGATCCCGGGATTGTCCCGAAATTCAGGCAAAAGTGCAACACATCTGTGATCATCCTATTATAGTATTTTAAATCAGATTGATATAACAAAAAAAAGTACAATTTATTGTAATTCATTTACATATTTACAGTATTTTCAATCAACAAAAAACAAACATAAAATTTGACAAACATATATGGGTGTTTCCAGCGGAAGGTCCACCACGACAAAAAAAAATAAAAGTTTTATATCTAACGTATTTACGGGCCGATTTGTCTGCTTTTTAAAATATATACTGGCTATGTAAGTAGAATCATGTTTGCATAAAATGGTCTTCCTAGGTGGTGCCAAGGTCGAGATATTTCGAAAAACCGTATTTATGGTCCGATTTGGTTCGAATTTGGCGTATGTGGTTGAAACATAATAAATCATAGATTTCCAGCAAATTGACCCTGAATTGGCGCTGAAGTCAAAATATAAAGTATATTCGACATAAAATACATGCTTTATTTGTGTTAAAATGCATTTAAAAGCAATATTAACAAAAATATAACGATGGAAATTTATGTCACGTGACGCCACGTCACGTCACGTTTCACACTTGGGGTTGTAAAAGAGAATTGAAACAATTTACATTAATTCAAAAAACTCTAAAAACAACTAGAATTGCTCCAAATCATATTAAAATAAGTTTCATGAAAATGGCCATCCACAATTCGCAGAGTTTTGCGATTTTGTAAGAAAAGAAAAAATCAACTTCCTTTTTTTGTCACGTAACGACACTCTCTTTAAATGCTTATATTTCAGGACAAAGCAGTTCGATTGATTTCATTTTTCGGTTAAATATAGAGCTAATTATGTGCTATACAATGGCCCAAAAAAGTTAAAGAAAACAAATGGTATTCCTTTTTTTGTATCACATTGAAATCGTACGACTGTCACGTGCGCCACCATGGGAATGCCCATATGTATGTATGTACATATCCTCATTAATTTATAACATAGTTTTTGTACTACAAGTACAAATGCATATACGGTCACTCACAGAAATATTTTGCATAGATTTTTTTTGCAATATTCAGAATATTTTTCATGGTATTTTTTTTTTGT